>NC_142395.1:3407404-4007404 GCF_059441095.1 Idiotropiscis lumnitzeri | reverse complement strand
TCTGTCAGGTTTGCGTGGAGGTTGAGGAAGAGGACGACCCAAACGCAGGGAAGTGAGGCAGGAGTAACTTAAAGGGGTATTTAACTGATGAAACATAAGGCAAACAAGGAACTTGGGGAAAAAAAACCTAAAATGTCAAAAAGTGCAAACCTGAAGAAAATGCATGCAGGGGTGGATTTTATCCATCCATCTATTATCTTCTCCACTTCTTCTGACGAGGATCGCAGGGGTGCTGGAGCCTTCGGGTATTCGGCTGGGTACACCCTGAACTGGTTGCCAGCCAATCGAAGTGGATTTTATTTTCCCGAAAATCAGAATCAATAGAGAACATTACCCTATTCTTAAAATGAAAATATTTTACTTCTCCGTTTGTCATATAATGTACATCATCAAAATAAAAATGTAAGCTACTGTAGAAAATTTACAATGAGAACTTCCAAATTATCCATCCATCATTTTTTTAATTGACAATTTCTGCCCAGGGTAGTTGTTAGTGCTGGAAAAATTATCAGTGAGCCAAACAGGTCATGGCGCGTCAAACATCAAAATATGCACTCCCACCAACGAGTATTGAAAAAACATTGTCAATTCCTTTATTTTTTTTGGTCGAATGAAAATGTTTGGATTCAACAATTTACATCAGACTCTGATAGACAACTGAGAAGATGATGCTTTTTGCTTACCTCCACCCATTTTTGATGCAAGAAAGCATTGGAAATTAAAATTGGCATAACATGAAAATCTGAGCTCTGTCTTGGTTTGGAAAACAAAAATGAATTTTGTAAAAGATCGTGGAATCTTGCACAAGCATTAGTCACAGCCAATACATTTTAGAAAGAACTATCAGAGACATCAGCAACAACTTGTTAGGGTTATTTCCCGGCAATCGCTGGGAAATAAGAAGAGGACTCCAGAATCGCAGACGCAGGGAGATATAATTTAACTAGATGTTTATTATTACAATAATTAGGACACTTCAATCTATGATCAATATACGCCGACAACTTGCAACCGAAAACGCTGGTGGACAAACTCACACCAGGAAAATCAAACGGGCGGCGGAACACAAAACACTTGCGAAAGGCAAGGAACGGGAAAACTTAAAGTGCTTACCAATAAGGGGTAAGAGAATAAACCAATTGAACGACGATAACAGAAACGGGCGAAGCAATAGTGTAAATAACGGAACACAAAACGTCAACTGCAAACTGCAGGGCGGGAAGACAATTCAATCGATAGCATGGGAACATGGACATGAGCGAGGCAGGCAATATTCCGACGCCGAGTGGTTCGTGTCGTCAGTTCTTGTAGTCCAGAAATCACGGGGCTGACGAGAGTCAGGTGCGCGGCCGGAGGGCGCGTCTCTCCCGAACGACGCCCAGAGTCGAGGAAGCGCGTTGCCGACGGTAATGCCCACTCAGCTGAGAAAACAATAACAGAGCATGGTGTGATCATGACAGTACCCCCCCCCCCTTTTAACGGACGCCTCTTGGCGGACTACCTGGCTTGGACGGGTGTGCTGCGTGGAAGTCCCGGATGAGAGATGGACCCAAGATCCAGGAGCGGGGGACCCATTGACGCTCCTCCGGACCGTAGCCTTCCCAGTCAACCAGGTATTGGACTCCCCTTCCCCTGCGCCTTGAGTTCAATATCTCACGTACCGTGTACACCGGACCACCGTCGATGATCCTCGGAGGCGGAGGTGGGCTGGATGGAGGAACCATGGGGCAAGACGATGCCGGCTTGAGCAGGGACACGTTGAACACCGGGTGGATTTTCATGGTGGGGGTAGCTTGAGCTTGACGGAGACGGGGTTGATGACTTTTTAAACCTCGAACGGCCCTATGAAGCGCGGGCCCAGCTTGCGGGAAGTCCCAGCCAGGTTGAGGTCGCGGGTAGCAAGCCATGCTTTATCTCCCACCTTGTAGAGTGGGGCTGGACGGCGGTCGGCGATCCGCCGGTTACGCTCGGACGTGCGGTACAAGGCTGCTCTAGCTTCCCTCCACACGCGGTGTGCCCTCCTTAGATGACCCTGGATAGATGGCACCTCCTCTGCCCCCGCCTGGGTTGGAAAAAGCGGGGGCTGGTAGCCATAAGCGGTCATAAAGGGCGAACGCCCAGTGGCAGACGAGATCAACGTGTTGTGCGCATACTCCACCCATGGCAGATGTTCGGCCCACGAGGACGGACGGTCGAGGCAGACGCATCGAAGAGCCGCTTCCAGGTCCTGGTTCGTCCGCTCGGACTGACCGTTGGACTGGGGGTGGTACCCCGACGACAGGCTGGCCGTTGCCCCCAGGGACTGGCAGAAGCGTCTCCATACTCGTGAAATGAACTGAGGGCCCCGGTCGGACACCAAGTCGGTCGGGATGCCGTGGAGCCTGAAAACATGTAAAATGAGTAAGTCCGCTGTTTCCAGCGCTGACGGCAGTTTCGGTAGAGCGACGAAATGGGCGGACTTGGAGAAACGGTCAACGATGGTGAGTATGACCGAATTCCCCTTGGAAACCGGTAGTCCTGTCACAAAGTCCAGGGCAATGTGCGACCATGGTCGCGGGGGAACCGGCAGGGGATGCAGAAACCCCGCCAGGGCTTGATGAGAGGCCTTGCTCGAGGCGTAGGCCGGACAGGCCTTGACAAAGTCCTTGATGTCCTCGCCCATCGCGGGCCACCAAAAGCGCTGGCCGACGAGGCCGTGGGTTCGTCGAGCTCCTGGATGACATGCCACCCTGGAACAATTACCCCATTGGAGAACCTCCGTGCGATGTTGGGGCGGCACGAACAGCCGCCCCGCCGGGCACCGGGTTGGGTTGTCCATGCTGTCCTGAGCTTGCCGTATCCGCTGCTCAATCTCCCACTGTAACCCTCCCACCAGGCGATGGCTTGGAACCACGTTGTCAGGCCCGATTCCTCCTCAACCGGATCGTGAATGCGTGACAGCGCGTCCGACTTGTTGTTCCTGGCGCCCGGGCGATAAGTCAGTGTGTAATTGTAGCGGCTGAGTAGCAATGACCAACGTGCCAAGCGCGGGTTGAGTCTTTTGACAGAACGGATGTATGACAGGTTTTTATGATCGGTGAACACGGTGAATGGTTCGGTGGTCCCCTCCAGCCAATGCCTCCATTCCTGGAGGGCCAGAACCACGGCCAACAGCTCCCGGTTTCCCACGTCGTAATTGGCCTCGGCGGGGGTGAGTCGGCGTGAGAAGAAGGCGCAGGGATGGAGTTGCTGGTTGACCGGGGAGCGCTGAGACAGGACTTCCCCCACTCCCGAATCGTTAGCGTAGGTATACGGCTGTTGGTTGAAGATCAACCGGCAATGGTGAACGAATTACCCGGTTCCCCCCCGTAGCGGGGTGGGTGGGGTAGGTTGGGTTCACGAGCGGGGAAGCCGGGAGGCGGCATCCCGGGCGCGGAGGCGGCCGGATCGGCTCCCGATGCCTGGGGCGAACAGAAAGTCCCTATGGGAGCATCTACGCTCTCTAGACGATGGGCTAGCAGACCGACTGCGTCGCGAAGCGCTGCAAGCTCAGACTCCTGCTGACCCACCATGCGTCCCTGGCTGGCCAAGGCTTTCAGGATCTTCTCTGAGTCTGCGGAGTCCATATTGGTCGGAATATTCTGTTCGGGTTATTTCCCAGCAATCACTGGGAAATAAGAAGAGGACTCCAGAATCGCAGACGCAGGGAGATATAATTTAACTAGATGTTTATTATTACAACAATTAGGACACTTCAATCTATGATATATACGCCGGCAACTAGCAACCGAAAACACTGGTGGACAAACTCACACCAGGAAAATCAAACGGGCGGCGGAACACAAAACACTTGCGAAAGGCAAGGAACGGGAAAACTTAAAGTGCTTACCAATAAGGGGTAAGAGAATAAACCAATTGAACGACGATAACAGAAACGGGCGAAGCAATAGTGTAAATAACGGAACACAAAACGTCAACTGAAAACTGCAGGGCGGGAAGACAATTCAATCGATAGCATGGGAACATGGACATGAGCGAGGCAGGCAATATTCCGACGCCGAGTGGTTCGTGTCGTCAGTTCTTGTTGTCCAGTAATCACGGGGCTGACGAGAGTCAGGTGCGCGGCCGGAGGGCGCGTCTCTCCCGAACGACGCCCAGAGTCGAGGAAGCGCGTTGCCGACGGTAACGCCCACTCAGCTGAGAAAACAATAACAGAGCATGGTGTGACAGCGCGGATCATGACACAACTTCCAGAGGGCAGAAATGTAACAGAGTAAAAGTCAATGGAAGCGGATATTTCAGCACATTTGTGTATGATAACTTTGTCTAACAGGTTTCCTTGGCTTGTTTCTCTACCATTCATCATCAATCTCACTGGACTTGAAATGGGTGGACATTTTAGACATCTATTTAGTTACAGACGTAATGCATTGTGCCTGAAATACAACACACCCCACCAACAATCAGTGGGAGCAGAGACAGTACATCTCTTCTGTGTGTGTGTGTGCGTGGGGGTGTGGGTGCGTGTGGGGGTGTGTGAGTGTGTGTGCTCTGCTTGCATGCATGCTGGTCACTCTTCAATGTCATGCATGGAGTATATTTTGTAAGTCACTGATATGACATTTCCTTGTACTCCAGGAAATCTACAAGGTTGTTATCTTCTCAGGTTAAATACAAAGCAGTCATGGACAGCATCCACATTGACACATATTTTTCATGTTAATGTTTTCGTTATCGTCCACTGAAGGTCAGACATTGTCAGGTTTTTCCTCATGCGTGTGATGTCATTGGTTCAAGAAAGTAATGTGTGTTTTTATCCTGTTGCAACACTGAAGACAAAAGCCATTTGCTGTGAATGACGGAACTGTGCCATACTGTTGCAATTATTTTTCTGAATTTTCCCGCTGTGGGAATACTGAAGGGCTTTGAGTCATCAGGGAAGCTTTTTAAGTCTTGATGATTGTCTTCTCTTGGTACTTATATTGATTCAACCATCCACAAATCAATTTTGATGTCATCTGGGTTAGAGCCGCTTGTTGTTTTAAGTTTCACAAAACGCTTCTGAAATGGATTAATTGAAACATGTCAGAAGTTCCTCCAATGCGCCCAAGCACACACATGCAGATGTGCTGCAAGTCCTACCACAGTTGAGGTGAACTGCACTGCTCCAGAATGCAAATTGCAAGTGCACAAAGAGGTAATAAGAGGTCAGGATTAAGTTCAAGCCAGAGAAAAATTCAAGTATCAACACTAAAAGGTTCCAATTGATACTCTGAAGAAAGAAGCCGTGATGAACATATAACCTACTTGGCAGAGCTGGGCACTTGACCCTTTTTTGATTGTCAGTCCCCCGCCCTCCAGCCGCGATTTGGCGAAACTTCGGCCCTCGAGCCTGCTGCCTCATTCTAAATAATGGACAGAAGGCCGGACCATTTTGCCCCAGGGACAGACTGCTCTTGGTATAAGTAATAAAAATCCCAACATGCCAATATCCAAATTTCCTGTTTACCCTGTTGGTGAATCAAAAAAATTTGAAAACACAGTCTGATTTCTTCCAAATCAATTGTATAACAAAACAGACAACAGCCTGTAAAAAAAATGCTTGCAGTGAACAATTGTTGACAATAATTGCTCCCCATGTCAGCCATGTCTACACTGTCAAAAAGAAAATCAAAAGTACAATCAAAACAAGAAAATCATAACTAAAGCATTAACAACCAGACAATGTTATGGATGTGTAAAATTAAATAATGGAACCGTCCAACACATTGTGCTGTATCTACTTGTTCATGCTATTTTAAAGATAAAACTAATTCTTTCTAATTATTTACATCAAATCATTTGTATTTGAATAATGTTCTTCTTAATGCACAATTCTGATAACCAGATACTGTATTCCTGAATGCTTTGTTTACTTTATTATATTTTTGTACCTTGCTTTGTAATTAAAATTTTCTTAAGTGCTAAAATACCTCAAGGTTTGTGACACCCAGGCCAGCCTCTAATAATCCCCCCATTTGTGTTCACAACCTCTGTGTCACATACCTGATTTATGGATACGCCATAAAGTAACACCTGAGGACAGTCACATTGTGATTTATGCAACACATAATAAAAATGTGCCATACAAGAACAGGCAAAAAGATAAGTGGGCACTGTTTAATTTGGCCATTCGGGGTCTTACAAGTACATATGAACAAACAATGACGCGGTAAACGTATATTAAAAATGTATGTCTTATTTGTTCTTGCGCAGAGGGGTGTTCAGCCCAAGCTGGTGAAATGGTATGTGATGTTTAATATTTGTCGTATTTATGCAAAGTGGGTGTCTGTGTTTTTTTTCACTTGAGCTGTGAATGGGTACAGTGACATCAACTATGTTTCACTTAAAATATACATATACATACAATCTACAGCAGCAGAATATATTCCAAAATATATAACGGAATGGAAATCTCTTTCTTTTATCTGACTTTGACCAATCAGATGCAGCCTGACTCGTGCATCGTCATCCAATAGATGAACAGTATCTAAGTGCATTGCTAACCCTAAATAACTTTTAAAAATATATACAGTATATGGAGAAACAATTCTAAGTTATTATAAACAATTAGGCAAGAATAAATTGAGCCTTCTTATTTTGCAGCGAGAAAATGTTTCTTTTCTTTGACTAGGTAATAAAAATGAGTTACGTTATACATGGCAATATTCAACACTTTCTATGTTTTTCCAATATCACGCTGGCCTGATTCATCCATAGATATGTATGTATAACCAGAGATGAGCATTAAGTCAGAATTGGCCCCTCCTCCCAGAAATAACTGTTTTGAGCACAAAAGGGCATTGGCAGTGAGTAATGTTAAAATGTCTCTACGTTGGTACAGCTACTGACAATCAATGGTTTCACTGAAATTCTGTCCCGAGAGATTAAAAACAGGCAAATCTGAAGACTGACATGGAAAAATACATTGTCCTTCATGACATAAAAATATGGCTTTTTTGTTTCAACAGAGATGGGAGTAATGTTTAAAAATAAACAAATGTTACTTTATCAGTATTGAGTTGATATTACTAAAATAACATTTTCAGTCTTACCTTTCCCATCTGTAATGCTTTTGTATTGTTACTGCCAAAAAATGCGATGTGTTCACAGAAGCTATTTTTCATCTGATCAACTACATTTCAAACGGGAGGTGACGTTTCTTTTTTTTCGTTTTTTGTTTGCTGTTGTAGTTGTTATTATAACAGTTCTTCAATTTCATTTTGGGCCATTGAATTGCACAACATTGACCAACTGTTGACTACTAAATCTACGAAAGAGAGGTGTCATCAAGCAATATAAATGAGAGACAGTAAAACACGAACAGTAGTAAGAAAAGTTATGTTGTGGGTGCTTTGGATGTTTCTGGTTTCTCCTCCGGGAGGGGCGGGGCAGTTCTCGGGGGCGGTGATGTAGAGGAGGAGCAGCTGGACTTGGTTCAGGCTGTACTGTCGCAACCTTTTCTTCTTTTCTTTGTTTCGTATGAGACAGGAGTTGTTCTGATGGAGAATATCTGTCGGGTTGGGTCGGAGTAAACGTGGACAAAAGGCGGGACTCGGAGGGGACCAGATGCGTTCAAACTGTCAAACCGCCAAGTGCGAATTTTGGAGCCGATTCAGGATTATGGCTCAGGGTAAATAGGACGACCATTTTTTTATTTTTATTTTTTAACTTTAAAAATGACCTATTATATTTGTGTCTATGGAGCTGGACTGTTCATCTCCAGTTGAGGTAGCCCTCTCTGATTTGTAACGACATCCTGTATTGATGAACGGGATGGCACTTCTTTTGCCCCTCCTGGCTCTCTTGACCTGTGTGGACGCCAAAAGCGCGTTCCCGCTCAGAACCTCTTATAACCTCTACGCCAGCGGGAATGCGCACGCCCAAGGTGCTCGAGTCGCCAGCAGACACAGGTAAGACGACTACACATGGGCGGTTATTTTGATGGAAACTCGGCTTTTCTAAAGTTATTTCTACGCCTTGACGTAGACAGAAGCCAGAAAACGTTCCAAATGAAAACTATTTCAACGAGCACCTCTTCATCCTATTAAATACATTGAAAAGCAATACTTAATTTGATCATGTATGTCGATTGCAAATGACTAAAACGTGGTGAAATGACGTAATTTACCAAGTTCAAATGAAGTACATTCGTAGGACTGTTTTTCAGTGGAAGGGTGGTTGAGTATGGCAGCAGCTTCATTTGCTTTTGGGCATGAATAATTAATTGGAAATGTCAACAGGTGGACGCACAAGAATGCATTTCACAACATAGTAGCGTTACTGGCAACAAATTACACGAATCACCTCTAATATTGTGAGAGGTAAATGCAACCCCGATGTGCCCATTTTACTGCCTGCCTTTTCTCAAAGATGTGAACCACATTTGTTAGCAGTTTGTCACCTTTTCAAAATTGCTGCCTACTACCACGTGTTTTGTTTTTTTTGTCCACCTTGGCAACATAATTTTTTATAAAGTGTTTATGCCGTGTGGCATCTTAACCATATGATGGCATATGTTATGATCAGAACTGAGCAATTGACCCTTTTTTGACGGTCAACCCCCCGTCCTCCGGCTGCGATCTTAGCACCGTTCTGGCCTTGACCCTCCGGCCTTATTCATAAAAATTGTCGGCCCACGACCCCATTCCAACCCCTGAACTCCCCACCTCACCCCCCCAAAAAAAACATCCCTGCATGACGCTGCGGGAGAGATGCTAATGGCAGAGGTTTATTTAAACATCATTATCTGGCTAATTTACAATTTAAGTCCGCTTACCTAATCATCGCCTTATTATGGTCTTATTTGTCTCCTTCTTATTATTAGTTTCATTCTTCTTCTCCATGAACATGCTTAATGCAAGTAAGCACCCACAGAGTGTTCTCTCCCGCCTTCTTTTAATATTATGCCCCAGTAACAGGTGGGAGGGGCGGGCGACGTGATGTCAGAATAAGGAAATACAGGCACGCTTGAACTGTGGTCTCACGTCACTTTGTACACAAACAGTTGGTAGTGGCGCTTTTGACGCATTCTGAGGCAATTTTTGTTGTTTACCCATTTCGTGAGTAGGTTCATCACACACACGAGGGCCGATTTGTGGGCCGGATAAAATCAACCTCCGGCCTTTGTTCATTGAACTCTCTTGAAAATTTGTCAGACCCCATCTTCACCCCAAAAATGGGCGTCCGTCCGGGTCGGAGGGCTGGAGCGTTCTGCCCCCAGGTCGGACTACCCACCCTGGTTATGATATTCATTGCCTGGCAAACCAAGTCAGGAATTCTTACAGTTTTCAAATTATCTGAGGTATACCCGATATAGTACAGTAATACCCCGGTTATCGCGGTTAATGGGGACCAAGACCACCCGCGAAAACTGAAAATCCGCGAAGTAGCGGCGCCCCTTCAAAAATGCTTAAAAAAACCTATACAGGTATACAGTATACCCCCCTGTATACAGTACACCATATAGAATACGGGTAGAGAGAGAGAGAGACAGAGTGAAATTCATGTTATAACAAAAAAAATATATAAATTATTAAAACTTATTTTTTTATTCCCCAGCCATTATTTTTGTATTTATTCAATTACTTCTTTTTGTATTTATTTAATTACTTCGACTTTTACCTGCTGGTACGCCGTCCGGTGTGCCCTGTGAAATGAAAGGTGGCATTCTTCATTTATTTATTTATTTATTCATTCATAACTGACAGCCTCGCGCTCCGCTCGTGCCCGGGCGGAAGAGGTGCTCCTCTGAGGCTTAATTGTCACGCACGCCGGACCTGCTCCCCCGAAGCGTGTCTCCGTTCGGTTGAACTCGGTTTCATTTCGCCCCGCTCGTGCCCCGGGCGGAAGGTGCTCCTCTTCGGCGTAATTGCCACGCACGCCGGCCGGCCTCCTCCGGAGCTCTCGTACGGTCCCGAACGGAGCGAAATGTCGCCCCGCTCGTGCCCGGGCGGAAGGTGCTCCTCTTCGGCTTAACTGCCACGCGAGCATGCCCTCCTCCCCCGGAGCTTCCATTCGGTTAAACTTAGGGGCCGCTTGGCACCGCCCGTGCCCGCGGAAGGTGCTCCTCTTCGGCTTAACTGTGACGGACGCCGGCCGGAGCTCTCGTACGGTCCCGAACCGCGCGAAACGTCGCCCCCGATCGTGCCCGGGGGAACTTGCTCTTCTTCGTCCACTCTCCTCTTCGCCCACGCTCTTCTTCGGCGCACGCCGGCCGTCTAACCGCTCCAGCGCCCCGTCGTGCCGCTCGGCGAAACTACATTGCCCCCGCGGAGCGGAGCGAATGGAGAGCCCCCATCGTGCCCGGGCAAAAACGTTTTTAATTTTTGAATATTTTTTAGACCCGCGAAGCACTGAACCCGCGAAAGGTGAATCGCGAAGTAGCAAGGTATTACTGTATACCAATTTACCTGCTGATGTCGTTAATATTTAGCAACTAAAAAGTTGTGAAGCCCTTTGAGACTCTTTTGTTTTAATGACTATACAAACAAACTTGACTTGACTGTAGTAAGTGCAGCCATGCGAGCCCAGAAAGCGCCCCTTTTATCGTACTCTTAAGGCCTCTACACACCAACCCGACGTCAGCTGTCGGAAAGTGCAGTCTGTTTGGTGCAGCACACACACTTTGACGTGCATACTTTGAAGTGGATTTACATCTGGATTATCGATTGGATATGAATGGAAAGCCTTAATATAACACAATATAACTTAACAAAGAGTTGTTTGGTCATCCAAAATGACCAACTATGAGCAAAAGTGTGCACGACGTAATTTTTCAGCTGCTCCACGACGATATGAAAAATTACAGTATGCTAGAAAATGTTACCTGTTCCTTTCAATATGACAAAACCATTATTAAACAAATTAACCACCAATTAAAAAAAAAAACTTCAAGTTGAGTAACTCATTACAGAGAAGTCCTATTTCAAAGGAACTTATCACTTTCACATGCAAGTAACATGTAATATACGTTACATTTTGGAAGTAACTTGCCCAACACTGATAATAACATACAAAGAATTTCAATGAAAAACTTTAACAAACAAATATTTTGTGGAAAAATGTTAATTTCGTGCCTATGCCGACTCGTTACTCTCAACTGGTGGGAGCAGCCCACCGCGTGCTTGTTTGTGAACAGAGGAGCGTTTAACGGCCTTGTGACTAGTGACATTACTTACTGTGGTGCATGAAAGCATTAAATTAAAAGTATAAAAAATACTCTGGAAGAGAAAAAGACTCTGGAACTGCCAATTGACTTCGGATTACAAACATTCGCCGTGTGTGGATTCCATGACGACAATCGCTTCTGCTCTGAGGTGAGGGTTAACCTACTGACAGTCCGTACGTCCGTCTTTTGTTTGATTTGGTGCTGGTGTCACATTATGGTACATTTTGACTTTTATTGGTTAATTCTACAAATAATTTGTGAAGTGACGTGAGCGACGAGGAACTCCCGGTTAGGTTTAGGCAGCTTGGTTACTGAAACGTGCGAACTAAAAACATTCACTTGAGTCCTTAGTTATAACGCACATTTCTACAAATCACTTATTTTCATATATTTCAACTACAGTTTTGCTGGGAATTGAAAGGATAAGAATAAAATAAAAAGAATAAAGTGGGTATTATTGGAAAAATGTCAAAATATCCATACGATCTGTTTTTGTCAATAACTCAAAATGAATCTATGTGACATACACCTGATTTTGTCAAAAAAAAAAATTATAATTATAAAAATCCCAGCTGTCTTAGGGCAGTAAGCAGGGTACATTCTGAATTGGTTGCCAGCCAATCGCAGGGCACACAAAGACCATCCGCGCTCACACTCATTTTATTATTATTATTCTGCCATCTTTATTTCTGTAGTTGTAAAATGTGTATCCATCTTTTTGAATTTGGTGACAGAACCTGTTTGGAGAAACGAGAACATTTTGACGAATACATTCTTGAAAAGCAGGCTGCGTGACTACTTTGTTTAACAAATGTATTTGTCAAAGGCAGTGAAAGAGTTCAATTATTAATTTAGCCTCGAGAATAGTTTTGATTCTTACTTACTCTATTTTCACCTATTCTGTCATCATTAAACATGACTGCATGATCATGGATTTTCAAGCAGCCAATTTCCTCGGAAAGCAAGGAAAACAAATACAAGTTATGAATACTACAATAACAATCCAAACAATACGTTGCTGTTCGTCTGTCACAGGTTTAGCGTGATGAGCAACTGTCAAAATAGTTTGGAATTGCATTACACAATACAAAGATCCAATTCATACACTTACAGGCATGCATGCAAGAAGAGATGCCAGAATGATGGTGCAGTTCGATGTTGGCATGCCACTGAGTGGTGAGATTCAGTGACTTTCTCTAGGACACCTGGATGGCGCTCAGAAAGAAGACTAGAACCTTTCAATCAACCAGTCCTAATCTAACATTGCCATCACAGCATGAATTGACCTACAACCATCTGGTCCACAATCAAAGACCAATTAAGCTACTGTCATCCCTTGTAAATCATGATGTATTTTTGACGAATTTGACGTTCTTCATTCAATTGCAGTATTTCCGTCCATCAAACAGCACTCAGTTTCAGTCATGTGGGTGGTTCAAAGGTCCATGAGTGCTAATGTGGATTTTTTATTCAATGACGATTCGGTATTGCATTTGGTGACTTGATGTTTACTCCACTTCTCAATTTTACTGTGAGCCTGGGTGCCTCCCTCCATTTTCTATAGAACTTATACATTTGAGTCACATGATGGTGTTTAGAGCTGATTCAGGCCCAGTTTGAATGAGGCAGGAAAAAAAGTAATACACAAATAAATAACAGGAAAGAAAATTACAGAACGTGTCCCTTTGGTGACTTTTTTAAAGATCTTACATTATAATGAACTAAATATGTGCACATGTGATTCCCATTAATTCATGAATGGTGCAACACCGTTTTTTGTTTTGAAATTCTCTTGAAAAGTTTTCAGTGTACATTAACTGTGACAAGTAGAGAGACACATCACTTTCACAAAATAAATTCTGCATCCCAAAAAATGATATGGTTCAGTTAAGTACTTTGTGTTGAGAAAAAGCCATCTTGCAGGCTGGTTGAGACATATAGTAAGTAGGCAATGAGAACTTTAACAATTAGCCTCTCCCATCTTGTGACCACTCTTTGAATGTCTTAAGACTCACACATACCAGGCACATTAGGTCCTTGTTCTTCTCATTGAGTGTTGGGAGATATAAATAACATATGACGTCATGCTGCTGTGCCTTAAATGATCATACTCTTTATAGCAAGATAAGTACAAATGCAATGTATATTTGGTTATCCTTTAAGCCAACAGAGTTGGCATAACTTTTCTGTTAAAGTTGCCCCCTGTCTTTATATCTACAATTTTCTATTCCGTAAATAAATGATCTTTTGCAATCCCAAACAGCCGCATGCAGTAATGTTGGAAGAGTACAACAGTCCTTCTGTACTTTACAGGTCAATTATATGGTGTTTAAGCGATGTCATAGCTGGAAAGTAAGTGGATAATGTTGCCAAGAATAGTATTCATAATTGACAACAGCAGATTGAAAATGTTATAAGGAACAGTGAAAACTAGAATCACTTCTCAAGGAATGAACAGTAGTGGCCCCCAACCTTTTTTTGAGCCACGGACTGGTTCAATCAAGTACTACTTGCTTTTCGTGAACCGGCAATCATTTGTGCGGGGATTGGAGGGTTGTATATGGCATAGGTGTTTGTGTGCATGATCCACCGCTAAACTGCTCATAATACGTTGGTAGGCTGTGCAAACTCTCGCATTATCACACTTTCCATCTTATCACTTTGTACTTGTTCAAACGATTCACCGGGATTCTTGTGTTGCCTGTTTTTGAGGACTTTACACAACGGCTTCATTTATTCCATATCTCTTTGGAGATACCACCACACAATTGACTGTGAGGAATGATATTGTGCGTTTCTATACTTTAGTTCCTTGTAATTTTACTAGTAATTGGTGACAGATGTTTTCTTGAAGCTTCACACGTGTGCGCACTCACACACACACACACACACACACGCGCATGCTTGGGGAATTACCTGGAAATCACCTGTTAAATCAAAAGGGAGGATTTCACTGCAGTGAAACTGCAACATTTTAGATCCTGTTGAAGGAGTTTTGTTGTCTCATACACATTGCTTCACTCTATCCATTTTTTGTACATAAATAGTGAATTAGCATATTGGGACAGCTGTAACATATATAGTATAAAAATCCCAAAGACAGTTGTGTTGACAAAACATTTCAGGAGCACGTACAGTACAATGCATTCCATCCAATTTCTGAGTCACAAATTACTACTTCTTACATGCAACATCTTGCAAGAACAACACTTTTATATCGTGTTTGGGGATTTTATTACAATCCACTGTCAAATCCAGTTTTCCGGACTTCAACAAATATCTTCAAAGTCATTTTGAGAAAGATTGTGGAAACAAGGTATTTTATAAATTTACAGCTGCCACACCAAACTGTGTCGTTCCCTTCTGCTCAACAGCCCATTTTTCGGGTCAGCGCTAGAAAGGCGCAGTTCAAATTGGATTATTTGTTAAGTGGATTTACCACGAATTTACTTGTTCTGGACGAACAAGAAGAATACAATCAAAAATTACTATTCGTTCTCGGTCTTCCCAAAAAAAAGAAAGACGTGTGTGGGGGTTGATCTTCTGCCTGTATGGCGCTGTCCTTTATGCCTCCGAGACCCGCCCATTTGTTCTAATCCAGTAAGTAAAACTGCAGAAAGATCGCCTTCAAGTCCAGATGTACTGCAACCAGAATTTTTTATGATGAAAAACTTTTTAGTGCATAGGAAAAAAAAGGCACACCAGAAAACTTTGTAAACATCAAAATGATCAGAACTTAGCAGAGCACTGGGAATGAAATAAGAGGAGGGATGGGGAAAAAAGCCAAAATAAGAGAAAAAAAAGATCAATGTGTTGCTTCTTTTGGTTAGTCCAATTAGGTGCCACATCAGCAAGTCACTTGCATGACTTCTTTGAGAGTAACGAAACATTCATGAAATAAAGAAAATGTTAATGTTGAATGTTAAATTTTATATCTTAATTTCTGTGACATTATAAATTAAAGTAACCAAATGTAAATCGCCACTGGAGGGAGGGGCGCCAAATAAAATTTTGCCAAAGGCACTCCATTGGCTTGGTTTGGCCCTGACCTGCACATCTGTGAAAGCACTATTAATGCTGAAAGCTACATACAAGTCTTGGACGTGCTATCATCCTGGAAATGTTTTTCTCAGGGATTTCCCTCCTTATTTCAGCAAGAGAATCCTAAGCCACAGTCGTGTTTACAGCGTGGCTTTGGCGGAAAAGATTGCAACTACTGGTCTGTCCTGACAGAAATCCAGACCCACAGACCCAGTATCCCTTTGAAAATGTGTGGTGCATTATGATGTGCAAAATGCAATAACGGAGACCCCGGACTGTTTATCACTTCAAGTTGCACATCAAGTACTTTGTAATAATGGAAAGGAATTCCACCAACAAAGCTTAAAAAAACTGTTGTCATCAGTTGCCAAATGATTATTGAGTGGTATTAAAAAGAAAGGTGATGTAACTCGGTGGCAAACATTAGCCTGTCAAAGGTTTTTAGAAACATGTTGCAGGCATCAAATTCAAAACCAGTGAATATTCTCAAAAATGGAACGTTTTATCAGTTTGAACTAGGGCTGGGCGATAAACCTACAATTTACCGTTACCGAAATGTATTACAATGACCGACATAATTTTGCCCATGTCGGTAAATTCGGTGTCTAAAAAAAAAAAAAGACCTTTTCTGTCTGCGGCGATGTTCATGCCTCTTTAAGACAACGACAGCGCATGTAGTCACGTGACTCATGCGCTGTAGAAGAATGTAAACAGAAGACGCGTTAATAGCTGTCGATTCAAATCCTGAAGCGGCTGACGCGGCTGCAGATGAAGTAATGTTAGTTGAAATTGTTCCTGTCGCGCTTGTCCCGAAAAGAAATGTTTTGGGTTCCATAAAGACTTTGTTTGAGCAAAAGAACATGAACTACAAAGTGCGTCGTAAGCACCCAAAACAGCGCGTCCCAACCTTTTCTTTTTCACCACCCACAACACAACCATGCTGTTGACTTGGAGCTTGTGCTAAAAGTTAAAAGTGAGAAGCAAGGTTCGACAAGTGACATCAGCCCACTAACGGAGGCGACACTATACGAGACAACGTCTCAGAGGTGGACGCGATATCCTAGCACATAGCTAAAGATAGAGCTCCTCTGGCTACAGTGGAGCGCACAGGATTTAAACGCCTCATGAACGTAGCTGACAAGAGGTACGAAAATATTTGTCGCAAACAACACTTCCCGATATGGACAACATCGGGACGGGAGCGGAGACATGTCGAGCATTTTGCATCCACATCCGACTTGTCGTCGAGTCGCAACATGGATCCCTGTTTGAGCCTGACTGTGCATTACATAAACGACAAGTGGCGACCGCGCACCAGAGTACTCGAGACGGCACATTTTCCCGATGATGCACACTTATTTGGCTTGCATTGACATATTTTTTCATTTCACTTAGCATTTTGTTTACAGGCCACACTAGCTCATTTGCACATGGCATTATTTATATTGTTTACAAGATACCTTTACACAAATCTAGGCCTTTGCAAATGGCATTACAGCATCTCGGCACAATATATTTGCAGAAAAAGATTTTGTGAGAGGTACCCTTTTTCTCCTGTTCTTCCTGACATTGTTCAAGTCATGCAAAGCAAGCTATTTTGAATGTTTATTCAAATGATTTTTGTGCTTTTATTTTTCATTGAAAGTAATGTGTACCAGTTGGTCAATAAAAAAAAACACAGTTAATATGCATTTCATGCATTTATTTTGATTTTGGTCCTCAGGGGGAATTTATCGCGCATTTATCGTTATCGAGGTAAAATTGGATCGAGGTAAAATTGCCCAATTTATTGTGATATTGATTTTAGGTCATATCGCCCAGCCCTAGTTTGAACATTAAATGTCGCCTTTGCAGTGTATTCAGTCGAATATAGGTTAAATATCATTGCATTCTGTTTTTGTTTGTGTGTTTTTTAGTTCTACATTACACAACACTACTACGTACTACATTGGAATTGGGGATTGTACATTATTACGAAAAAGTATGTATTCACGAGTGCTGTTAAAATGTTTAAATTGTTATTGTTCATTTACAGGGTCATTATCAAAACAATATCACTCAAAAGTAAAATTGAGCAAAAGTTAATTTTAACGCAATTAAACAATACTTTCAATTACAAAGAAGTTGAAGCATATTCTTCCTATCCAGTACGTGGTCGGGCTTCAACTAAGTAGTCCACTAATCAATGCATCGATGCAGCAGCTGTGCAATGACAGTTATTGTTGAATTTTTCTTACTCATTTTGCTAGCTTGTGGGTTTAATATTTGTGTATTGTGACCAAGACAATTTGCATCTTAACGTGTTAAGAATCCGATGTAACGGAGTGAAGCCGGTCACTTTTCAAAGTGAAATATTTTTCAGCTTTGAATATTAGATAAATCCTTTGTACTGTTTTTTTCTTTGAACTGAAAAATGCAAAATTTCACAACTGTAAAACAGAAAAAAGAATCCAAATAACAAAAAAAAAGAATTTGCTTCAACTCAAAACAGTAAAAAATGTCACACTTAATCAGTTCTTTCTTATCCAGTGATTGTATTTTCGTCTTCATGTGTTCTTGCTGAAGCATTTGTACATTTTATTTGTTCGTTGGCAAAGAGAATTTACTGCTGTGCTCCCTCAGATTGCACCGTGAGGAGTTTTTGGTAGGCATGATCCTCATCAAAATGACTTTACAGGGGGAACCTCATAAGCACAGACTTCTGCTCATGATCAAGAGGGCGTGACTCCGGGGGGTGGCACATTTAAAAAATGGGTTTGATTAAGTTATTTTTAGTCCGGCCCACAAATCGGCCCTCATGCGCGTGATGAACCTACTCGTGAAATCGGCAAACGACAAACATTGCCTCAGAATGCGTCAAAAGCGCCACTGCCAACTGTTCTTGGATGAAGAGACATGAAACAGCAATGTGCGTTCAAGCGTGCCTGTATTTCCTGCCTGTATCACATAACCCACGCCTCCCACCTTCTACTTGGGCATACCATTACAAGAGGGGGGGGCAATATCACAGACAGTGAGAACAGAGGGGAATTGTCCCTAGGTAAGAGTGTGAGCATGGATGGTTGTTCGTCTCTGTGTGCCCTGCGAATGGCTGGCAACCAGTTAAGGGTGTCCCCCGCCTAGTGCCCGAAGACAGCTGGGATTGGCTTCAGCGCCCCGGCGACCCTTGTGAGGAGAAGCGCTACAGAAAATGGATGTATAAATTGGTACGCACAGCAAGTTGAAAAAAATATTGATGAGTCGACGGCAACTCGAATATCATCACTTCAATGCCTTTCTTCTCAAATATGTTTGATCGGTTACCCCTTGGATGGTGCTTGGCGATTGCAGGGTGGTCGCATGTGACCCCAAGAAACTTTTTTTTGGTCTCTTTTTGTCACAACGAGTAATACTTCTGAGGTGTTGGTTGTTTTTTTTTTTTGTCTTCAGCAACAAGCATGAGTACACGCAGCACAGCGCAGGAAAAAATTAAGAAACCATTAAGAGACACCTTAAAAAAATATTGAGCAGGGATGAAAATAAAGGCGGGCGGCACTGTGGTCCGATTGGTTAGCACGATGGCCTCACAGTGAGAGACAGCATCGGGCGTGGGTTCAATCCTGGCTCCGGCCATCCTGTGCGGAGTTGGCATGTTCTCCCCATGCCGGCGTGGTTTTTTTCCGGGAACTCCGGTTTCCTCCCACATTCCAAAAACATACATGGCAGGCCGATTGAACACTCTAAATTGCCCCTAGGTATGAGTGAGAGAGCGGATGCTTGTTGGTCTGTGTGTTCCCTGCGATTGGCTGGCAACCAATTCAGGGTGTCCCCCGCCTACTGCCTTAAGATAGCTGCGATAGGCTCCAGCACCCCCCCCCCCCGTGACCCTGGTGAGGAGAAGCGGTACAGAAGATAGAAGGATGGTTGAAAAGAAAGGTGGAGAGTCTACAAAACATTTGAAGTTGTTCAACCCCAGTATGTAGCAGAACATGCATATTTAATCATAGATGGCTCATACAGGATGCAAGTCTATAAGTAGCCTATATTTCACAGGAAACCGTATTACAATATGACCTTTTCAGATCCTGTCTACAAATTTGGATCTGGTAAATGTAAATTTAAATAGCAGAATAGTAGCGCATTCCATGTGGGATGCATCTAAGTCGGGATATATTGTTGAAGAGTCTGAAGAGAAAACTGGCTGGAGATAAATGTAATATCTATTAATTTGTCAGCACTGTCTGCTAGGGCTGGGCGATAAACCGAAAATTTACCGTTACCGAAATTTAATGCAATGACCATGATCATTTTGCCCATGTCCGTAAATTCGGTGTTTAAAAAAAAAAAAGGTGTTTTCTGTCTTCGGCTATGTTCATGCCCCTTTAAGACGGCTACAGCGGCTCTAGTCACGTGACTCCACCCAGCTGAACAAAAAAAGAAAACAGACGACGCGGTCGTAGCTGGCGATTCTAATCAAGAAGCGGCTGACACGGCTGAAGACGAAGTAACGTTAGTTGAAGTTGTTCCTGTTGCGCTTGTCCCGAAAAGAAATTGGACATCTGTCGTTTGGAAATGTTTTGAGTTCCATAAAGACTTTGTTTGAGCAAAAGAACACGAACTGCAAAGTGTGTCGTAAGCACCCAAA
Source organism: Idiotropiscis lumnitzeri (assembly GCF_059441095.1). NCBI lineage: Eukaryota > Metazoa > Chordata > Actinopteri > Syngnathiformes > Syngnathidae > Idiotropiscis > Idiotropiscis lumnitzeri. Next base: position 3,987,551 of record NC_142395.1, on the reverse strand, counting down.
ACAGCGCGTCCAACCTTTTCTTTTTCACCACCCACAAGACAACCATGCTGTACTGAAAGTTCAAATGGAGAAGCAAGGTTCGACAAGTGACAACTGCCCATAACGGAGGCGACACCATACGAGACAACGTCTCAGAGGTGGGCGCGATAGCCTAGCACATAGCTAATGATTTAGCTCCTCCAGTTACAGTGGAGCGCACAGTATTTAAAGGCCTCATGAAAGTAGCAGACAAGAGGTACGCAAATATTTGTCGCAAACCGTACTTCCCAATATGGACAACATTGGGACGGGAGCGTAGACATGTCAAGCATTTTGGATCCATATCCGACTTGTGGTCAAGTCGCAACATGGATCCCTCTTTGAGCCTGACTGTGCATTACATAAACGACAAGTGCGCACTAGAGTACTCGAGACGGCACATTTTCTCGATGATGCACACTTGATTATTTGCATTGACTTTTTTCCCATTTTATTTAGCATGTTATTTGCTGACCACACTAGCTCCTTTGCACATGGCATAGAACTTCTCACAAATCTAGGCCTTTGCACATGGAAAAGATTTTGCGAGAGGTACTCCTTTTCTCCTGTTCTTTGCGACATTGTTCAAGTCATGCAAAGGAAGCTATTTGGAAAGTTTATACAAATGATTTTGGTACTTTTATTTTTCATTAAAAGTAATGTGTACCAGTTGGTCAATTAAAAAAAAGCAGTTAATATGCATTTCCTGCATTTATTTTGATTTTGGTCCACGGGCGGAAATTTATCGTGCATTTATAGTTACCGAGGTAAAATTGCTTAATTTATTGCGATATTGATTTGAGGTCTTATCCCCCAGCCCTGGCGGCACGGTGGCCGACTGGTTAGCACGATGGCCTCACAGTGAGAGACAGCATCGGGCGGCGTTTCGATCCCGGCTCCGGCCATCCTGTGTGGTGTTTGCATGTTCTCCCCGTGCTTGTGTGGGTTTCCTCCGGGTACTCCGGTTTCCTCCCACATTCCAAAAACATGCATTGTAGGCCGATTGAACACTCTAAATTGCCCCTAGGTATGAGTGTGAGCGCGGATGGTTGTTTGTCTCTGTGTGCCCTGCAATTGGCTGGCAACCAATTCAGGGTGTCCCCCGCCTACTTCCCGAAGATAGCTGGGATAGGCTCCAGCACCCCCCGCGACCCTAGTGAGGAGAAGCGGTATAGATGATAGATGGATGGATCCCCCAGCCCTACTGTCTGCTATCATTACTGCATAGGAGATTGCTTTAAGAGATTTTTTTGAAAATGGGATTTTTGCTTTGTAATTTAGACTAAACTCTCGTTTAAGGAGGCTGTGTTTCTAAGGTCAGTATCAACTAACATAACAAAACAAATAGTCAAATCATCAGGCAGCTGTTGCCATACAAAAGAGTGTAGCACTGTGACCCCTGAGGACTAAGCAGATGGATAAATGCTAAAAGCATGCATGACATCAATAAAAGAAACTCAGCAGGCACTGCTGCAATCCAGTTACCATGGAAAAAAAGATTCCCACTCAGAAATAAAATAATAAAACCAGCCGGCTAAAGCTCCAGTATACCGAGTATATCAGTGAACGACGTCAGACCGAAGAGGACCTCAGAAACACTGCGTTTTTTATTTTATTCTATTATTGGAGTGATAATGCTTCCCAAATTTATTGATCATATTCACTACTGGTACTAAATTATGTCTCGATACCAACTGATCAATGGAACTGCAGTTGGCTCGATGGCAATGAATTAAATATGATGGCAGTCTGCAATCTGGCTCACTTTAGGTGCGCATTTTCTGCAGCTTTGTCCAACATCTCCACTTAAAAGTGTTCCATTGCCATTACTGCAAATAAATGAATAATGCTTTGAATTTTTTTTTCAACCCCACCCATTCCCCTTAACATCATGGGAAAAGCATTTCTTACATGACCTTATGATATTACTAAACTTTTCTGTTCAGCTGCCACAGAAGTCAGGAGGATTTGGGCGGACATGGAGGAGGATTCTGAAATTGTTAACGCATCACAAGACTTTTAGGCCTGAGCTCGCACCAAAGTTTAATAATCATTGCTATATCTCAATTTAAAAGAAGATTGGAGAGATGGAGGTTCACCTTGGCCGCAGTTAAGCGCGTCCAGAATTTATTTGATGTTCTAAAATATATTTATGAATTATTTTCTCTGCTCCCGCCCATGTATTGGTCAAGCCCCACCCTCCTGCCCGGAACATCGCCATATAAATTAAATCATTCAGCAAAAATTAAGCAAATGTTCACATTTACGAATAGATACAGTTCGTGATTAATAGAATCGTAAGTGTTTCACTTCTTTCTCAGTGCAATTGGTACATCTGCTTTGCAAGTCTTTAAATGAGCTGTGTTAAAATGCTGTCTCTAAAGTCATTCACATAAAATGAATGACAGGCACATGTTCATGGAGAGAATGCTCTCCTTGTTGCTGTTGTGAGGCAGGAACTCATCTGACACACGACCACGTTCAGTCACGGTGCCCCATCACTATGACAACAAGAAAACACTAACAAGCTTTATAATTTTTTTGATCAGGGAACTGAAATTAGTTATTTCCTTTTCTATTCATTTTGGAGAAATAAAAAAATATTTGAAAAACGCTTACTTTTAATGAGGAATATGGCTGCGCCCCCCTCTGCTCTCCCCAGGGTACTACAAGAGTCACTGAAGGGACAGATTACAAACTCTCCAGGTACATTTACCGTATTTTCACAGCCATAAGGCACACTTTAAAGTCCTGAAACTCGTCCAAAAAAGCCAGGGCGCCTTTTGAGGCGGAGCGCCCATTATGTAGACCAAGTGCACCGCTGGGCTGACTGCGAACATTAACTGCCTGCACACTGCTTATATAGAGAGAAGGCGGGCGTGGCTAACGACAGCAGGCGGACGTGAGAGGGGAGATGGGCGTGAATGACAACGCAAAGGCACGCCCCCAGTGCAAAGAAGCCCCCAATGCCCCTATATGGGCAAACGTGTCTGCTAGCTCTGTTGTTAGGGCTTTCGCAGAAAGCCGGCATCATGAGGAGCCGCACGCAGCAGCGACACGGGGAATCTGACAATGACGAGAGGGAACCTGGCGTATTCGTGGGAGAACTTGCCCAGTTGTTTATTTCTGATACAGAAGACGATTTTGATGGATTTGTGGATGATGACTGATTAATAATAATGTGAGTACATTGTTAAATAGTTCAATAAAATACAACCAAACTCAGTTTTGCTCCTGTTGCCTTTTTAAAAACAGCTAGCCACGCAAGCCATGCTATCTTCTGTTTTAGTGTGCATGCATGTAAACTAAGGTATTGTATGGTAGGCAGGGAGGCGGAATTTTGCTGGGCCTACACTCTTATGCTATTCAGATTATTTGGGGTGATAGTTTTAGTTTTGATGTAACACCGTGACCGCACATCGTTTGTTGATTAGTGACTTGCTCACACCGGCATTGTGTTGGCATCCCATCTGAGGGGCTGCGCGGCAACGAGACGGCAAGGCAGGCTGATAATGACTCTCGTGTTTGGTGGAGAACGTGTCCAGCTGTTTATCTTAGATACAGAAGACAAGGACATGGTGCATTTTTGGATGAGGACAACTTCAGCACGTTGTTAAAAGCTAAAATAAAGTACCACCGAATTCCCGCTGCCATTTTAAAAACACGCTAGCGCAACTGAGCAGCCAGCGCGACTACTCGGTTGCCTGGTTCTGTTTGCGCCCAATGATACGGTGCGTTCTATCTATGTATCAAATACAGAAATAGCACCCTCAACTGGTACTGCGCCCTTTGATACGGCGCGTCTTTTGGCCGTAAAAATACGGTAACTGAAACACTTAACACTCCCAGGAGTCTAATCTGTGGCAGAGCAGTTCTAATCAAGTTACCTTGATAAACTCTCTCCAAAGTTGGTTTTACACTAAACGAATCAACTCTCAAATAACTCCAACACTGATCTCGATTTAAATATGTGTTAGAAATACACTTTTTTTCAAGCCAAACCAATCTGTAATCGTTGATTGGTCCAACGGTCAGGTAGTTTGTCAGGTCTTATTATTATTATAATTATTTGTGTTATAGTCCATTGGTCTCCATTCAGTGCATTCCACATTTACTTATTTGGCAGTATATCGAACTGGTGACTGCCTGCAGCAGTTTTAACTCCTAAAACGCCAAAAAGTAATTTAAATTAACTTAAAGTTTAAAATGGCGTACTTTTCCCATCATCCAACTCTGCATTGAGGCCAAGGGTAAATAAAATCCAATCCAACTAGCACACTGTAACTACTGTTTATATATCTTGCGCGGCTTCTTTTGCCTTTTCTTCTTCTTCTCCTACTTCTTCTTGGTTCATGGGAAGATTACAGGTCTTTCATGCAAATCACCACTGACTGTACAGGAATACAATACAATACAACTTTATTTATATAGCGCATTTCACAACCGATGGAGCTGTAAAAAAGTGCTTGGAAGCGTAAAGCGTTTCCATATATAGTCAATGAAAGCAACATATACTTGAGACAGCCTTGAAGAAAAAATATTTCACCGTTTAACAGAGAATACGCAACCATCAAGGTTTTTATACACATACATAAAATATAAGACAAACATTGTAGATTTGTGTGACGTCTTCTGGTTCTTCCTCCTTAGCCAATCACAGCTGGCCATCGCAGTCCCCACAGAAATCCTACTGAGAACAAGACCACTCACTTTCAGATAGATAGATAGATAGATAGGCAATGCAGTCCTCTTAAAGAAACCCATACGGACAAACACACAAGACAGTCTTTCTGTCAGTTGTCAGCAGAACGGGTGCCAGTGACGGACTGAAAGCTATTTGACCCGGTTAGGGACGAATACACTGACAGAAGAAAAAACACTTCCGTCTGTGCTAAATTCGTCTTCTTTTTTTTAAATTTTTTTTTTATTTTCCCCGTCTATCATTTAATTTCAAAATGGGCGTCTGTCAGTGACAGAATGCCCATCTCTGTAATTGTTTGTGTGTTATCAGTTTAAGCTTATTGTACCTCTATTTTTGTCACCAAAATCTACATTAATGACCAGTTTGTGCAGATTAGCAGGTAATTCGAAAAGAATTCACATACTTGGTGTTGCAGCTATACATCTTCAATATGTGTAGAGTAAAGATTGACTAATGCTTCTTCAGTCATGCACTGGAAGCTGGCAATAGTATTGTAAATGTGATGTCTTTTTTGTATCAACAACATAATGTGTTTCATTGCCTCAATGTGCCTTTAAATTACAACCTACAAATATTGAATGTTAGAAATAAGAATTGGGTCAATGGCTACACATATTATAAAGGTAAAAAAAACAATTTCCGGGTAACTAAAGCATGTTTATTGCTACAATTCAGATTTTTATTTTTTGCACTGTTAATCCCAGCACTGAAGAATTGGTTTGGAATTAATGCATTTACATCGAAGTCACTCATAAGAGAATCCTTTACAGGATACAACGGAAATAACGTGAGATACAAGCTACTTGCATGTGAGGAAACTATATAAAGTGGCATTCCTGTTAGCTCTTTTGAAATCCAGAATCAATCAGAATCATCTATGACAACTCATTACTCGTCTCAAGGTAATTTCAGCATTCAATTAGAGTTGATGCTGGCCTCTCTCGGTGCACCTTTTTACCAAAATATTTGGCACTATATATTTTTTTCAGTTTCTTCCTGTATTCTGTTTGCCTCTTTCCCAGCACTTCTAATTCCATCAATTAAAACTTCATTTTCTGGCTACTTTAAGTGCAAAAATCTTTGGAGCAAGTGTGAAGCCAACCTTATTTTGAGTAATGTATTTTAAGAATACTCACGTTAGTTTGTTTTTAACGCAAACGTCCCAGATTCATAGTTAGACCCATAGCAACGCCCAAACTAGGAAAATGCTTTTGTTCGGCAATCGCCGGTATTCTTGGGGAATGATGTCATTTACAGAACGACAAGTCGCCAGTCGCCATTGTACTGCATTATTGATCGTTTAATGAGCGTCTCAACTGCCATTAATGTTGCGTTATTTGGCAAAATGGATCGGCGCTGTTTGGCAATGCCTTGTTTGCATTCTGCGAAGCATCTGTTGAATGGTGAGAAAGGAGGAAAACGGGTCAGAGCGCGTGAGGACTGTGCGCGTGAAGAAGGAGCCGAGGAGAATGAGCGGGCAGGTGTTATGTTGAGAGTTGAACAGCGAGTGTGTATATATACCTTAAATACCTTACCAATGACTATGTAGAAAACCAACCCAATGTAACGTGTCATTTCAGTACTTGCAGAATAAATGGACCAAGTAGGTAATCTCACTGCGCATCATTTACAGGATGTCAAAGGATCGAATTTAAAACTCTTACCATTCATTCAGTCTCGATGAGTCTAGTCCCCTCTCATATCGTGTTCTGCCAGAAAGTCCTGTCCGTACGAATCGTCCTACCAGAGGCTGATTTGACAGTCGCACAATATTTTCGTTCATCCATATATGGTCCTACGAACATGATTCCAACAATCTCCTCCAACTCTTCAAATACCCAGATTGCCTCAGATACGTTTGAGATTTAGCTTTGTGAGTCAATTTCTGACCGGCATATTATACTTTCTATTTTGAGCTAGCCATAGTTGGAATTGTCGCTCAGTAAAATCTCACTTCAGGAAAACAATTATTTTGTCAAATACACCAAATATTTTTTTTCCATACTTTATTATTTGGATTGAGTAATTACTTTACTTGCAGTGTCGTTTTTATGAGGCGCCGTTCGGGACATAATTCAGGAATCGCTCTCACACTCACTAGTAGAATGCGCTCATACACATAGGTGAAATGTTTTCGCTCATACACACTAGTGAAATGCGCTCATACACATTACTGAAATGCGCTCATACACACTAGTGAAATACGCTCATACACATGGGTGAAAATGTTGTCGCTCATACACATTACTGAAATGCGCTCATACACACTAGTGAAATACGCTCATACACACTAGTGAAATACGCTCATACACATGGGTGAAAATGTTGTCGCTCATACACACTAGTGAAATGCGCTCATACACATTACTGAAATGTGCTCATACACCTGGGTGAAATGTGCTCATACACCTGGGTGAAATGTGCTCATACACATGGGTGAAAATGTCGCTCATACACAATACTGAAATCCGCTCATACACATGTGTGAAATGCGCTCATACACATTACTGAAATGCGCTCATACACATTACTGAAATGCGCTCATACACATTACTGAAAAGTGCTCATACACACTAGTGAAATGCACTCATACAAACAAACACTATGACAAGCTCGCTTAACAATCCAACATTTAAAAAAATAATAAAGAATGCTGTTGTGCGTTGCAACAGCATATGACATTCGTGTCGGCAAAAGAGGAGGAACATATTACATTCGTGTCGGCAACTCAAGAGATGTTTGAAGGAGAAACGATACGAACAAACATATCAGATTCCACGGTTACCAAAGACTATTGTAGAGATCTAAAGTGAAGCTTAATTCCCCTTTCCTTCTTTGCTTTTAAAATCTGCAGCGGACAACCGCGGAATCGGCTGGTCCGGTGGTGCAAGATAAATCAGAGGATTGGCATGCTTGTGTGTGTTTTTTCAGCAAATGTACCATTATTTACACTTTTTGATAAAATAGGTACAAAATTGCGACGGTCATAAACAATGCGCTCACGTCGTTCTACTTTACGTAGAGTTCCCATTTCATTATACTAAAAACAGCACACCCGGGAATAAGGAACACATAAGGTATTTACAAAAAGCAAAAAGTCCTGGGAGTTACTGACACCTAGGGGTAGAAACAGCGCACAGCCCTGGTAGAAATCTGTCGAGTCCGCCTTCAGCCCACCCAGCAAATAATTTATTTATGTATGTATTTAAGTTTAGAGGGTAATGGCAGCGTGACGTCAATACGTCGGTAGCGCGTCCTCGCCAGTGTGACGAATAAATGTTATATTCATAAGTTTGTGGGAAGGAAGTCATGCTTTGTTTCACTTACTAACGGGTTCAAGCAATGTATTTTTTCGTCCAGACATTATTTTAAACAGAAACCAATTATTAATTATTTGATCCAAACTTTCTGTATAAAGTGTATTTTCAATATTGACTTTCATCCCCTTAGCGTTTTGTTCTTTGTATGAAAACTGTTGAATGTGATTTTATTTTGTTGTATATTACATGTTAAATACTTTTTCAGAAAGGGTGTCTAATTTATGTACAAGCTTGCTGACGAAAACAATTCAGTATTGTATATGGGCGCATTTCAGTCTTGTTTATGAGCAAACCAATTTTCAGTTGTGTGTGTTTTTTTTTTTAATTTTCAGCGTTTCAGTATTGTAAATTAGTGCATTTCACTTGTATTTGGGAGCAAAACGAAATCAGTAGCACGTATGAGAGTGTTTCGTTGTGCGTATGAAAGCGTTTCAGTAGTGTGTATGTGACCATTTCAGTTGTGTGTATGGGAGGTTTTTTTCACGTAGGCGTGTCAAAGGATTTCAGTAGATTGTATGCGCACGTTTCAACGTGTTGTGTGAGTATGTTTCACTTGACTGTGTGCGCGTATTTCACCATAGTGTGTGAGAGGTATTTATATATGACGTCATCGGAACTCCTTTCCTTAGTCTTTCAAAGTAAAACATGTCCGCTGCCCAAAAGTCATGAAGTGGCCGAACTCAAGCAATGCCACAACTTGGTGACATACTGCATAGAATATATATATAATATAATCCATATTTGTGTTGATTATTCTCTTAAAATAACGCTTTTGCTCATTTAGTAAACATGTATGCTTTTAATTTGGAGGTTGCATTTTTTTTAAGACGATCGGGACAGCCAATAGGAAGTCGTGTAGTCGCTGGCGTTCATGTGACGTTTGAGGATGGGCATTCTTTTTTTAATTTATTATTATTATTAGTGCTTTAGTTAGCAAATTGTTCATGCGACAGTATGTAATTGCAACGAAAGTCATGTCAAAATAGAGAAAATTCTGAGGTCGATTTTGAACCGGAAGTCCCGCCTACATCGTTATTTGATTGACAGGCTAAAACGGGAGCCAGAGAAGACCATCGGACATGATTTTGAAGAGGCGAATAAAAAAAACCATCGAATCTCCATGTGGTAGCAACGGGGAAGGCTGTTGGGGTGAGCAGAAGTGACCGTGAGACGGAGACAGCCTTATTTTGATCTGTATCGGCGTCAAAGAGCGCGTAACTCACTTGATGCAGACGAGCTAAGCTATGCTATAAACTATGCTAACGTCGCCAGGCCATTATACAGTATTTCTTTAGATGTTTAGAATGAGAAATAATACACAACGTTTTGATTTTTATGATGTTTGAGGTATTCTGACTGAAATGCAGTGGAATCGAGGTCACCAGTAGTCATTTCCATTACCTGTAATTGTAAATTTGAATGTGAGATACTATTGCAGTCAGATGCATATGAGATGTCATTTAGTTGGCACGACTTTGATCGCCACTGTTTTGCTTGTTGAATAACAAATGAAAAGTGAGTCATACATGGTGTTTCAAAAGATAATTGTCAATGTTTTATTAAATGAAATTGCAACCTAAAATTGTGTAATATTGTATTATTATCGAAAATGGTTCTACTTCGATTTTTTTTGCAGACAAATATAGCTTTTTCTAAAGAAATGAGACAAAAAACAAATGTCTTGGTAAACATAAATACATCATTATAATAAACAGGTCATGTCTTATGGAAGCATTAAAACTTCATTGAAGATTCCTGTGCATTGATGGCAAGCCTCCCAGCGTAAAGAACCAAGCACCATGGTCATTGAGGAAACACGACGGTGTGGTAGGAGACTTTTTTTTGGGAATGTGGGAGGAAACCAGAGGACCCGGAGAGGACCCAGGCAGGCATGGGAGAACATGCAAACTCCACACACGATGGCCGCATCCCCGATTGGAATCCTGGATCTCTGCACTGCGAGGCAGACGTGCCAACCACTCGATCGCCGTGGCGCCCATCCATTAAATGTTAAATAAATTATTATTTTTTTAAATGTTGGATTGTTAAGCGAGCTTGTCATAGTGTTTGTTTGTATGAGTGCATTTCACTAGCGTGTATGAGCACTTTTCAGTAATGTGTATGAGCGCATTTCAGTAATGTGTATGAGCGCATTTCAGTAATGTGTATGAGCGCATTTCACACATGTGTATGAGCGGATTTCACACGTGTGTATGAGCACTTTTCAGTAATGTGTATGAGCGCATTTCAGTAATGTGTATGAGCGCATTTCAGTAATGTGTATGAGCGCATTTCACACATGTGTATGAGCGCATTTCACACGTGTGTATGAGCACTTTTCAGTAATGTGTATGAGCGCATTTCAGTAATGTGTATGAGCGACATTTTCACCCATGTGTATGAGCGCATTTCAGTAATGTGTATGAGCGCATTTCACACATGTGTATGAGCGGATTTCACGAGTGTGTATGAGCGACAACATTTTCACCCATGTGTATGAGCGTATTTCACTAGTGTGTATGAGCGCATTTCAGTAATGTGTATGAGCGCATTTCACTAGTGTGTATGAGCGAAAACATTTCACCTATGTGTATGAGCGCATTCTACTAGTGAGTGTGAGAGCGATTCCTGAATTATGTCCCGAACGGCGCCTCATAGTCGTTTTCGTCAACGATGACAAATACAAAAATATTTTGTTAACGCCCCTTTTTTTCATGACGACAACGAGACGATGACGAGCTAAACGAGGTTATTTGATGACAAAAACATGACGTGACGTACATGAAATTTCCGTTGACGAGACGGGATGAAATTGTTAGCGTGTGGTTCATCAGACGCTCAAAATTTATGACATCCCTTCCCTTCTGTCTTTCAAAACATTGCAATGAAGTGCAACCTATCTTTCGTTTGGGCACACCCACCACTGGGATAGCAAGCAGGGCGCATGCTCTGATAACCACAAGCTGGTGCAAGTAAACAAGACACATTATTGATAAAGTTTGTACTTGTGCCACTGTCCATCAGAAAGTCTTTGCTATTGGGTGGAAACCTTGTATGCCTTTTTTTTTAACTAAAACAGACTAACACCTTTTTGAGTTTTGGTCTAATGAATTCACAAAAACTAAACTAGAACTTTTTTTTGTGTTTCCGTCGACTAAAACCAACTAAAACCCTTATGAGTTTTCGGCGACTAAAACCCACAAAAACCTTATTGAGTTTTCGGCGACTAAAACTAGACTAAAACTATCACAAATAGGAATGACTAAATCTGATGAAAACTAATAAGCATTTTTGTCAAAATGACTAAGACTATATCTAAAATGCCTGTCAAAAACAACAGTTTACTCGTGACACAAAAATATTTAATTTGGCATTTTCTGAACTTAATTCACACTAGGTCTATAATTGAGACGATCTCCATAAGTTCGACACCTTTTGACAACATTGGGCAATCTTTTAGACAAAGTGGAGCGAGAGTAGTTCACACACTGGATTCTTCAACAGCGAGCACTACTTGTGAGAGTGAACATGCAATTTAGCGCCCGCTATTTGGGCTCACGTCCACTGCGTCATGCTTTGTCTGCTCTGAACTAATGTGGTCGACATATTCTTCAGTCAACAATGATGACAGCAGCAAATGGTACGAACACCATGTGCTAAGCATTTCTTGAGAAATAACCCACAATTTGACACTGTCATGACAATTCTGCTGTGTGAAGCTGAAGCTGCCAGATGTCCCGTATGTGTGCCTCTGAGCATTTAGAAAAGCTGTGCTCGCTTGTGAATAGCTGAAAAGCATTCAATGTTCATTATTATTATTATTATTATTATTATTAGTGCCGTAATTACATAAGAATAATGGGAAATTGTGCACCACAACATAGAATGTGCACACAAGAAAGTGTTTTGTATACATCTCTGTGAATGCTAAAACGTCCGCTAAGCAGGAAAGCAGTGGGGAGCAGGAACATGGAACACAACAAGGTTGTACAATACATCATTTGGCCCACAAAACCTAAAGCTCACAGAGATACACACGTCAACTCAACGGGAAAGGACTGAGTGGTACAAAAATGGCTGAAATGTCCATGATGCAATGCGGTATTATGACACATTTCCAAAGTTTTGCCTGATTGGATATTAAACATCCATCCATCCATTATCTGTTGTGCTTCTCCTCACAAGGGTCGTGGGGGTGCTGAAGCCTATCTCAGCTCTCTTGGGCCAGTAGGCGGGATACACCATGGACTGGTTGTGAGCCAATCGCAGGATATTAAACAGTAATCAGACTTTTCCCTACAGTGGCACAATTATCATGCTTTGGTTCAAGTATCGCAAGCATGAATCAGCGTGTTGTACGCATAGGGGAGAGAGGTTGCAAGCAAGAAGCAGTTTTGTGCGAGTGCGTTGACGATTTAGTACACACTATACATATTTTTGTGCACACAAAAACTGTTTTTGTGTACAATATTTGACATTATGCTTAAGTAATTGTGGCACAAATTTAGCTCGCATAATGACAAGGTGAAAAATGTTTTGGGGTCTTTTTGCAAATCCAAATCCATCCATTTAATCATTTGTGTGGCAGGTGGGCTAGTTGCCAGCCAGTTGCGTATTGACAATTTTTTACACTCACCTTCACGCCTTTTGGGCAGCCGTGTCTAAGTGGTTATGATTGCCCCCTACCACAGGCAGGGTCACTGGCTCAAAACACAGATATCCCGCACTCCTTCCGGGCACTTAAGCTGCAGCCCTTTGCTCCAGTGGGTTCCACTAACATTTGTGTTTGCTATTTTGGGTTCAGTGCAGACACAAAATTTTGTGTACACGTGTAGTTGACAGGAAGAGGATCTTTCTTTCTTCTTTATTTCTAAGGGCAATTTAGAGTCTCCAATGAATCTAAGGCTGGTAAGAAGGTTGTATTGACAAGAGACAGGTTTATTGAGAGCTCAAAATGTGTGTGTGTTCCCAAGGAATTGGTGTGCGTACGTGGCAACAAAGACAGTAAGTTGTGTTGTCGAAGATGGCGTGGAAACATACGTGAAACCAGACTACCATCCTTGTGCCTGGGGCAGCGGCCAGTGCAACCGTGTGGTCGTGTGAGTATTGCACAAACACACTCATCAGCCCGACACACACTACTTCACCCCAAATCTCCAATCTCATTGTACAATGAGTACAATGACAATAAAGGGCATTCTTATTCTGAATCTAAAAAAAAAATTCCTTTCTGTTGACTCACTTTGGGTGTTTAAAAAATTCTGTGTAACTAGAACATTGCGTCACTGTCAAGATGAGCATGGTGAAAATCTGACTTAGACTGCTCAATTACTTAAACATCTGGGCTTCTCAAATGCCTACTTTCCATTTTAATTCTCTGGTATTTGTGAGTTGTCTCTTCAGCCTCACAATCTGATGCAATCAAGGGTCACTCTCTATTTTAAAATGACCTGATTGGCTGAGAACTTGTTTCAAACATAGTTGTGGTGGACTGCAACATGTCTTCTCTCTCAACAGAATAAAAATTTGAAACCAGAGTGCCACATGTTGAGGTCAAAGTCATGTCTGTCACTGAAGGAAAAAATATACATTGCGACCTACAAAGTCAAACATGCTTTAAATGTGAATGCACTTATTTCCAACAAATGTTCCTCATTGCGATAAGGGGGTGAGACCATGAGAGAGGATTCAGGGCATTCAATAATCAATTATTGAAACGGCATAGCCGATTCGGAATCATTCACATCTGCATTGCAGTTCATCTAATTATTATTTTTCCCAACTTTCTATGACAGAAATGTAAATATAATATCTCAAATAGTATCTGTACAGCGAATAAAGCTTTTATACATCAACAGTTTTAGATTGGAATTCATTAATTTACATTACATAATTTCCCAGAGGTGCATTTCTTTTGAAATTAAAACAATTTGGAAATCTACCGATCTCGCATTTCCTTGAGAATGGAGCTCTGGCTGTGATGTCGTGTCCTTGTGCCCTATTATCTTAAATTTGTTCCTGAGGTGCTCTCCGACTTGCAGCAATCTTCTGTATCATTATTAACTACTTACTTTGTATTGTTTGCTTTGGTCAGCTGGAGTCGCGCAGTAATGGGGAGAACACATGCAAAGAAAAGTCCTAAACTCAGGTGTAGAGTGGCTCAAAGCAGAAATTAAGTGGGGACCTTCTTGTTATGAGACAGAAGTGATTATGACTGCTCCGTTCTGTTCCACCATTCCACTGCCAAGTAAAACATAACAAAATTTAACTCGTGAAATCACTGATTAGTCTGAATGACGATATCCACTTGCCTTTTCAGATATCGTACGTACATGAGGCCCAGGTACAAAGTAGCTTATAAAATGGTGACGCAGATGGAGTGGAAGTGTTGCCAGGGTTACAGTGGAGATGACTGTAGCAGTGGTCCAGTTGGTGGGTCAGAAAGCACCAACAGGCCTCAGCCCCAGCCAGGACACGGAGGAAGTGGGATGAACAGCGGACAAGGAGGCATCAACACTGGTTTTGGACAGAATGGAGGACACAGTGGTAAGTCAATTCTTGCCACAATGGGGCAACCATCTGACAGGAACTAGATTTGATAGGACCGATGAGAAAACCATGTATAAATAACACAGTTACTAAATCATTATAGTAAAGCTCAGTAAACATGGAATGTTAGTTATCTTTAATGTCTTCTTCCATCCATCCATCCATCCATCCATCTTCTCTACCGCTTCTCCTCACTAGGGTCGCGGGGTGCTTGAGCCTATCCCAGCTATCTTCGGGCAGTAGGCGGGGGACACCCTGGACTGGTTGCCAGCCAATCGCAGGGCACACAAAGACGAACAACCATCCGCGCTCACACTCATACCTAGGGGCAATTTAGAGTGTTCAATCGGCCTGCCATGCATGTTTTTGGAATGTGGGAGGAAACCGGAGTACCCGGAGGAAACCCACGCAAGCACGGGGAGAACATGCAAACTCCACACAGTATGGCCGGAGCCGGGATCGAACCCACGCCCGATGCTATCTCTCACTGTGAGGCCATCGTGCTAACCAGTCGGCCACCGTGCCGCCTGATGTCTTCTTGAATTTCTTATTTCTTGGCCTTCCTCAGGAGCTTTGTGAATACAAAAACTTAAGTTGCTGTTTGTTTCTTCCTCAGAAAGGGTCAATAATGAAAAGATGAGGCAACTGGAGGAAAAGATTCACACCCTGACTAAGACAATTGAGGACCTGCAATCTACCATTACCTCTATGAACGAGCACGTTCAAGGAGGGAGCAACAGACCTGGTCTTAATGGCAGTGGTGGCATCTCCTCCGGAGCAAGAAACCCTGCTGATGCAGCTCAACCAGAGATTAAAGAGACAATCCACAGCATTCAGACCAAACTGGATCAACTTGACAATCGCACACAGGTGAAATCAGCTTTTACAATATTACCCCTAATATTGCGGTGATAAATAAGTGTCACCGTAAATATCTTGTGATTGAACTCACTGTACAGTTGGAATGGTAAATCTTGGTCACATTTGAATTTTTTTCCCAAAGTGTGGAATGAGAGGCAACATTAAAGATCAGCCACCATTCCTAACTTTTTTTACTTGACCAATACATTGATTTGTGAGAATACTACGCACACCTCACCCATTTACGACCAACAGTACAACTTTAAGCCGTTCCTTTGCAGTAGCTTTGTTTTGGGTGTTATGGGTATTTCCCAGCGACCACTGGGAAATACTAGCTGGACTCAAGAATTGCAGACACAGCAAGATATGATTTCACAAGGGTATTTATTATTATAAATAGAGAATACAATTCAATCATTGACTATAGTGCGCCGGCAACTAGCAAACGAAAAGCGCTGGTGGACAAACTCACACCAGGAAAGAAAAATCGACGGCGGAACAAAAAGCGCTTGCAAAGGGCAAGGAACAAGAGAACATAAATTGCTTACCGAGAAGAGCCTTAGCTTGACAAAACGAGAGAACACAAAAACGTCTACTGCAAGTGCAGAGCGAGGAGACAATACAATTCGTAGCTTGGGATCATGAGCGTGAGCGATGCGGGAGAATATTCAGACGCTGAGTAGTCAGCGTCGTTGGCTTATGTAGGGCGGTAATCATAGCGTTGACGAGAGTCAGGTGCGCGGCCGGTGGGCGCGTCTCTCCAGCCATGACGACATGAACCAGGAAACGAGTTGCTGAGGGAGCGCCCACTCCGCTGGGAAAAACAATAACAAAGACAAGGCATGACAGAACGGATCATGATAATGGGGAGAATTCCATCAGACTGACGGACCAGTCTATCAATCCGTCATAGACGAACGCCAGCCTTGCTGAGGTTTGAACTAAAAAAATAAATAAATAGACCAAGCATGGATGAAAGTGGGTTTTCGTCTGTTTTTACATTTCTACTTTTTTATTTGTGGGAAGAGTAGGAATAGGAGGTTGTGAAATTGTATTTTGCAGCCCCACAGTCCATTTTAGAAGGTAGCAGTGATACACCAAAGGTTGTTTGCCAACCACTAAAAGAAGAGAAAGACACAGTATGATGTAGATAGTGCACTTCATTTACCATTTTAATCAAATCAGTACAGCTAACAGATGGATGGATTTCTCATCTGTTGAACCTGTTTTTTTCTCTTTTTTTGTTTTTAAACAGACTGACAATTGACGGACTGGTGACGTTTACTGACAGAAGCGCGGTGTTAAAATAACATGCCACACTGACTAACAGATGAATAAAGTTTGGTCCGGCTTAAAAAAAATGACAGACTGACAGATAACGGATGGGTGCCCACTGCCCAGCCCAATGACGGATGACAAATCACGGACCAGCAAACTTTAGTAAAATGCCCGCCTCTGGTTTCTTAGCTGACTTTGTATTAGTGTTTGTTTTGAAAGACTTTGCTGTTAAAAAAAGAAGAAAATTTAATTGAGATTGTTTTCCATTCCATTCTAAACTCTCTCACACGCACACGACCACCCTTACCTTGCAGAACAGCAACGTGATGTGTTCTGATATATCCTATTCAGTATTATTTTCCATTGCACTAACTATTCTCTTATTTATCTAATTTATATATTTATCTGAATTATTATTGTATTGCACTGGAGGGGAGCTCTCTAATCTCGTTGCACACTTGAGTACAATGACAATAAAGGGATTTCTGATTTCTGGTTTTGTATTAGGCTCATGATAAAACCCTTGTGAGCATCAACAATCATCTGGTCAATGGAAAAGGAAATGATTTGGAAGGAGGTCTTCCTGGAGGAAGTCTGAGTGGAAAAAGTCTGAACTCATTGAAGGAGGAGATCCTTGAAGAGCTCGAGAGAAGGGTTTCGCTATCATGTTCCTCCTGTCAGGTATTAGTGTTCTATTACCAAATCATTACACCGCTTTTATCAGAAATTTACATTCACTTTTGCATGTTTTTGTTAGGCTGGTGTGACAGACCTGCAAAGGCAGCAGCAGGAAAACCAGGAAAGAATTCAGGCCCTGGAGAAGCAGCTTAATGCAATGGATGTCCGTTATCGACAAGGAATTGATGGATTGCGGCGGGAAGTAGTGAGCTCAAACAGATGCTGTGACACCATCAATGACCTCGAAAACCGCATCACAGATGCAGAGCGCAAGATCAGCTCAGCTGCAGAAAGTTTTGATGTCCTGCACAACCGCCTGAACAACAACCTTAAGGGAGGAAATGGCAGCAGTAATACGGATGGAGGCTTCCGGGGTGGGGTGATTGGTGCTGAAGGTGGAAGAAGGGGTAGTAGTGGTGATGTCGTGGTAACTGAGGATACACTTGATAATCGATTGAAGGATTTGGAACGACGGGTCAATGGGACTATGGAACAAACTGAACAAAGCTGTGCATATTTGGAAAATGATTTAAAGGACTATTTTCACAGAGAACTTAGTGACCTTCGGACTGTGTTCCTGGACCGCTTTGATGATCAGGCCTTCAGGATTACAGATGTGGAGCTGGATGTGGGCCTTGTGAAGCAAAGGGTGAATGAACAGGACAAGACACTATCAAGGCTATCAAACAGAACCTCACTCCTGGACAGCAAGCTGGAGGAGTGTGGCTGTAGAGGCATGGCAGCAGGAGGGGAAGTAGGAGGAGGAGGGGGGAGTACTATCAATGGTGGAGGCCGCGGTGACCATGCTCGTGGTGGCGGCAGTGGAACTGGTGGGGCTAGAGGTGGCACGAGTGGTGGCAGAGATGGCACTGGTGGAAGTCGAGGGAGCATTGGTGGAAGCAGTGGTGTAGATGAAGTAGTAAGTGGGACTGTGGGAGCCGGAGTATTACCGGGAATAGGAGGAGAAAAAAATAATTCAACAAGGAAATCACTGGAGTGGAGAGTGATTGCAAATGAGGATAAAATTAGACATTTTAACACAAAACTCAAAGACCTGTCTGTGTCTGGAGACTCTCTTAATGATAAGGTAATTACAAGTTTACATTTTAAACAATTTATCATTACCATACAACCATTTGAAAATACGAATATCAACTCTGACATTAATTTTAACAGTATCAGCAGGCAATTGTTGCCATTGTTCCATTTATAGCAATGGGTTCTGCTTCATTCTAACCTCACTTATGTTAAATTATAATCAAATCAAAGACTTACAATGAAAATGTGTTAAAGGTAACAGGAGCTCAGAATTTCTAATCTTTTTATGATTGCTAACTCAAATATTGTCATGTAAATGTTCATATCTTAGGTTGTGGACCTGAGTCATGACATTCGTAAGATCAAGGCTTTGACTGGTGACCATGGTGAACACTTCAACCGTATTGTGACAGAAGTGGAGTTGCTTGGGCAGGACTGTGAAATTTGTGGGACAGTCGAAGATGAGTTGCGGAAGCTGCGGAATCAGTCCAAGGATGCTCTGGGACGCCTACAGAACCACATCAACAGACTTCAGCTGAGTGTGGACTCTGGGGGTACTTGTTACCAGATGTGCTCGCAATTGCAGGATGAAGTTCGTCTACTGCGGGAGGATGTCACACGCTGCACCAATAAATGTAAGGTGAAACGTAATGTTGATGGAACTAATTACTCATTTACAAGGTAATGAAGTACAACTACAGTAAACCACCGTCCATTGCGGGTTCCGAGTTCTTGACCGGATAAGCAGTGGAGAATGGATGGATGGATGGATTTCACTTATTGTGTATATATATATATATATATATATATATATATATATATATATATATATATGTATATGTATATGTATATATATATATATATATATATGTATATGTATATATATATATATATATATATATATATATATATATATGAGGGCTGTCAAAATTAAACCATTAACTCAGGTGATTAATCCCAAAAAATTTAACTCAGTTAAATATTTTAACTCAGCTAACTCAGTTTGGTTTACTTAAAAAATAATTTGCATACTTTGTAAATATTGTACCATATAAGCTGTCTTAAGCACGTCTCAGAACAAAACACTGTGTTTAAGTTACCACTGGGCCTTGCAAACCAACACTGCTGAAGTGTGGCGCTTGTGGGCAGTTTTGAGAATTGTTTCAAAAGTAAATGTCTGTAAAGACATTTAGATTGTATTCAAGAATCCAAGAAAGCTATTACAACAGTCTTTGAATTAAATATACTTCATATTTGGTGATTTTGAATCAATTCCAAGATATTATTCAAGTAAAAATCTGTTATAAGATTCGCAAAAAATAGTAGTTGAAATATGTGATTAATCATGGAATATTTTGTGATTAATTAGTTAAAAAAATTAATCAATTGACTTGATATATATATATATATATTTGATATATTTGATATATATGTATATATATATATATATATATATATTTATATATATATATATATATATATATATATATACAGTAATACCCCGGTTATCGCGGTTAATGGGGACCGAGACCACCCGCGAAAACTGAAAATCCGCGAGGTAGCGGCGCCCCTTCAAAAATGCTTAAAAAAACCTATACAGGTATACAGTATACCCTCCTGTATACAGTACACCATATAGAATACGGGTGGAGAGAGAGAGAGAGTGAAATTCGTGTTATAACAAAAAAAACTAATTATTATTAAAACGTATTATTTTTTCATTCCCCAGCCATTATTTTTGTATTTATTCAATTACTTCTTTTTGTATTTATTTAATTACTTCGACTTTTACCTGCTGGTACGCCGTCCGGTGTGCCCTGTGAAATGAAAGGTGGCATTCTTCATTTATTTATTTATTCATTTATTCATTCATACATAACTGACAGCCTCGCGCTCCGCTCGTGCCCGGGCGGAAGAGGTGCTCCTCTTCGGCTTAATTGTCACGCACGCCGGACCTGCTCCCCCGAAGCGTGTCTCCGTTCGGTTGAACTCGGTTTCATTTCGCCCCGCTCGTGCCCCGGGCGGAAGGTGCTCCTCTTCGGCGTAATTACTACGCACGCCGGCCGGCCTCCTCCGGAGCTCTCGTGCGGTCCCGAACGGAGCGAAATGTCGCCCCACTCGTGCCCCGGGCGGAAGGTGCTCCTCTTCGGCGTAATTACTACGCACGCCGGCCGGCCTCCTCCGGAGCTCTCGTACAGTCCCGAACGGAGCGAAATGTCGCCCCCGATCGTGCCCGGGGGAACGTGCTCTTCTTCGTCCACTCTATCTTCGCCCACGCTCTTCTTCGGCGCACGGCGACCGTCTAACCGCTCCAGCGCCCCGTGGTGCCGCTCGCCGAAACTACAATGCCCCCGCGGAGCGGAGCGAATGGAGAGCCCCGATCGTGCCCGGGCAAAAAAGTTTTAATTTTTGAATATTTTTTAGACCCGCGAAGCACTAAACCCGCGAAAGGTGAACCGCGAGGTATTACTATATATATATATATATATATATATATATATATATATATATATATATATATATATATATATATGGCGGCACGGTGGCCGACTGGTTAGCACGATGGCCTCACAGTGAGAGACAGCATCGGGCGTGGGTTTCCTCCGGGTACTCCGGTTTCCTCCCACATTCCAAAAAACATGCATGGCAGGCCGATTGAACACTCGAAATTGCCCCGAGGTATGAGTGTGAGTGCGGATGGTTGTTCGTCTCTGTGTGCCTTGCAATTGGCTGGCAACCAGTTCAGGGTGTCCCCCGCCTACTGCCCGAAGATGACTGGGATAGGCTCCAGCACCCCCCGCGACCCTAGTGAGGAGAAGCGGTACAGATGATGGATGGATATATATATATATATATAGAGTGCTGTCAAGCAATTACATTTTAATAAATAAATTACATTAATAAAATTCCATAATTAATTGTGATAAATTTTTAACTACTATTTTTTGTGAAGCTTGAAACAGGTATTTATAAAAATATATAAAATTGAGTTAAACGGAGTTAAAATATTTAACTGCATTAAAATTTTTTAGATTAATCTCCAGAGTTGACGCTTTGCGAAGGAGGAGCCCCTCCTCCACTCTGCTCGAAGCACGATGTATTCATCCCCGAACAAACACGCGTTAGACATTTTCCGTCAGTAATCAGCGAAATGGCAGTCCGTCAGTGATGGACAGAGAAACTCCATCGGTACTTACCCAGTTATTGACAGTTCCAGTGATGGACGGAAACCTGTTTCCATTTGTGCTTAGTTCGTCAGTTTTTCCCCGTCATTCGCCGTCAGTGACCAACTGATAGACGTTCCGTCATTACTGAAGGAATGCCCACCTCTGAGATTTTTAAAATGTTTTTTGATGGAAACACATGTATTGTATCAACAGGAGCAAGAAAAAAATAAAATGTTTTTTTAGTATTCAACTTCTTTACTGTTTAGGTGGCAGTTCTGGGAGCACTGGTTCAGCTGGTGCAAATGGAGGTACCAGGGGAGATGGACCAAGTTTGGCTGAGCGGCCTTTAGATGGACACAGTGTGATCGGAGGAGCCATTAACAACAACCAGATGAAGACGCTGCAGGGTGAATTGTCTGAGGTCATCCTGACCTTCAGTTCTATAAACGACACCCTTAAGGGTCTTGAACAAACTGTACAGAAACATGGCAGCGTCATCACTGACCTGGGTAAGCTCAGTTTAATCCCACTGACTCTGCACACATTCTTTACCAAACCATGCTGTGACCGTCTAATTTTCTAACAATTGACAGGAAACACAAAGGATAAAATTATCTCTGAACTGGACAAAATACAACAGGAGGTGACAGAACACATTGAAGAAAGTCGAGACCGGTTGGATGGGATGGACCGAGATGTCAGACGTTTTGAGAGCACGTTGCTGGTAGAGATGGGAGACTGTAAGAGATCAGGTGATGGGCTAGAGAAGAGGCTATCCAAACTTGAAGGTGTCTGTGGAAGGTTGGATGGAGTCTATGACTCCATCCATAAGATCAAGGAAGGTAATTGCATCGTGTTTTCTTTCTCTTCTTAGATGTTCGCTCCAACGTTTGAACAGTTTTATACAGTATGGGACACGTGCTGATAGAAGTTTCAATAAAACTTAGACACTCTGCAATATGTATTTCTACCGATTCACCGTCTTGTTTTGTGATTCCCTTTCCTCTTTTGTATCCCATTTTCAGGATTGAACCAACATGTATCGAGCCTATGGACATGTTTTTCGGGTCTAAACAACTCAATCATTCAGCATGAAGGGATCCTGGACTTCGTTCAGAAGAACCAAGATGACGTTCAGAGCCGGATAAAGAACCTCAACTCCAGTTTGAACCACGTCTTGAAAGATGTGCAGAGTGTCTCAGGCCACACCCTGACTGGTAAGATTCTATTCTCTTATTTTCTATATTTGTACATTTGATTACAAACATTAAATTAGATCTTTTTTCACATTCATGAAATATACACACTCTGAGCGGAAAAACCTGAACTGAGGGTGCCTTGACCGTATTCTCCCAAAGATTTACATCTGTTGTTCACTCCAGAAGCTGCAGTCAGTCCATCACCGTGTGAAGATGAAACATCATATGGCACATTTTTGATTCAGTTAACTGCCGTCTGACTTGAGCTTACAATGAGGGACATAACCGGCCCCAAATGCTAACCAACTACTCGGCGGGCGTATTGTTTGCCCACGCCTTTGGTAATTAAAATTCAAAAACATATTATCTCATAATCACTTGGTAAAAAAATAACCAGAGGCACTTGCGGTACTTTTCTGACCTATGAGGAGCTTCTACTTTAAATATGATGCTGGCAGACTTTTTTGTAAGAAACAGGGCTCCCACTAGTACAGCAGTCACAGTCGCATCTTAGAATCAAAATGACACAAATATTGAATCATTCTTTTAATATGCCTCCATATCAGTTGTAAAAATACTTTAAAGTGACTCGCCCGGTCTGTGTTTCAAGGAAGCTTGGGCACAGCTGCTATCCCTTTATTTATTGGTGGACCTCCAAAAATGCGTTTAGTCATAAGCACAGTATTCTGATGAAATTACTTTTATTGGCTTTATCTCATACAAAATAACAAACACGTGCTCGTGTGGGCCTGTCCAGAGAACGCCCACATTTTAGAGTTACTTCATCCTGAGTACATACTTGGCATGATGGTATAGAAATGACAGATAAGAGTGGGCGGGAGAATGTGAGCAGCTGAGCGCCTTTTCTGATTTACATACATGGGAGAATATGGCCCAGTATTAATTATTTATTCCTTTATCACATTTTGATCTATTGTCTTTATTGTTCTTCTCTTTAAATGATTTCCCCCATTATTTTGTTTAATTTGTTCTCAATTATTCAGTCCTTGTTGGGTTTTTTCCAGAACATCTGGAAAAGGTCTGGATTCTTTAAAATGCAGACACAAACAAATCAATTTCACAAAAAAACATTTATTTTACTGAAAGTTAAATCAGTCGCGAAACCAACAAAGTACTACAAATGACGCTGGTGGAAAACACACGAGGAAAATATCGATTAGAACAAAAAGCGTTTGCAAAAGGCAAGGAGCGGAAAACGGAACGTAAATCGCTTGCCTCAGAAGGACAAGGAATGCCAATTTACGAGATAGCACGAGCGACATAAATACCTATAAGCAAGGAAATTACTTACGGAGGAACTAAGATCGTAACACGAGAATAAGAACGAGACGTTTATCAATTTGCAACTTGGTAATATGAGCGTGAGCAAGAGGAGTAATCCGACGCCGAGTAGTCGGCATGGTGTCCTTAAATAGTCAGTTAATCATGAGCGTGGCGAGTTACAGGTGCGTGGCTGAGGGTGCATCTCTCCAGCCAGTGACGACATGACCCGGAACGAAGTGCTGGAGGGAAACGCCCCCACTCCAGCTGGACAAAGCAAAACATAAACATGACATGGACGAGACAAAAACGGAACCATGACAGTCCTCTACTTCTGACTCTTTTTTTCCTGCTTGGCACATTTGCTTTTCTCACTCCTTTTTTTTTATTAGTCATGGTTCAACACTTTTTCCCCCTTCTGTCTGCATTACACTTCAAACCATTTACAATTATCATCAAGTCTATTTTCTTCTCAGCTAATTCAATGGTTCATTCATTCATCATTGGCCTTGAAAGTTTCACATTTAAATCAGCAAAAGGGTCCTGATGTTCTGGAAGTAGCGGAAATAGCTGTTGATTGGTGTCTTCTTCTGTATTAAATGGAATGGTGGATGGTCAAGGCTTCAAGGCCTTTCCTGCTGGTTCAAACTTGCACCCGAAAATTTGGTATTTGGTCACTGTTTAACCAACAAGAATAATTGTATTTTTGAAAAAAACACACAAAAAAAAAAACACATCATAGTGCAAAAAAATTTAAATCCAATTTGGATTTTGGAAAATGGTCAACTCCTCATCAAGCAGTCACCTTATTGCAGTGGTGGGCCATGAATTTCACACCTGGGCCTTCAGTGAAGTCCTACTTAGTCCATCTTGAATAAATCTTGCTCATAACACCATCATTTATGACACCACGGCTGGACAAATAATATACAGAAACAGTTACACAGTAATGAGTGAGAGTTGGATGACGTTAGCTTCTCTTGAAAGGTCTTGAAAATGGCCTCGCAAGTGTATTTGCAATAATAATAATATAATAATAATAATCCACAGCTTTCCCTCCTTCGGCCATTGTGGTTTAAAAAAAAAGCAAGAATATATTTTACATTTTCGAACGGTCGCCAGTTACGACTTTCGGGTGTGTTGATTCCGCATAGCGTTGCCCCTTCACCAGTGATTTTCCAATCACAAAACGTGTTCATCACCTTTCGCGTAAGGCCAGTGAGAAGGCTCACTGTAACCAACTCATGATTTAATTTGGCTATCGCAACTGAAAGCTCATCGACTTTGACAGAACAGATGCCTGCACAATTGTATCTGAAGGCCTCGGACGAACAGTGCCTACTGGTATTGTGAAATCTGCCTCGCAACACTAGCTGGCTGAATTTTGATTGGATAAAAACTCTCACCTAAAAATACAACACTAGGATATAATATGAAGAATATGAACATGATTTCTTGATTATGATAGGCCAGCAGAGAAGGCCTTGCCTTTGGTAGGTTCACCCATGGCAAACAGGTCATAGGTGAGGGCCCAGACAAAGCACCGCTAGAAAATACTGTACTATACATACTCTTCATTTCTGCAATTATTATTTTGCAGTGTATTATTGCAATTTAAAACAGCTCCAGTGTTTGGCCTCTGGCCAGAGATCTGTATATACAGTTTTGTTGTATGTATTACTGTAGTTAAAATACAGTACCTACATGAGTTGTCAGAAAATTTGGGCCAGGTTGGAGACCTAAAAAAAATATATCACATAATCATAGCTCAAACAATTTTCGTGAGGTGCTCAAACTGTCACGTTCTTCTGTTCACCTCCTGTTCTGGCTGCACTGTCCAACAACAGATTTAGCTTCACTTGCATGTTTGGCTATAAAAGTCTGATTCACTTTAAACATTGTCTGTTCTCACTTAACTCAAAGGGTGTTTACAGCGGTTTCACTGTTGACTTCAGCTCATTCCAAATTTATTACACTCTTAAAAGGGAATAGTCTGTCATTCCTTTCAGCCACACCATGTTGTTATCGGCACATTTGCGATGACAACATATATTTTACAGAGTTGGGTAAGGTCTTGAAGGATCCACCTTGATGTGAGTTGTGTTTCACCAGTGGCTATCTTTCTCCTTCGAGCAAATGAACAATATGCAGTGAGATTAACAATGCAAAGGTAGGTTGAAGACAATGGCAGTTTTGAAAATGGATTCAACCTTCTCACGAGTAATTTAAAACTGGTCAATTATAAGGTTTAGTTTCTGTTATCCTCGCATTACTGTCAGTTGAAAACTTTTGAGAAGGAAAAATGCAAATTACATTTCCATGTACACAGCAAAAAACGGAGTGTTAAAATTCTGGCGTTACATTTTTGGGAGTTGATTTTAACTTCCCAAGTGTAATTTTAACATTTTTAGAGTCAAATGGTGTCCAGAGTAGGTTATGTACGGAGATGATCATCTTGTGTGAGATTAACTCAACCTTCACACCTGTGTTTTGCCATGGGAGAAACGTCTCCAAGGCATTTTCCTCCTCCTTTCCTCCTTCCTGTCACTAGAAAACACTGACATTGAAACAAAATTAGTTTGGGCCCATAAAGCAATTCTGACTCACACAAGAGACTGATCAAAGGTAACAGGCCTGAAATGATCTTTTCACAAGCCGTGTTCTCAACTAACAGGGTTAAAGTTGATGGTCTTGAATGCAAAACTGGACTTAAAAATGCAATGAAATTTGAAATAAATAAATAAATGATAGAGAAGGAAGGTATGTTGTGGTTAAGGAGAGAATGAAAAGAGAAACTGTTACATTAATCAATTTGTATGCGCCACCAGACTGTGATAAGAATTTTTTGAAGTCATTGTAATGTTAACGCTGTGGAAATAGATGGGATTCTGATCTGTGGGGCGGGATATATATAGATAGATAGATAGATACATAGATTGATATTTTATATACAGAGAGAGAGACTACAGACACTAATCACATCACATGCACATTCAAATGATGCTAGAATAGACTTTTAGAATAGTCACCTTAAGGTTAGATAGGTTTCACTGATTTATCAGACCACAGTGCCATATATCTTAAAGAGAATCTGACCAGTAGAAGAAAGAGCGGTTTGGAGGTTGAATCTAGTGTTATTGAAGGATAAGGAATGAGTGAAGTAAATGAAGGGAGATATAACCATATATAGGTAAGAAAATGATCATGGAGGAGTAAATCCAATTATTTTGCGGGGTGCTTTGAAAGTTGTAATAAGAGGGAAATTCATAGCACGGACAGCGCAGCCTAAACGGGCACATGGATGGGCTGAACATTGGCACTTATATAATAGGCCTTTATGTAAAAAAAAAAAAATTCACCCCCCTAAAAGACTGTTGTGATTTGAGGGCTTTTTTGAGATGAGATTTACATGAAACCGGCACGCCTCCTTTTGGAGCTTGGCTTGTTATTTGTATTTCCATCTCAACCTGTCCATGTCATAGCGAGGAGGCAAGCATTGTAATACCTATTGTTTCCTGTCCTGCCTCGGTTTCTCGTGTTCTGTCGTCGCCTTGTGTCAGAACCCATTTCAACCTTGTCGGTCATTTAGCTACGCTCAAGTTTTGTTAAATCTCAGGAGGCAGCCAGGTATGGATATTTCCCCCCGCAAGCTAACATTAGACGCTGCGGTGGTGTTAAAAGTAGCGTTACTGCTCAAGGCAGCAATTAGCTTTTGGTCACTAAACAAGTTTAGCAGCACAAAATCAGCTTCTTTGCATCTGGACATGAAACTCCATGTCGTAGTTTGCATACCAGCCTGGCATCAGTGTGGATGATGCCATCATCTACCTGCTCCACACTTCACTCTTCCACCTGGAGAAGGCGGGGGGCACGGTGAGGATCATGTTCTTTGATTTCTCAAGTGCTTTCAACACCATCCAGCCCGCCTTATTGGGAGACAAGCTGGAGCAGGCGGGAGTGGCCCACCACCTCATCACATGGATTCACAACTACCTCACAAACCGGCCACAGTACGTGAGAACACAGGACTGTGTGTCTGACGTGCTCCTCTGCAGCACGGGAGCGCCGCAGGGAACTGTGCTGGCTCCCTTCCTGTTCATCCTCTACACCTCGGACTACAAATACAATTCCACAACCTGTCACCTGCAGAAGTTCTCTGATGACTCTGCGATTGTCGGCCTCATCACTGACGATGACGATCGGGAGTACAGAGGGGTTACGCAGGGGTTCGTGGACTGGTGTCAGCAGAACCGCCTCCAAATCAACGCTGGGAAATCCAAAGAGCTGGTGGTGGATTTCCGCAAGCGTCGGCACTCTCCACCTGCACCAGTG
The DNA here is from genome assembly GCF_059441095.1 of Idiotropiscis lumnitzeri. Lineage (NCBI taxonomy): Eukaryota > Metazoa > Chordata > Actinopteri > Syngnathiformes > Syngnathidae > Idiotropiscis > Idiotropiscis lumnitzeri. The sequence goes on along the minus strand of NC_142395.1, from coordinate 3,959,128 downwards.
AATATCCAGGGAACAGACGTTGAGAGGGTCTCAACTTACAAGTACCTGGGTGTTCATCTGAACAATAAACTGGACTGGAGCGACAACACAGACGCTCTCTATAGGAAGGGTCAGAGCAGACTCTTCCTACTCAGGCGGCTGAGGTCCTTTGGCGTTCGGGGAACACTCCTCAGGAACTTCTATGACTCGGTGGTTTCATCAGTCATCTTCTATGGAGTGGTCTCCTGGGCAGGAGGCATCTCGGGCCGAGACAAAAAGAGACTGGACAAACTGGTGAGGATGGCCAGCTCTGTCCTGGGCTGCTCCCTGGACTCTGTGGACTCAGTGGGGGGCAGAAGGATGACGGCAAAACTGTCATCAATGCTGGACAAACCAGCCCACCCATTCAATGACACTCTGAGAACACTTTACAGCTCCTTCAGTGACAGACTTTTACACCCTCGCTGTACCAAAGAGAGATTTCGCCGCTCCTTCCTGCCAACTGCTGTCAGACTTTTTAACAAGAACATTGGGTCAGGCCTACAAACGGGAGGGCATTAGTGCAATTGTGCAGTCCTAGGATGCAATATTAACTACTACTGTACTTTCAGCCAAGGGTGTACTTAAATATTGACCAATGATGTATTTTGTTTACCATTACAGTATTCTTATTACAATACTTCTATCACTGTAGTATTTCTACCACTGCAGGATGTTCACTATTACAGTACTTTTATCATTGCAGTACTTTTATCATTGCAGTATTTTTCTATCATTGCGGTACTTTTACTATTACAGTACTTTTACCATTGCAGTACTTTTACCATTGCAGTACTTTCATCATTGCAGTATTTTTCTATCGTTGCAGTACTTTTACTATTACAGTACTTTTACCATTGCAGTATTTTCTATCATGCAGTACTTTTCTATCATTTCAGTACTCTTACCATTACAGTACTTTTATCATTGCAATATTTTTATGATTGCAGTATTTTCAATCATTCAGTAGTTTTTATCATTACAGCGTTTCCCCCTCCGTATAATGGACAAACATTAGGAGTGTTTCCTTACACTTAGATACGTTTATACTGTGTATATTTGCATGCTTTTTCTGAATGTCTGCTGCTAATGTTATACATTAACGGCTACATTACGCCGCCGACTCTGTGTGATCTATATCTTTGCTGCTGTAACACCTCAAATTTCCCCATTGTGGGACTAATAAAGGACATCTTATCTTATCTTAGACACCTGCCAAAGCTCATGCAGTCAAGTACATTAACGTCGGCCAGGCAGACAATTCTTGAAACCATCTGCGTCATGATGCAAGTGGGCGTCAATTTCAGATAACCTCTTTGATCAGCCCGGGAGGTCTTTATTGATGTTTTGCGTCGCAGTGCGGCATGTGCTTTTTAAATGGCTGCTTTGAGAACGTAAATGTTGGATAGCGAGTTCCATGACAACTCCAGTTGTCATGCCTTTTCAAAATGAGACTTTAAAGCACGCCCGCGATGACCCTCGTGAGGATATACAGTGCAGAAAATGGATGGATGGACACGACTATATCGCTGGGTCTCGCCGCACTCAGGCGTCATTTTCTTATGAGTGGTGCAGGTGTAACCTCTGGAGTGGCCTTGCGTAAATGTAAGCCAAGCGAACGTTTAAAGATTTAAATCTAATCTATGACAACCTATTAACAATTAAGCTTCTGAAAAGTCTCTCGGAAACCATTGTGTTTGCATTTCTTGGTGACTTATGATGAAAATAAAAAATTGAGACATAAAATTCATTGAAGATGCATGTAGAGTCTTCATTTATTACTCTTTTAAGTTAGCCATGAAAAGTCTAATTGTTTTGTAATATTTTCAGAGATGCAAATGAGCCTAATCAGAGAAGTCCGCATACATTCTGGGGTTGTTTTTCCATATTATTTCTACAATATTAGCTATGTAATTATGATGATTTTGAATTAATAAATTTAACAATTTTAAATTGAAGGGAGGTTGGCCATATTGCTACTTAAAAATGTGAAGAATTCTAGGTGTTTACTGATTTAAAAAAAAAAAAATTGTATGTTTGAGAAAAATGTACCATCCTGATCCCTTGATGAGGACCAAACACGAATTGTATCAAAACTTAATAAGACAACTCAGCGAATTACAAGAACAGCATAAACCTGAATAATGAAGCTAGATCCAAGAAGGTTAAGGGTAAAATAAGCATTAAATGTAATTCATAAGATTAGGAGTCCCCAACATAATGAATGAGTTATTAAAAGACCCCGAGGAAACAGAGTAAGCATTTGAGGAGTATTAGAAGGCTTTATACACACAACCAGATTAACCAGATGAAGATAGTATCTAGACATGGTTTAGATTTACCATCTATTGGGCTAGAATAATTTGTTGAACACTGGGATTACGGAGGAAGAAATGGAGAATGCAATCAGTACAACAAAAAATTGCAAATTTTTGGCCAGTGACGGATTCCCCTCAGTGTTTTAGATAGGAATTATGTCCCCTTTTGTTAGTGTTAAGATTCTCTATGAAGAAAGGCAAAACTCCCCCGTCCTGGAAAGAGGCCATTGTCTCTATAATTCTTAGACATACAAAAATAAAAAATTATGTCATAGCTACAGGCCAATATCTGTATTTAATGTTGATTATTAGCACTATAACTCAATTATTTCAAAACAATAGGAGTCGTTCCTGCCTGATGATTTTTATTGTTGGACCGATTTAATTAAAGCAAAGCAGAACCGGGATAATTCAAGGAAAACAATACACCTTGTGGATGATAGAGTGGGGTTGGCCTCACTGAAGATTCAATCAGATGTATACGGACAACGGTGAGCAGTAAGAGTCAAAGTGAATGGCAGCCTGACAGATCGAATCAAGCTTGAAATGTCGACTAGACAAGGATGTTGCTTCTCAGCAACATTCGGCGATGACTTACAGTTGTGCAACGTATCATCTTTGATCCATGATCTGTAACGTTTAAGCAGCATAGTTCGGGCCGGGCACGTCCCGCGGAATGATTGGTGTGGGAAAAAAATTTGCGGTTTCACATTAAGGCAAAATGATCAGTCCGCATTCACGATGAAAGCATCAGCGGAAGTTGAAAACACTCATAAGTCACATGTAAGGGAGCATTTTGGCAACTTGACAACATGACAAGGAAGCGGCAAACAAACGAACTAACACAACGAACACGCCGCCACTTCAAAGCCTAACTTCAAAATAATGCTTACCAAATAATACATTGAGTCATTCATGCCAATGCAATAGCCTTAGGAGACTTTTACTTTGAACTTGGCCCAGGGGGTGGCGTAACGGCTAACTTGACTTCCGTTTTCAACATTTTGATTTGTCTTATCGCAGTTTTAATTGAAATTAAATAGTTGCCACCAGCATCAACACAACACCATCCTGAAATCATATTGAGTCGCTAATTAAGGAAGCTCACACCCCTTGTTTGGAACCTGTGGACTGCCGTTTTATACTTAACTTATTTTACGTGATAACATACTGTATGTGTACAGGTATTTAACATAATATGTTGAAATACAGGCCCACCCGGACCTCCAGGAGAGAGAGGCTTCAATGGGCTGCCAGGTCCCCAAGGGCCACCGGGACCTTCTGGAAGACCAGGAGAAAGTGGAACACGTGGGCTACCAGGTAGAACTGTCGATATATTGATTCTCAAATGCTCTAATGCATGATAAATCAGATTAATTTAGATTCTCAAGCAACTTTTGTCTAACTTACTTTTTTGTAGTGTCTTGTGATTTTATTATGGAATTCAGTTTCTTTTGGAGGAGGGGTGAATCTGTCTGGCATTTTTTTAACTTAAGTGTAAAATGCGTCCATAATTTCCAAATATGTGTATCCCCAGTTTACAGCCGTCTTCATATCACCCTAAATATTTCATTTGGATTTAGGACAAATAAGTTTCTTCTGTCAAATCCATTGTTTGTTTGAGTTAGATGTCTATGTTAACTATTTGCGGTGCGGTTGGTTGTCTCGAAAACAATGGAATTCCTTCATCTTGAGTCTTTTCAGCAGGTGCATGAAATTCTCGAGCCAAAATTGACTGGCATTTGAAATAGTTTAAACTGCAATTCCCGCAACCTTGAGGAAAGCCTTGTTACATTTTAAGGAAAGGTTTGAATGTACACATATTGTTTGACAGATCTTTTTTTTTTTTTTACAACAAAGTATGGTGTTGTGTTTCTTGGCTTGTTATACGAGCTTTACTTACTTTCTGTCTGTCAAATGTAGCTACTTCCGAAGGTGTAACTTTGATCATTTATGGAAGCGGAATTTAAACGAGTCCAGCTGCTCACATCTTCATGGATACCATTTAACTATAGAAGAAGACTATAGAATGTTGAGTTAATCTCAATAAATGACGGTTTTGAGTGTAACTATTATATTGTAATTAAGCAACTGTTACCTATTGAATGTTTTTACTGATTACCGATGTGCTTTTTTTAGGTCCCAAAGGAGAAACAGGTGTGTATATACTTTGTTTGATAAATTTGAAAGACAAAACTATCTCATGATCAGTTATTTCATTGTGCTTTACAACAGAAATCATAGTGACGATGAGTAATGACAGTGATCATTTTAATCATCATTAAAGGGGAAGTCAACTCCCCAAAATTATTTGCAATATGTTCCATGTGTCTTCACATCGCAGCTGTTTTCTGAAGCTGAGCCATGATTGGTCATTAGCTGAGCCTTGATCAACTGTGCTGTCATTTTCAGTTGACAACAAATGACAAAATGGCCGCCCTCTGAGGTGGATAAAAACAGGTGGATTTTTCGTCTTAACTCATAGTCCACAAACGCAATATTAGTCAGTCTTGTTAAGAATTTTTTGGGGTTGACTTCCCCTCATCTAAAATGTTACTCTAGGTCACACGAAGCATGACACTAAATGTTATCAATAATTCTCAGTAAGCACATATACAATTTTGGCCACATCAATAAAACGATGTCTAGGTATGGAAATCAAAAGACAATTCAGAGTAATTTGATTCCTTCGAATCGTGTTTGCTTGCCTGAGGATTCCACTTATCAATCCTTTTACGTCGTGACTGAATGATGATGTCTCATGCAAGCAGTGTGTTATGGTTCAGAACTTTTCCAACATTGTGTCATATAATCTCGAACTGATAAAAGCGCGGTTTTGTAATTGCTATGGCTGTGGTTTAATTGGTCGTTACTTTAATGAGAGTGCGGTGGAGGTGAGAAGGGGTTCACAGGAGGCCAAGCGAATGCTGCTGCACTGGTTTTCAGTGTGGTTTCCGTCTCATGAGACATGGAGGCGAGTCTCTAACATGCTTGATCTTTACACTTTGCAAGGTTAACAAAACTTCCTGTGTGCTAAAAAAAATACTCACCTTGTACATGTATTGTGTATTTTGGGATGTTTTGGCTCCCATCGTATATCGGCGCACGTGTGTGTGGAAGTGTTTGATGGCTGTCTGATTTTTGCCGCCTTTGTGAGAGTTGACTTTGATGAATTAAAACAAATTAAGTTGCCACATGGTCAAATATTAAGAGGATGAATTACGGCGTATGTTTCAAACTAAAAGACAGGGGAAAAGATGTTTCATGATGAGATGCTGCAGTGTTGTAATGCCCGCTGGCGCTTATTTGTTATTGAAATGGAAAGATATTACATCGTAAGAAGGCAGGAGTGTGCATTGCGTTAGCTTTGTTGCAAGACTAATGTAGCATCAAAGACTAACACAACTGCATCTGCTTTTCTTTTACATCATTTTTTTGCTGCACACTCCAGGCATGACCAATTACCTGTGACATCTAACTATTGCATTAGTTCAGCAAGCGTAGAGTAGAGTAGTGCCAGCCAGTGTTTAAGAGCAGAGGTGGGAGTAAGGCACACATGTGCAGGTCACAAGTCTCAAGTCTCCACCGAATTTCAAGCTCGTGAAGTCATTACTTGAATCAATGTACCGTATTTTCCAGACGGAAGTCATAAGTCAAGTCATCAAATATTGCTCAGTCACAACATATGATGGAGTGATAAAATCTTTTTATTTCCACTAATCATACTACAAAAAGTACTAAAAATTAAATGAATATTTACATGTCTAAAACTAAAATGATAACTTAACTTGTAAAATGAATGTCTACTCTTAAATTATTTAGATCTTAAAGTGGTGATAAATACTGAAATACACTGACTGTAGGCATGAACATCTTTCTGGTGACAATCTGTGACCCAAATCTGATTAGTGTATGAAAATGGGTGAAAGAAAGACATCTCAAAAACTTCAACATCAACTTTGTGCACTTTGCAGCTTGTCACTATTGATTTCTTTTTCATTCTATTAATTTCTTTAAACTATCTTGTATTGGAGCAATCCAAAAGTAAATAAATGCATTCAAGTTACATTAAAATTACGGCACTTTGATTACATTACTAACTGCATTTTTTTAACAAGTAACTAGTAACTGTATGTGTGTATCCATTTAATAGTCAGATGCACCCCAAGTGTGCAATAAATAGGTCATATATTCTCATACCTACTGTTGCCGAATGGTATTCGTTTTAATAGTATAACTTGATCAAGTCTCTTCTAACAATTCATACTAAAACAAATAAATTACTGCATGTATCATTCCTGCTAATATCGTATCGGAATCGGACATTGCTCTAGGTCACAATATCAGTATTATCTCATCATGGCGATAATACTGACTATGTGGAATTGATTGTTGTATAATTATGACTGATTTATCATTTCTTAAATCAAGAACTCACTTGTGGATTTTTTACTCGTAGCCGTTTCTATGGTGTATCTGATTTTGTGGTGTGAGTGTTTTCCTTGCTGAAGACTGAAGTATGTCTTCCACACACACTTCCAGTTCCAGTTACGTATCAGGATTCTAAATAGGACCTGCAACAATTTTGTTCTACTCCAAAAGTTATGTATTGCAAATTTTTGAATATTTGAAGAATAAGTTCGCAAAGCAATTAAAAATGTTGTTTTAATAATAATAAGTATTAATGATTAATAGAAAATGCAGTATGCTGAGCATAAAAATGTTACAAGTCTTTAATTAATTGGCTTGAATTTCCAGTTTTCATTTTCTGTTGTTCTATTTGTCTGTTGTTCAGGATGTTCTTGGAAGTGAGCTTTGGTTAACAGCAGGACACTTTGGTAATTTTCTTCAATCGTCATGGCAGTTTGGTTGTCATCGCTGACCTTTATACCAAACTCAGCAGAATCAGTGGCCAAAGCAAACGGCTTATCGTTTGCGTCTATAAGAAACATATTTATCAGCCAGATTTTGTCTCGATGCAAAACGTTCCTGTTTATGTCAAGTAGTTTGTACAAAAGTCAAGACTATTTTGAAATGAATCACCCAGCCGAGTTGTGTTAAGCACATTTGTTAAAAACATCGACTTTCCGTAACTGGTGCCAAATCGAGTAAGTGGAGCGATGGCGTGACTTCTGGCTGTGCGTGTGTGCAGCACATTTAAAGGGAATGAGAAAAGTCATTTTGATTGGTGGCAAAAGTGTGCTGTGTCCAGACCCATAACGGCCCAAACCACTTTTTCTTTTAAATATGCTGCATGCGTGTGCCAAACTACCAACAAGATATATAGATTTAGTCAATGCTCCGCACCGGACTTGGACCAGTCCTGGAAACAGAGCTCTAAGTGTGGGTGTCAATGAGATACTAATTTGTAAAACGTGTATTTTCAGGACTTCCAGGTGTTGATGCTCATTTACCCAAATTGTCCTTCTCTGCTGCCCTTACTGTTCCCATGGAGACCCCAGGGACCATTATCTTTGACAAGATTTTTGTAAATGAAGGAGACTTCTATGACACCAGGACAGGTAAACATATTTTACAGTGTTCATTTATTTTCTCTTGACAATGATTTACATGCCAAGAATCGGATGGTTTTTGATGAGTTTTAAATAAATCCAGATCATCAAGTGTACTACTGACTACTGATACATTTTTGTATTCAGGGAGTATTTTTGCAGTAACCAAGTGCTAATCTCTTGCCTTCAGGTATTTTTACCGCCCCAGTAGATGGACACTACTTTTTCAGCGCCATCCTAACGGGCCACAAGAATGAGAAGATAGAGGCAGTTCTTTCAAAATCCAACTATGGCATGGCCCGCGTAGATTCTGGGGGCTATCAGCCTGAGGGTTTGGAGAACAACCCTGTGGCTGAAGTTAAAACCTCTCCAGGTTCGCTCGCTGTTTTCAATATCATTTTGCCCCTGCAGACTCAGGACACAGTCTGCATTGACTTGGTGATGGGAAAACTGGCCCACTCTGTGGAACCACTTACCATCTTTAATGGGATGCTGCTCTATGAAGACATGTGATGGCTTCCTGCTGATGTCTGAAACATTTAAAACACTAAATGACAAGGACAGAGTACCTGACTAACGGAATTTCCAGATCCAGTCAAGACAAGCCCACAGGAGGCAGCACCAAAACAATGATGTTACTTTGGTATTCAGAAGTGACCAAGAGCTATTCTTTCAAAAGACGTTGAGTATTGCAAAGGAATGTTTCTTTATAATGTATATGATCATGTGACAAGAAACTTGGTTAACCAGTTTTATGTGATAGTCCTATGAGTTTTCTTTTCTTCACAGGATTGATTCATATGGATTAAATCAGTAGCACTATACACCATGACTGTTTATTGCTTGAGGTTAGTGTTAATTACAATTCAGTTGTTGAAAACCTAGCCCGATTTTGTAGGCAACTTTATGTCAAGTGTGGTACCTTGAGGACATGTGGTATCAAGTGAATGTTTGTAGACTTATCACCTTTTTCAAACGTTTTCATGGAATCTTGTATTTCTATGAATACCGCAATTATACTATTCAGTTTACTGGCTAGTAAGAGATTCCGTTGTGAATGTTTTATAATAAATTGCACATTTTGTTGTTGTTTGTTTTGCCGTATGGGTTTATGACACTCACAAGACTATTTTGATTGACAAGGAAAATAGATTCTAGCAGTACCAGTATTCTGTGTTTGGTTAGTATCTGCAGTTGGTTACTAGAATTCTAACCTAATAAGAGCACATTAGAATTACTGTCTTACAAAATGTCCTTGTTTTATCTTAAAGAGAACAGAAGGTATTAAAAATGTAAATAGTTAATGCAGACATTTTTGTCATGTTCATTATTGCGTTATGCTTTGAAAATTTTGAACAGTGAATTGTGTGTGTCGTGTGCGTGTGTGCATGCGTCCATGCGCATGTCTGTGTGTGTATATGTCACTCAAACGATTTATCTGGACATTTTATTTTTTAGACTATTAGTGCTCCGGAGTATAAGTCACATTTTTGCGGGAAATGTATTTTCCAATTCATGGTGTTTAACAAATACAAAGCTGTTGTAACAATCCCCATTGATTATTTAAACTGCTTATACACCCCCTAGCAAAGACTGAAGCAGATTTTTTTACTATTTTACTACTGAACCAGCTGAGCTCATTGAGTTGGCTGCTGGTTGATTAATCTTTTCCAGATGTTTCCACCTCCTCCAGCTCAGTTCAGATTACCGTTGAATATTTACCCATGTCACTGTGGGAGGGGCCACTCTTGGATGTATACATTCAATGGGTCAGTTCAAGTTGCACACAAAGCACATGTCAAAAAGATCAAATCAGATCACCCATCTACCTGCAAAGCTACCAATCAGGAAACCGTAAAAAAAAAAAGAAAGAAAAAAAAGAAAAACATCTGGAAGTAGTTCTCCAAAGTTTTATTGTTACCATGGTTGTAACCTGCAGGTTGTCACCAAGCTTCTGTGTTTCTTTATGGGCGTATGCCTTTGAGGGTCTTAAACTAGATTAGAAAGTCAAAAATGAGACCAACAAACAGGTTTTAGAATCCCTTGCTGGATTTAGCTAGACAAATGTGTGAGTGATACATGGGGAATTTATGTCATGTCAGTTTGACTTGGCCTTTTCTGGCCAACTGAACTGACATGAGTAGCCAGAAAACAGCTCATGTACTTTAGCAAAGAGCCACACAAACACCAAGTATTTATACAAAACTTTGTTCTATGGTGTTATACATTAATCATTTTCTATTTGATTGTTAGAGTAGTAGAAATGGACCTTCTCAACTTCACATATGCTAGCGTACTATTACTACACAAACTGTGACACACTAACACCTTGCTTTTGGCAAAGTTGGTTAAAATTCAAATTAAGCCTGCACTGTAACAATAATTCAAAATTGATTTGAACATTGGTAAAGCGACTATATCAAGGGTGGGCAATTAATTTTGCAAAGAGGCCTCATGAAAAACTGGAATGCTTGCCGAGGGCCAAGCCAACATTCTTACTTCAGCTTTGTCTATATTCCATCCATTATCTGTACTGCTTCTCACGAGGGTCGCGGGGCGTGCTGGAGCCTATCCCAGCTATCTTCGGGCAGTAGGCGGGGGACACCCTGAACTGGTTGCCAGCCAATTGCAGGGCACACAAAGATGAACAACCATTCGCACTCACACTCATACCTAGGGGCAATTTAGAGTGACCACTCAACCTGCCACACATGTTTTTGGAATGTGGGAGGAAACCGGAGTTTCTAACTAACTGACTAACCCTAACCCACGCAGGCATGTGGAGAAAAAAAACACAATGAGGTGAAAGTGAAGCGCCGTGAATACTTTCCGGATGTAACGTAATGGTGAAGGGTAACACAAACCAAAAGCCTCCTGTTTGTTTTGTCTTTCTGTAGTAACATAATTTCATCGATAGATGGTGGTGTTATTCTGTGCCAACTGATTTCAGGAAGAGATTGCAATCTCAGATGAGACCGGCTGCTCAATGGTACCTCTACAAGAAAAATGAAAACTCAGCAATTATGACATTGAAATCATTATTATAAATAAATAAGCTCATTGGAAACCAGAGGCCACAATTGAAAATAATTTTATTTAATCTTTTCCTTTTTACTACTACTACTGCCTGGACATCCATGCAAGAGTTAGTTACACTTGTGTTTGACCAGTAGAGAGTTTTGAACATGTGAAGGACTTCTGTGTCAGCAACATAAACTCAAGGACACTTTGTGAATTGCATCATCAGTACACGTGACCTGCTGATTCACAGTCACCAATTTCTGTGATGCTGCGGTTTTAATGCAAATGGCCACGCTACAAACCAAAATTGTAAAATATGCTGATACAGTTCTAAGCAGCATAAATAACCTGAATATTTAATTTTCCTCTTCATAAAGGACTTCATCAATGAGCACATCGTTGTCATCAACAGGGATGTTCTGACACAATTGCTCCTTATAGGCCAAAGCGATGGTGTAGGGCTTCCCTTTGGGGTGCTGGCGGCAGCGCTCCAGATAGGTGTCATAGAAACCCTTGCCCCTACCCAGACGCTTGCCGGACAGGTCAAACCCAAGACCTGGCATCAAGATGAGGTCCAAACCACCTAGAAAACATCGGTTAAAAATGAGTGTTACGATTTGTTGCAAATGAAGTCATACAGGTTCGAATGTAGAATGTAAACCGAATTATTGTGCTACACCGTATGTTTTTTTTAAGGTTAATTTGTAATTTATTTCACCATATTCAAATTCAAAGGTAAAAAAAAATAAAACACCAATTCATATATTGCAGAGTGTCTACCTGCAGAAAATGCTTCTTCTCTGCTCTTGTCATCTTCAGCAGGCTGTTGGATATTCCAAGACGTCTTGGGTAATGTGGCCATGTCCTGCATACTGTTGAGCTTCAGCATGTCCATATGGTTGCTGCTGTGGTCATATCTGGGTATGAAGCAGCTTTTACCCACTTTAAACACATCTTTGATGATTTCCTCCGTGTGCACTTCATCATCCATGCTGAGAAACAGTGCAATACGTTTACAAGCCACATATTTTGGGTGTCGAATGAGCTGAAAGAAATAAACAGGGCAAGACAATTAGATTCAACAGCACAGTCAAACGAGTGATTACCATTGATGTCTCATTGTGTCATCAATACTTCATAATAAGACTCAAGACCTCACGCCGCTTTGCAGCTGTTGGCATTTGTTGTGAGCTTCAAGTTAGTTGCCGAGTTAGAGAGGCACACTGCCCGTGAGAAAAGAATAATCTGAGTGTAGAAGCACTCGTGTAGGATTAGCACTTATGTTTATTTTTTATTGTGGCCGGTATGTAGTCATTGCAACGTTATGTTTGCTTGTTGCAAGCTTGCGTACACATTTTCAGCTCCAGCAGATGACAAGTGTTGCTCTTCCAGTCACAATGTCCTGGGTTCGATAAGAATTTGGCAGTTTTAAACTTAATTTATATATACACACATCAACATTGTACTTACAATGTTATATTTCTTACTTGGGCCAAATTTGCACTACACATCTACTGCTAAAACTGCAATATTGCTACTCATGGACATCTTGCCACAATTTAGTCAATAATCTTATTTCATCCTGTACATTTTACCTCATGGTCTCCTTAACCACTTGACACCATAGAGCAAATAAAGCACCATGAAACTTTGATCTATGTGCAGGCGATACAGGTGAACACCTGTATCTTTTATTTGATGCGCATCAAAACAAAGACAAGTAGACTGAAAAACAGTTTCTTCCCAAGAGCCATCTCCATGCTAAACCCTCACACACAACTACCATTACCTTGTAGACCAGCAACATAACGTGTTTTTACATCCAATTTTGTATTTATTTTCTATTTAATTATTTAATGTGTAATTAATCTAATATATGTAATTAAATTAATGTTTTAATGCACTGGAGAGGAGAGATCTCTAATCTTGTTGCACACTGAGTACAATGACAATAAAGGGCTTTCTGATTCTGAAAACTATTGTGCTTCATGAACCTTCATTTCGCCATTGCTAGTTTTCATTACCTATATAGTTTCAGATCACGTGATCTGTATTTGTTAGACCACCACGGCAGATAAGATCAGAAAAATTCTCTATTCAAACGTTCAATAAGCACCGGAACAAATCGATGAGTCAACCTCCAACGGTGGTGTTACCTCGTGGGAAAATGATACAGTAAAAGTCCCTTTACCACGGCGCGCTCCATATTTGCGGTCTCACTATTTCACAGATTGTATGTGCAGTTAATATTATTTACTTTATTTAGGATTAGATGCAATTCCACTTTGAACAACTAAACTGCGTATATAGTGTGATAAGTTTGTTAGTTTGGGATCTGTTACTGTGAACACAGAGAAGGATTAGCACTGTTTGTACAATATTTATGTGCTATTGAATGCTCTTGCTCTGTGACAATATGTGTTGATTGTAAGTGCGTGTTTAAAGACCTTTCTAAACAATGGGGCCGACAGTTTTATTGAATAAGGCGGTGGGTCGAGGCTGGAAGGGCGGGGGACTGACCGTCAAAAAGGGTCAAGTGCCAAGCTCTGCGACACAAAGTTTACAAAATCCAACAGTATTGAGCTGATATGCCGTCAGAAAAAAACTGCCAATTGACATTTAAAAAATATTTTCATGGCCTATGGCCTATGATATATTATGATTGCACAAAATAATTTACCCTTTTTAAACTGTATTTTCTTCCCATTGCATCACTACCATTTGATTTGGTTTAATTTGCTGTCCCCAAAATATATTTGATCGTTTTGCTTTTAATACCGGGAGGAATTGTGCCATTGTGTATGATGTGGTAAGTATAAATTGCCGAGCCAATAACTTTTACAAAACAATACAACTTTATTTATATAGCGCATTAACAACATTGGACAGAAGTTGTAACAACGCGCTTTCCATAAACATAAATAAACATAAATTAGCAGAACAAAAACAAGAGTGTCACGAGGTAAAATTTTGAACAAGTTTAAAGTGGGTAAAGCAAGTTGTTAAACTTACATTAAAACTTGCAACTTGACGATCAGCGACATCTGTATGTGTATTAACTTCACCGAAGTCAGAGGAACGAAATTGAGTTTTATTTGTGTAACGCCACCCGATTGCAATAGACTTCTAAACACATTTCCGATTTCGCCAATAATTTACCTTAATTACGGTACTGATAAGCGCAACTTAAAAACACCATTTTGACATTAGTGTCAAGATCCAATTTCCTTACCTTTTGGCAAACAATCAAAGACTGTCTGCGTTTCTCCTGTTCACTTAAGAGAGCAACACGCCGCTTTATTTCTTTTCTAAGCGCCTGTTTAGCTGCCCGCATAGCGGCCATTCTGCTGCTGTAGATTGAGTGCAAAGTCAACTTTATCTGTGTTTCGGTTGTCTGCACAAATAAGCAATTTTTTTAACATCCGTGGCGTCATAGCCTTATTAAATATTAACCGTTTTGCATGAGCTTGGAAAGAAAACGTTTCTGTCCGAGGCTCTGAACAAATACGCAACCTCTGACCCCTGTACTTGTCGCTATTTCCACGATACATAGCTTCCTCGTTGAAATGGTGAGCATGTTTCTACGTACGTCAGCGAGTCCACCATATTGAATGTGGCCCATTGTACCTACTATACCAGTCGATTGACTAAACTAAATAAACCATTTTTTTTCAGGACTGACCAATGCCTCTTTTACACTGACAGACACACGCACAAACTTTTTGTGGCATGTTTATTCTTATGATAAACTCATACCGTATGGGATTTGCATCAATGGTGCAATAGATGGGTTTTCATGAATGGTGATATGGCTTCATGCTTACTCTACAAATAGTGATCCGAAAGTAATCGCTGGATACTTTATTGATGAGGTGTCATCAAGAAATAAGACTTGTGCCCGAATTCGTTCTGATCCTGGCACGGAGAACTGAAAAAAAAAAATACTCAGAAAAAAAGAAAAAAATTACTCTGAACAACTGGAAACCAATTACTTTGAAAGATAGAGTGGAAAAAATACTCAGAAAAACGAAAATTCCCATTCACTCACTGATTACACTCACTATATAATCCACCTACACTGACTACCTGGCGTCGGATTGTTATCCTACTTGCTCATGCTCCCGTACTTCGATCGTTATCTTGTTCAAGTGTTTCTTGTTGTCGCGTTTTTCTTTCATTTCGTTATCAGCTACAGCTCGGCTCGTTTTCTGTTCTCTTTTTCTGTCGATGATTGGTTTCCTCTTATCCTTCCGTGGTAAGCAATCTTCGTTAGTCATTCCTTGCCTTTTGCAAGCATTTTTCGTTCTATAGTTATTCCCTTTTCCTGGTGCGAGTGTTCCACCAGCGCTTTACGTTCTTTCCGCCGATAGATTGGTATTATATATATTATAGCCGATAGACCCTCATAGTCCTAGATTGTAATTGGATACTGACTATATTGTGATTATAATAAATATCTTTGTATCACCACCTTTTTTCCCCTGTCTGCGTTTGGAGAGTCCTGCTCAATCCTCCAGCTCTGCTGGAGGATCATAACATTCACAGGGCACACTGGACGGCGTACCAGCAGGTAAAAGTCGAAGTAATTAAATAAATACAAAAAGAAGTAATTGAATAAATACAAAAATAATGGCTGGGGAATAAAAAAATAATGTTTAATAATAATTTGTTTTTTTTTTGTTATAACATGAATTTCACTCTCTCTCTCTCTCTACCCGTATTCTATATGGTGTACTGTATACAGGGGGGTATACTGTATACCTGTATAGTTTTTTTTTAAGCATTTTTGAAGGGGCGCCGCTACTTCGCGGATTTTCAGTTTTCGCGGGTGGTCCCCATTAACCGCGATAACCGGGGTTTCACTGTATTGAGTTTAGAATTTCTGAAATATTTCTGACATATTCCTGGCCTACGTGATATGCTGTCAGTTAACTGATTGTTGACTAGTCAGAGTTGTTTGGTTCGAGTGTTAAATAAAATGCTTTTTGCGTTAAGGTTATTCCTAAAAGAGAGGGATCTGTGGCGTTGTATTGCATGTTTCACTATTCCACAAGGTGGGAGTAACATACTTTGTATATGCATGTGCACTTGCCGATAAATCGTGTGTGAGAGAATTTCTTTTTTATTGAACAATTATACACAACATAAAGGCACTCATATGAACAAATAACACCACTTCACATCGATTGAGCATAGGAACTATAACAATGCAATTTAAAATATAACGTAAAAAAAGACACAATAAAAGAACAAATACATTATATTTGTAAGGGGGGTTTTCAGATTAAATCATATATTTACAATATAGAAAATAGGCAAAGGGCTTTTCTTTCTCCAATCAGCTTCAGAGATTTACAAAAAAGTAAGTCGTCATTTTTCCAGTGGCGTAGACATGGCTTTGTTGTCAAATATCGGCACTTGTGTATGAAAAACTTCCCTAGGAGCAATAAACGCTCAAAATAAATTCAATTTCCGATCTTCCTAAACAAACAAAATAGCCTCTTCTGTCGAGGGGAAGTTGAAGTTTTTAGATTGCAACCAACTCCCTAAATCACACCAGAAGGAATGTACAGCATTGCAATAAAAAAACAAATGGTTTAGATTTTCAACATCATCACAGAACACACAATTATTCACATCAAAATAAAAACTTCATTCTTAAAAACTCCTTTGTCGGGTAAATTTCATTCAAAATTTTAAATTGGAGCTCTTTTGCTTTGGGCGACACTTGGCAATGAAATAAAATAATTTCTTATGTTTTTGGTCTTATCCCTCTCAAATCGTTTCAAGATATACAACCTTTTAATTGGGTTAAGATAATACTAATCTAACAACAATTTCCTGATGAATTTGTACTTATATATATATATATGACCACAAAAAGCCACATCTGCTATGCACAATTGTCTCATATTTTGAGAGACACCAGATTTCAAACATCTTCTTTCACCATCGCTCCCACAGAGATCAGAATTGCTTTTATTAGATTTGTGTATTCCTCCAAATTACATTGTATTTGATATTTTTTGACAAAAATCTTCATGTAGCAACCGGTAGCCATTTTCATCTAACAAGTGTGCAACAGCCCAAATTCCTTTTGAATGCCAATTCTACCTTAAAAATGGATTTCCTTTAAAATAATACATATCTATTATTTCAGATTGGAGTATTGTGAGGAGTGAAATTATGGCAGTACAATAATTTCTAAAAAAGAAGGACTTGTTGATAAAATTCAAAAAGTTTAAACGGTAATGATCAATGTGAGAGAATAAAGCTACGTCGCATCTTCCTCTACCAGCTCTGTTCTCCTTTACATCAACGAGAGTCATCTTCTTACTGTAACATTTTCGGTCTTGGACAGTAAGTTTACTTATATACTCACTCAAATGACCTATTTTCGCGTCCAATCCTGCGTAAGATATACTGTTGAAATATGCTAACTATGTTTTAAGGTAATGTTTGTTTTACCATTTTAGTTTCACTTTGCCACATTAAACATGGCGGCAACGTCGCCGTATGATTCTGTGCACAATGCACTCTTGCGTATGGTTGTGCGCTGCAATGACGCAAGACTGACGTCCCCAAAAACAAGGAAGTTCACTTCGAAATTTTTTTAATGAACATTACAAATCAGAACGAGGTGATTACACGGCAACATGCTGTTGCAAGGTTTTTTTTTTATTTATTCCCCCCCGCCTCCCAATCTGGCTATCATTAGAACCAAACGCATTTGAAAACAAAGAACTGAACATAAAACTCTTTCAACATAAATAATTAATTTATTAAGCACTTGGACGTAGGTTTTAATCTACTGTTAAATACAATTTAAAATTGTTCATTCAAAACTTTTAGTGCTTAGTCATTCCCCAAACTGGTTTAAATCAACTTTTGAGGGCTCAAAGTTAGGGTGGATCCTATTGGCTGCCTGTGATTGGATGTGCCTTGCAGGCGGGCCTGTCCAAAGGCTGCAACGTCTGTAAATGCTCACAGATGCTGCCCACTCAGTAACTCAGCTACCTTTAACTTGGAACACTACCTCTGTAGTGAAAATGTCTTTTATAAAAGTAGATTCAGCATCCGATTTCTCTTTCCACAACCTACCTTATGGCATATTCTCCACATTGGATAATGTAAGTGGCTTTGGTTTTTGTTCTATGAACAATGTATTTTTCACCATGTCAACACTTTCTTGTATGCATACTTTTTGTTACAAAAGCATGCTAAAATTACATGAGAATGAAATAAAGTAATCACATAAATTATTTTCCTCAGCCCAAACGTCGCATTGGGGTTGCCATTGGAGACCAGATACTGGACCTGAGCGTGATACTCTCACTGTTTCAAGGACCTGTGATGGCCAAACACCAGGATGTCTTTAAACAAGTAATTGTTTTGTATCGTGAGGGATCGTGTTTTTGTTTTTCTTAATAAGGCGAGGATTGCCAGATGTTTACTGGGGTCAAAATTAAGCAGTATTATTCTTTACTTTTGAAAGTTTAACAATGATATGATCAACATTATTCAAAAGCGATGTTGAGTTGTGGAACAAGTAGGCACAACTACAAGTGCTATTTTTCAGAGTGTGTCATAGGGCAGACTGACACGTGCTGCAGTGTCTACAATGTACTGTAGTTGCATTAAATCTTTAAACCATTCTAAAATTCTGGCATGGGTTCCACCTTGCAATGGTTGTAAGCCTTCCATAAGCCTAATATTTATTATACACTGTGACAATAAATTTTACATTGGACTTGTCCAATCGTACATGCTTTTATTTAATGGTGGGCTTTACTGAACATATGCTATTCTGTTTATTATGTCAGCCTACCCTAAATGCTTTCATGGGTCTTGGATATGAAGCATGGAAGGAGACCAGAAGTACTTTGCAATTTTTGCTCTCAGCTAATGAGAGCACTCTAAGAGATGACTGCCCCCTGCGCAATAGGTGAGTCTGTATAGTTAATCATCACCAAGATACTGTCTTGTATGTTTGTATTGTGTTCACATTATTCGTGCACTCACACAAGGTGTTTTTAAAATGATAACAGTGAAGCATAATTATCCTTCAAGGTATTAGGTCTAGTAAAATTTATTACAAGTCAGCGTATTCATCAAGCAGGGTGTTTTAATGGGACTTCCTGGCAAAAGTTTTCTTGACAATACCGTATTTGCAACCATAAAGCACACTGTATTAAAAGGCAAAGTCTCAGTTACAGGTGCTATTTCTGTATTTTAACACATTCATAAGGCTCATTGGGCGCAGGAATAAGAAACATATGCTATCTTAAAACATACAGTAGCATACATGCACACTAAAACACACACTAGCATACATCCAAGCGTATATTTTAAAAAGGCAGCGGGAGCAGAAGTTAGTTTGGTTGTACTTTATTGAAGAATTGTAGTATTTAATGTTTTAGAGTATGCTGTCCGCAGTCGCGTTCGCCTTTCCTCAATAGAAGCTGCGTGTTGGTAGGAAACGCTCCCAGCCACTCAAGCGGAGCGCCCATCAATGTCACAACAACATTTACACTTTTTCGAACTCGATGCATGGTTATTGCCGTGAAAAGATGTAATATGTTCTATATGGTACCACTAGTCTAAACACGGTATTCTGATTAATATTGCATTAGTGGAATATGAATCTTGTAGCAAAATCCATCCATTTTTATCCATCCCAGGAGGTCACTTGCTGTTGACTGAAAATTACATCACAGTTGCTCAGCAACGACCAATCACACCTTAGGTTGCAAATGTCGTTTGACAGTCAGATAATTTGTGTTTGTTAATTATTTTAAAAAATATACTTTGTTGTTGCTATTTGTATTCCGCTTTTGTTTTCATTCTACTTGTTTTTCTTTTGTGTCTGCAGAGCTTTTGTCCCACAGAGTGCAGCCATAATGCATCTTCCCGCAGATATCGGTAGGTCCACACACAAATGCACACATCTAACACAGACACAAAAAAATGTTGGACAACTGCAAAATGATGTCTGTGAATGGTTGAAAAGATAAAATGAGACATTTTCCTAATTTAAAAAGTTCCCAGGTCCTTGATAAAATGTGTCAGATATATTTTGGTCAAAGTACATCAGGGATGAAAAATTCCAAGCACACAGTTGGAGGTATTTTTTTCTAAGGAAGTCTCGAATACAATGAGTTGTTGATGAGAGTTAAGGAGAGTATTATTGCTAAACAGATGTTACAGAAATTATCAAGTGATGAGCCAAGGGCTCTTGACCTTGTGTCAAACAGGACAGCGTGATGATTAGTGTAATAGTTATGGCCAAAGTAACAAGGCCGTCGGCTGCTCAAGGATGTAATGGGTACGTCATGCATTTTACACTATTAGCACTAGGTAGCAGTGTTTCCTTCCAATGTGACAGGAAAGGACTCATCAAATATGGTTTAAATGAAAAAGATAAGTTAAATGCCACATTTTATTGTCCGTTAGTCAGGAAGTACATTTTTCAAGTGATGCATGTGACTTTGCAGCATCGTTTGACTTACCTGTGTGTGTGTGCGTGTGTGTGTGCGTGTGTGGGTGTGCGTTTTAAACAGGTGATTACACTGACTTCTATTCATCCAGAGATCATGCAGCTAACGTTGGCACCATGTTTCGGGGAAAGGAAAATTGTCTTATGCCAAACTGGTAAACTAATATTAATACTTGTATGGTTCAACATTTGCAGGCAAGTGCTGATGGAGAGAGCGGATGTTGTGAAAGCAACAGTGCGACACTCTTTGCATCAATGATATGTACTGTGATAGGCACAGTTCAACGTTCAATTTATTGATGTAGATCAGAGGTATTCAATTAAAAGTCACAGAGGTCCACGACGAAAATTTCTTCCAATTAAAAGGTCCAACCCAAAGTCAGACTTCCCTTAATGTCGAGCCTATGTTCACATTTTTATATAGTTTCAAAATTTTGTCATTTTCAACAGAGCGCACTTATATACGAAATATTTAGCAATGTTCCCATTAGACACCTTTGCCAATCAAACAAATATAAGGCGTTTATTTCACATTCAAGAAAATGTGGCTCCAGGAACTTAAGGGTGCCACTTCCGGAAAAAATAGTAAAATATCTCCTGCAGAAATATATCAAGTGCTAAGCATTGAGTTAACATATTTTGCCTTTTTTTCTTAAATCAAAGAGTTATCAGCCAAAAAAAAACGGAAAGCCTAACTATCCAAGTAAAACAGGTCAACACGTTCAGTACACAATCAATAAAAATGGCTGTCCTCATGAAAAAATAATTCAAAATGAGCTTTGACACCACTTTTTCTTTTGAATATTTTTTTTAACTTCTCTCTCTTTGTGACTGCCCTGCCAGTAACTTAAATCTGGGTTGGAACGGAGTCAGGGCCATTGGGATTTGGTAGATTATTTCACACATCTGGGCTTTGTGTTTTCCTTTAAATAATGTTTGTGCAACAGCATTTAAGCCCTCCTTCGCAACTTCCCCATCACTGAATGTTTTTTTTATGTTTCCTCAAAATCCATGATACTTTTAGTGAACATTCGTTGGCATGCCGCTGGGCTGTCAACGAAAATGTAAACATCTGTTATACTGCACTCGAAGTTCGATGTTTTTGCGTGCGCTCACCTCAAACTTCAGCGGATAACTTTGCACAAAAGGGCGGTGGTTTGTTTCGTTGTGGCGCTTTGCAATGTTGCGACGGTTTCGGGGCATATGATGCACACTGGTTTAGAATCGGCTGCAGCAAGAACGCAACTAAATTTCTCCGTCCATTCATTTAAAACAACACGCATCGACCTTGCTAACTTTTTAGCAAGGCATACTGTCAGCAGCACTCTCTTCCGGTCTGTTGCGCAATTGGCAGTGGATCGTAAACAAAAGATCTGATTGGCTCAAATCAGTGACGCCTTTTCCGTATTCACTAGAATTGCAGCGCCTACGTTTGCGAATACGCCCTGAAAAAAATCTTCATAGATTGGTCATGGGTCCGGTCCGAACCAGACCGCGGTCCGCCATTTGGTGATGCCTGATGTAGACGATGCTCATTTTAGCATAAGGGCATTCTTAGCACAGGCCCGTTAAGTGGAACCTCTGAGCTGCTTCAGTTGCAAAGCACAAATATACTTCATTTATTTCCAGGCCCTTGTGAGAGGAATACAGAGGCATCATACTCTCTATTGTTTGACACACTGCACTGCAGAGAAGATGATTGGCAGGATAGTATTCCCATCTGCAATAGCCTCATAGTCAATTTGTTTTGTTTTTCAGTTCAATTTTTTGTCGAAAATATCAGAATCAGAAATCCCTTTATTGTCATTGTACTCAAGTGTGCAACGAGATTAGAGAGCTCCCCTCTCCAGTGCAATACAACAATAATTCAGATAAATATATAAATTAGATAAATAAGAGAATAGTTAGTGCAATGGAAAGTAATACTGGTTAGGATATATAAAAACGCATCACGTTGCTGTTCTGCAAGGTAAGGGTGGTCGTGTGTGTGTGTGTGAGAGTTTAGAATGGAGATGGCTCTTGGAAAAGAAACTGTTTCTCAGTCTATTGGTCCTTGATTTGATGCACCTGTAGCGCCTGCCAGAGGGCATCAGGTCGAACAAGTGTGAGTTTGAGTGGGTATTGTCTTTGACGATATTGAGAGCCCTTCTGAGGCACCGGGCGGTGTAGATGTCCGACAGTGAGGGGAGAGGGCAGCCAATAATCCTTTGCGCTGTTTTGGCTGTCCTCTGGAGCCTCACTCTGTCCGCCTCAGTGCAGCCGCTGTACCAGGTGGAGACACAGTACGTCAACAGGCTCTCGATGGACGAGTGGTAGAAGGCTAGCAGCAGCTTCCTGTCCAGGTTGAGGACTCTCAGGAAGTGCAGACGCTGGTGGACCTTCTTTACCACTGCTGTGGTGTTAGATAGAAGATAGAAATCCCTTTATTGTCATTGTACTCAAGTGTGCAACGAGATTAGAGGGCTCCCCTCTCCAGTGCAATACAACAATAATACAGACAAATATATAAATTAGATAAATAAAGAAGACAGTGCAATGGAATTCAGTACTGAATAGGGCATATAGAAACACATCACAATGCTGTTTTGCAAGGTTAGGGTGGTCTCGTGTGTGTGTGAGAGTTCAGTATGGAGATGGCTCTCGGAAAGAAACTGTTTCTCAGTCTATTGGTCCTTGATTTGATGCATCTGTAGCGCCTGCCAGAGGGCAACAGGTCGAACAAGTGTGAGTTTGGGTGGGTATTGTCATTGACGATGTTGAGAGCCCTTCTGAGGCACCGGGCGGTGTAGATGTCCGACAGTGAGGGGAGAGGGCAGCCAATAATCCTTTGCGCTGTTTTGACTGTCCTCTGGAGCCTCACTCTGTCCGCCTCAGTGCAGCCGCTGTACCAGGTGGAGACACAGTACGTCAGCAGGCTCTCGATGGACGAGTGGTAGAAGGCCAGCAGCAGCTTCCTGTCCAGGTTGAATTTTCTGTGGACTCTCAGGAAGTGCAGACGCTGGTGGACCTTCTTTACCACTGCTGTGGTGTTGTGTGTCCAAGAAAGGTCATCGGAGATCTGCACTCCCAGGAACTTGAACGTGTGGACCCTCTCCACACACACGCCTTCGATGCAGAGAGGGGGGCGGCACCGTCTTGTTCCTCCTGAAGTCGATGACGATCTCCTTTGTTTTTGCAATGTTGAGTTGCAGTCTGTTGTCCTCGCACCAAGCCGTCAGCCTCTTTACCTCCTCTCTGTAGGCTGTCTCGTCACCTTCCGAGATCAGACCCACCACTGTCGTGTTGTCAGCAAACTTGACGATGGTGTTGTTACCGTGAGCCGGGCCGCAGTCGTAGGTGTAGAGGGCGTATAGGAGAGGGCTCAGCACGCATCCTTGGGGGGAACCGGTGCTCAGCGTACGGGTGGAGGACGTGTAGGGGCCGAACAACACAGTCTGGGGTCTGTTGGTCAGAAAGTCCTTAATCCAGATGCGTGTGAGGGCAGGGAGGCCGAGAATGTCCAGTTTGGCGACGAGGATGTCTGGGATGATCGTGTTGAATGCCGAGCTGTAGTCCACAAAGAGCATCCTTGCATAGCTCTGCTGTTGTTCCAGGTGGCCCAGCACAACATGCAGAGCAGTGTCGATGGCGTCCTCAGTGGATCTGTTAGCCCGGTATGCAAACTGGTAGGGGTCCAGAGTGGGAGGAAGGCCGTCCCTGATGTGCTGGAGAACCAGCCTCTCGAAGCACTTCATGACTGGCGTGAGAGCAACAGGACGGTAGTCATTCAGGAGGACTGCGGGTGACTTTTTGGGGACAGGAATAATGGTGGAGGTTTTCAAGCAGGAGGGGATGACTGCTTGAGTCAGGGAGCGGTTGAAGACCCTGCAGAAAACATGTGACAGTTGGTGGGCACATGCTCTGAGGACCTTGCCTGGTATTGCGTCGGGTCCAGTAGCTTTCCTGGGGTTAATAGCCAGGAGCGCGCGCCTCACATCGTGTTCCTCTACGGTGAGTGGGGGGGGGTTGAGGCATGAAGTGCGGGGGGTGTGACTGTTTGGGCGAGTCAAAGCGAGCGAAGAAGCAGTTAAGCTCCTCTGCCAGCGATGCACTCGGGTCTGCAGAGGTCGTGCTGCTGCCTCGGAAGTTGGTGATGCTCCGTAGACCCTGCCACACCTCCCGTGGTCTGTTACTGGCAAGGTGGGCCTCCAGCCTCCCCTTGTAGATTGCCTTGGCTAGCTTGATGCCTTTGCTCAGGTCAGCACAAGCCACCCTGTACTGGGCTTTGTCGCCTGACCTGAAGGCAGCGTCACGGGCTTTGAGGAGAGAGCGGACCTGGCTGGACATCCAGGGCTTCGCATTTGGGAAGGTCCGTATGGTCCTGTTTAGGGACACAGTTTCCATGCAGAACTTGACGTAGTCCATATATGTGGTCATTAGTGATAGACCGATATGCTTTTTACAGGGCCGATACCGATTATTAGTAGTCATGGAGGCGATAACTGATATTTGAAGCCGAGATTCATTTATTGAAAAAAGGGGTAAAATGGTGTCAAAATTTTGAAAGATAAAAACTCCAAAACTTGACTTAGTTTAAATGTCTTTAAGCAGTTTATTAAACAGCTTCAGTGATTTGCAACATGTTAAAGCTTTTTTAGATCTTGGAAAATAGACAACTGAGTTTTAAAAGTCTAACAAAAAGTGCACGGAAGCTCCCAGGCTCATCTGCACGTCTTATAGTTCAATGAAAACAAACACCTCTTTAAGGTTTACTAGGGCAAATAGTTTCATATTCGTTGTGAATTGTATTAGGCTGACATTTTTTAAAATTTCGGCAAAATCGGTTGCCTTACCTTCCTCTGCTAGTGCGTGTGACTCGAGGTGAAAAAGCAAACAGGCAGCTTACTGCTGATTGGCTGCTACCCACTGCACAAGGAACCAAACAGATGGTGCTGTGGGGCGGCCAATCTGCTTGTGCAGGCACGGCCACAAGCACAGCAAAGAGAGAGAGAGGTGTGCTGCAGCGAGCCAAAATAAATCAGCTTTTAATTTATCGGCCTTGAAAGTTTAAAAAAAAAAGGCAGATACAATAATCGGCAAAATGCCAAATATCGATATTCAGCCCGGTCGATAATTGGTCTATCAATAGTGGTTATAAAATTACTATTGTATACATTACCAGTGTGTGACAAGGCAGATTTCTTTTTACATCCAAATTATTTTAGAAATTCTAGGTGTTATCCTAACCCATACGTTATTAATCAGAGTTGTGTTTACTTACTTTTTTAAATGATACAATTATTCCCCTACAGCAGGGGTGGGCAAACATTTTGATTGGTGGGCCACAATGGATTCTAAAATTTGACAGAGGTGCCGGACCAGGAGCAGATGGATGGAGTGTTTTGGTAACCTCACCTCATCGGAGAAAAAATTAAATTTTTAATGAAAATGAATAAAAGCATTACAACAAAATATCTGTCTTTGACACACCACAGTATTTATCTATTTAAACATTAACAAGGTTTATTCATTTCATTTTTTTCAAGTTTGACGGGCCAGATGTGGCCCCCGGGCTGTAGTTTGCCCACACCTGCCCTACAGTATATTGTGTCCTTTGTTTTTCTGAAGCAATGTCCCGCAGATCATTATGACATCTAAAAACATTGTTAAAACAACTTGATGATTTATTTATTCTGATTTCTTTCTGTTAATTGTCACATTATTTTGTGCAGGTTGAGTTTGCCTGTGGGATATCATGGTAGAGCCTCATCAGTGGTTGTTTCTGGCACCCCTATTCGACGGCCGTTGGGCCAGATGAGACCTGATCAAAGTAAGTTCACAGTGTCAAAACTTCATATTAATGACACTGACTACACTGGTGGACGTTGATCGGTAAATTAAGCATATGCTCACATATGTCCAACATTGTGAGTTTGTGCGGGTAAATATTTAGGTTGTAGAAGTTTATCTTAAAGAAAAAGCATCCAAGTGTTTTTCTGTCATTGAATCATCTCACTAATAACTTAATTGTCTAACTAGTTTTTTGCCAAAGTCAGATTTTTACAGTAATTGACTCTCTATAGTCCAGTGCATATGTTACTAAAATGCAGAAATCAGATACAGTTTTCCTGCAAAAAATGTGTGAGGCAGTTATGTTATTAGCGTGACAAAATTCTACATTGTTATGCAGAACATTATCCAATTGTGGAAGATGTAAAAGTAATCACAAATGACTGAAGTTACAGCAATTTTACTTTCCTTGGCAGCGAAACCTCCTGTGTTTGGCCCGTCAAAGCATTTGGACATTGAGTTGGAGATGGTGATTACAGCTTCCTCTCATCTCATCACATCTATGCTAAAGAAAACTTGTCAAAACCAAGTTATTTAATTTAAATGTGCATTTCTTTTAGAATCTAAAAAGATTTATGCTTTATTCTGTTTGTAGGCTTTCTTTGCTGGAGGGGGGAATTTGCTTGGGAAGCCTATCCCCATCGAGAAAGCCCATGAACACATCTTTGGCATGGTACTCATGAACGATTGGAGCGGTAAGACCATCTTCTCACCTGTCTCTCGTCCAACATTAAATGCATAAAGGTAAATAGGTAAGAGCAGTGCAGTAAGTGCCTTATGTTGGATGTAATCAAAATCATAGCGCAAAAGGTCGCAAAGACTTTCGGCAGACAGGTTTGGAGTTTATTTTTTTTCAGACTTTTTTTTCTCCAGTCAAGAGACAATGCTCTTTTGCTGACATTTTTACCTGCCACTTTAGCCTTGATCAGCGCTGTCACACTTGCTTGTGCGATGTTTCTAAAAACAGCTGAACGGGTCGGGAAAAGCTTCAAAATAAGGCGATTAAAACATGCTACATACCCACCTCCAAACACACACCCACCACCCTGTCGCAGTTGGACGACGGAGTCTCAGATGTCTGGGAGAAATTGTATTAGTCGACCAATCGAGGATGCCACATGTGAATTGCGCCGTATCGCACAAGAAGCTGCTCTTATAATACCAATCATTAGGTTACAACTTGAATTCTTTAAGGTGCAAAATGAACAAATTAATAATAAAAAGAATTAAGATAAAGTACATTCAACTTTGCGGCTGGTACAATCATTCCTGACCAGTTTAAAAATTGAAGATGATACAGTGGCCTTCAACATATTTTTTTGCTCAAAATATTTAGTGTATTTTAAAAGGCAAACAAAATCTATACACTATTCAGAGTTGCACTAATACTATGAAACAATCTATAAATACAAAAATACATATTTCACTCTTTTTGGACATCAAGCCTTTTTTTTAATGTAGAAGGTAATGAACTCAGTGAAAATAAATGAATGAGTAAATAAAATCCACCTAAAGATTAGGAGCAACATCTTGTCCTAGCATATTCTATTACTGTAACTTAATATGATGTTGTATATTACAGTATATAAATGATATTTAAGAAGACAACTCTCTCCCCATAGATGTTGGTCTATGAGACAAACTAACTTTAAAATCACAGTTGCGATTTTGACATCCTAAACAGCACATTTGTGTAAGCCTGGTTTGTTAAATAAGTCATCAGAGTGTCAGGCTGTCAGCATCAAAGTGTGCCGAGTCATTAAACTGCCTTTGAAAAGTAACCCGAGGGCTCTCGTCAAGAGAGGACCTCCGGCAAACACTACTAGCCACTAACGCTTGAGGTGAACCACAGGTGCCATATACCACATGGTCAGCCTTGTTTAAGCATTTTTTTAGCGTCCTTAATAGGGAATTAAACTTGATTTCACGACAACTTTGTGTTGTTAACGTCTGTGGGAACAGTTTGCTATTGGATTATAAATGCGCCAACTGCACTCATAAAGATGAGTCAGGTCAGCAGTTACGCCGTGACACACTGTCAGGAGCAAATCACTACACATGTGCGTCACAGATAAGAATACAGCTAGCGAGAAGAAGCAGGAGATGAAGCCGTTTCGACAGAAAATCAAAGCGTCAAACAATTTACAATTTTTAAAATTAACAATACCACAAACCCTATAACACCAACAGCACATACTTACTTGCATTGGGCATGAAGAAGAAGAAAGAAGAAAAAGGAGTCGAATAATAAGAACGAGACCATAATTAACCCATAACAAGGTAAGCGGATTTGAATAGTAAATTAGCCAGCTACTGATGTAAATAAACCTCGATGTCATGCTCAGACGTATTTTTTGGCGGCAATGGGGAGGCGGAATGCGGTCGGAGGCCGACAATTTTTATGAGTAAGGCCGGAGGGTCGAGGCCGGTGCAGTGATCGCGGCCGAAATAATGTTTGCAATGTTCTTTAGTACCACTCAAAAGAAAATTGCAATGAACTTTAAACTTCCTTCATTTGCCCATATAAACAATGTTTATGACGTATTTAAATTACTGCAAACAGGCAATTAATTATTCAATTCATTTAAGGGCGCCTCTTTAGGTGTAATAAAAGTTGCAATTTCAGAATTTTAAGTGATGCAGGTTGCCAAGGTAAATTTGAGAGACAGAGAGAGTGAGAGAGAGAGTGAGAGAGAGAGAGAGAGAGAGAGAGAGCGACTTTGATTTACAGTGACATTTATCTTAAAAGCAGGCTTGTACCTTGATTTACTCCTGCATTATGGATGTTAATGCAGTCCCTTCATATTAGTCAGACTGACATAGATGAAGATTAAAAGGCAAAGTCAACTCTCATCAATTTGGTAGCGTTCCAAGTCTATAAGGAATCATGATTTTGCTAGGAAATCTCTGAGGATATAAAATATGGTATTGTTTCCTTCACTCATGTGTTTTTGATTGTATATGGATGGGCTGATGGAGGGAAACATTGCTCCTTTATTTAGGAAGCCTTTATACCTCACAGATTTTTGGGGGGACATAATGGTTTATTGGTACTTATATTTCAATGCTGAGTGTCTCAATGGAAGTGTCACAAACCTCAAGCTATTTCAGGCGGTAACATTTTTACTGTACATAACTTTAATGTGAACTGCCTTTGCTTTTGTTTTGCACTTGACTTCAAAGGC
This sequence comes from Idiotropiscis lumnitzeri, assembly GCF_059441095.1. Taxonomy (NCBI): domain Eukaryota; kingdom Metazoa; phylum Chordata; class Actinopteri; order Syngnathiformes; family Syngnathidae; genus Idiotropiscis; species Idiotropiscis lumnitzeri. The sequence goes on along the minus strand of NC_142395.1, from coordinate 3,929,748 downwards.
CCTTGAGAGCAAGGATGGGCACCCTAAATGATAAAGAGGGGGCACAATTTCTCATCAGCAGCACCTGGGGGCCAGATAGCACTTCAATCAAATATATGACAAAAACGCCATTTTAAGTATGGATAAATCTGTCTGGTTTTTTTTCTTTATTGAACCAATTTACATAAAATTGACTTAATATAATTTCATGCTCAAATACAAGCACCAAAACTCTTCAAAACAAAGGGTTTGAAACAACCCAAAAAAATAACCATCCATCCATCTTTTCATTATTCAACCTGCTTATTCTCACAATGGTCACGTGTATGGTGGAGCCTATCCCAATTAGAATTAGGCAGTACACCCTTAAGTGGTTGCCAGCCAATCGCAGGGCAACAAAAAATAAAATACAATACAATACAACTTTATTTATCTAGCGCTTTTCACAACAGCTGGCGCTGTAACAAAAATAATCACATGCTGTATTTTATTTCCATCGCAAGGATATCTCATGCATGAAAATGACTATGACCATTGTTCAAAGCTGCTGAACAGGAAAACAACAAAAAATGCAAGAACTATTTTAATTATTTTTGCACAAAAATCAACTCAATCAAAGATTTTAATCTGGTACTGTTCGTCCCGCATGTAATTCAAAATCCCTAAATTAATAGCCAGACACTCTCTCCTGTATGTTAGGGCAGAAAAGTTCACTTGATCTACGTTTGCAAAAAAGTTAAAGGCGTTAAATAAAACGATTGTGTCCACGGATGGGCATAAACATCAGAGAGCACAAATCACACAGCTGTGGTGGCTCACATGCGACAGTTTGATCAGCACAGACACTTTGTATTTATTACCACTCTGCCATGTGAAATTTCTTAACACACATGGCAGGTTGTTTTTTTTTTATTTTTTTTTTATTTTAGCCTTGCATGGTTTCTGTGTCTGCCTGGTCTGAACACCTCCGCTCCTTATAACCAGGCAATTCAGAGCCAAATCGCATTTCATCAAATAGGAATTATATTACAAATGCAATTCATCCTTCGTCCCTAAAACACACACACACACACACTTTCTAGCTCCCTTCTCAACTAATTCGAAGAGTGCAGTGAGGTGAGAATGTTTATAAATGACTTGTCTGCTTGCTATATCTGAGTGTGGGGACAAAAGACCATCAACGTTCATGCTCTTGTATAATCTCTTTCAGCTCGGGACATCCAAACTTGGGAGTATGTTCCATTGGGTCCATTCCTAGGGAAGAACTTCGGAACAACCATCTCACCTTGGGTGGTCCCCATGGAGGCCTTGTTACCCTTTGCAGAGCCCAATCCCATTCAGGTCACGATCATGCATGCAAACTCTAGGGGCCCTATATTTGTGCTCAGCACAAGTCTGGCATGTTTTGCGGCACAACTGTGCGGATTTGCGGGCTTAGGCTGCGCAGTCTAATAATATATAGCCCGCAGAGAAGAGCAGCAATTCTTAAACTGAACCCTGTGGAACCTCTTAAAACGTTGGAGCCGAGTGGGACTCAGAACAAGGGTTGCACATGATTTAGACTGCCAGATAGGCTCTAACAGCTAACAGCTTTTGCCAAAAGTTAACTGGAAAAAAACAGACAACTATCACATAAAACATTGTTTTAAATGATAAAATGAAAAAAAAAAAGAAAAATTTTACTGATTTCTTTATCAATAAATGTGCAAATATAAATACTTAATTGTAAATCCAGACTCCTAGAATGTAAGAATCAGTCATTGCTCCTTTTAAAATTGTACCGTACTTGATTCCATGGGTCAACCTACAGCAGCGGATGTTTTACATCATTAAGTTTTTTAATTACCTTTAATTTCATTCATCTTTTTCCTTTGTCAGGCCGATTTGTATAGAATGATGTGACGTGACTATAGCATGGGCCAGACATTTATGTGATATTTTGGGGCAGTTTGCATGTTTTCATTATTATGTAGCAGTATTTGTTTCATTATTTAATGGAATTACTATTTTTATGAGCGGTGTATCATTTAGTTTCCATGTGCTCCACCCCCTATTTCCAATACCCCCCCATCCTTTCTTACAGGATCCACAGCCACTCCCCTACCTCCGACATGAAGATCCATATACATTCAACATCAATCTATTTGTATCACTAAAAGGTATGGCGGAAACAGTTTGCTTCACTGTGTGATTTTTTCCAAGTAACATCCCACACATAAAAACTGACTCAAGTGGGTTACACAATTCTTCCTGTCTCTCATCCACTTGGTTCCATGTGCTTCCAAACCAAAATATTTTAACCCTTCTTGCTCACATAATTCTCCAGAACAGGCTTGTTTGTGTATGTGTGGCCTGCGATTGCCTTTCAACCAGTTCAGGTTGTACCCTGCCTACTGCCCAAAATCAGCTGGGATAGGCTCCAGCATGCCTGCGACCTTTGCGAGGAGAAGCGGCCCGAATAATGAAGAGATAACACATTGTTCCTTTCATACTTTGATTTTTTTTTCAATCAAAATTGAGCATTATTAAAACTACAATTTCTGATATAGAAATATATGTTTTATATCTTTATTTTGTGACCAGTGGGTGTATATTTTAGTTTTATGCAGTAAAAATATGGAGTCATTATCAATTTTTCTTCTTCAGGGCAGTTTATGAAAGAATCTTCTTATATCTGCAAATCAAACTTCAAGGTAATATTCTGCATCTCAAACTAACTTTAACTATTCAATTTTTGTCAGAATTACTATGATTACAGTAACAGTATATACAGTGTGACCATTACTACTAATAAAGAGATATGTGATGTTTCCTTTCACAAACCAGAGCCTAAACATGGCCTGTTTCTCATATTCCAGTTCAGTCAGTACAAGTACAAAGGCATACACACTGTACACACATGCTACAATGACAGAGTGATGATTTGACAAGTAGTCGCTGACTGAAACCATTCAAAAGAGCAGTGAAAACATCCTTTGTATCCACGCAATCATTAAACGCTCTTCTGTACGTCTTCTGATCAAATTGCTGTTCCATCAATGCTCATCTCTTCCATGTCTTTAGTACATGTATTGGACAATGAAGCAGCAGCTCGCTCATCACACAATCAATGGCTGCAACATCCGACCTGGAGACCTGCTGGCTTCTGGTACCATCAGTGGACCTGTGAGTTTCTGACAGCACAGTATAAACGTTATATTACGTTAACCTGTGTATTTCTTAACAGTATTTTCAATCACAAAGCCCATGAGGCAGAACCTTTTCTGTCTTTAGTTTTTCAAACTGTTTTGTTTCTCTGCTGTGTGATCTACTATATACGTGTATAAATATGTGTGTGCAGAAACACTACTCACAAAGGATATTTGGCTTTCGGGTGACATTTCAAGATGGACCAAAAATGCACCATCACCTTTAGTGATGAATTTAACCTTCTTTGGCCTTCTCTCACTTTTTGATTGCACAGCTGCAACTTTTCAGTGTTTTAGTACTGATTATTCAGTAACTTGCTATTCTCTAACACACATGTGACAAACTCAAGGCCCGGGGGCCAGATGTGGCCCGCGACCTCATTTTATGTGGCCCGCGAAGGGAAAATCATGTGCTTCAACTTGCTGCTTCTAGCACATTTTCTTCACTTTTAACAACATTGAGATATGAGATATTGCCATTTATTACTGGCTTCTGATTTCAAAACTAGTTTTGTATCAATGTGTTGTGTGTAAGTGATAATCTAAGGTGATTTATATGAGTTCACAGTCATAACGGCCCTCTGAGGGAAACCAGAACCGCGATGTGGCCCGTTCACAAAAATGACTTTGACACCTCTGCTCTAACAAGTAGGGAAATGACAAAATTCACAACTGGTGTTTGCTCCATAAATCTAGCACTATATTTTCTGGTCAATTAGAATTGATCTTTAAATACAGTAGTTTCTTTATCAGGCTAATTACGTTTTAATATCACCCCAAGGATACGTCGACATAATGAGCACAATTGTATATCAACTTTGCTCTTGTATTTAATATACCGTGCACAATCTGTCTCCCGAAAGGATCCGGAGAGTTTTGGCTCCATGCTGGAACTATCATGGAGGGCATCCAAGAACATTGATCTTGGTGGAGGAGAAACCAGAACCTTCCTCCAAGATGGAGATGAAGTCACCATTACAGGTTAGAAATCGTGATAGACCGATATATTTTTTTCAGGGCCGATACGATTACTACTAGTAGTAGTAGATAACCAATATTTGAATATTCGGATATTCATTTGTTGAAAAACTCAACTTAGTTTAAATAAATAGTTTAAACAAAACTTAAGCGATTTACAACACGTTGAAGCTTTTTTAGACAACTTCATTTTAAAAGTCTAACAAAAAGTACATGGATTTCCAAAGCTCAGCTGCATGTCTTATAGAATGAAAACAAAAATTTCTCTAAAGATTACTACGGAAAAAAATCGTTTATTTAATTAGTTGTGAGCTGTAGTAGACTAACATTTATTAAAATTTCGGCAAAGTATATTGCCTCATCTTCCTCTGCTCGCGGGACCTCTCCCGTGATTGGAGGTGAAAAAGCAAAAAGGCAGCTTACTACTGATTGGCTGCCCACAAGCCACAAGCACAGCAGGGAGAGAGAGAGAGAGAGAGAGAGAGAGAGAGTTGCAGTTGCAGCAAGCCAAAATATATCGGCCTTGAAACTTAAAAATAGGCCAATGCCGATAATTGGCAAAATGCCAAATATTGGCCCCGATATTCAACCCGGCCTATTATCAGTCTATCACTGAATCATCAGTATATGCGTAGGACATAATAATAACTGAGCCTTAATTAGAGCTGAACATAGAGTAGATGGAGCGAAACATGAAGCTGCTTCATCAAACGTGTATTTTTCTCTGCCCAGGTCATTGTGAAAGAGATAGTTACAGAGTGGGCTTTGGATCCTGCACTGGGGTCATCCTCCCTGCCCTGCAACACTGAAACCAGCAGAATGTTTTGTTTGAGTGGGAAAATAAATAGTCAGCACGCACATGCACACATACATAATAATATGACACACTGTGTTTCACACGCTGCTCAAATGACGTGAAATGCACCTCAGTTAATTATTCATAGTTTTTTTTTCAGAGCTCCATAGACAGATAGTGACCTTGTTACTGGAATCCTCTGTAATATTTATCTCTCAGAGGGATTGTTTCACATCATACCTAATGTTACTGCTGCACCAGTATTATTGATCTTTTCAGCCAGGTATTTCTGTATTAGTAATAAAAGCATACATTTTTTATTAACTGTTTTTTTTGCTTCTTTTATTGTTCTAGAGCGTATTATGTTACCACTAGATTTGAAGCGCTCTTAAATCACTGTCACATTCTGAATGGCTACACAACTATATTGCCAACCTTATTACAATAAAATTATCATATTCATATAATTGAAGGGTGGTGCTTTGTATTATGAATCCAAGGTGGATGTCGACATTATACTTGAATGTTAAATTCCAACGTAATCATTTGATGATCTCCCTTGATGATGCATGCTTCATGAATTTCCCTGCCCGTGTCATAACTTGGTGTTTTGTTTTCACCCTTCATCCATTCATTATCTGAGCCGCTTCCCGTCTATCGTTAATCATCCACAAAATGACCGTCTGTCACTCTGGATGGAGTGCCCACCTCTGTATATTGACGCCTTGTGCTCTCAAGTGACTTTTTTTAACTAAATAACCACAACATTTTCCATAATTGATCTCAGTTAATCTCGTTTGTTTACTACAACTTACTACGAAGCTTGTAATAGATATTTACTTGAGTGAGATCTTGGAATTAATGTGGAAAATGAATGTACGTATATTTTGAATCAAAAAACGCTTTCTTTGATCCATCAATATGATTATTTTCCTATAAAATAAAACTGTTGAACAACGCAGGCACGGGGAGAACACGCACACTCCACAGAGGTCGACTCATAATTAATATATCTGTTCGAGTCACCAAGTCAGCCACAAATTCAGAAAATTCATATAAAAAGCCAGAGTACAGACCATGGGAATGGTAAATAACTGCAAGATAAAACGGCAATGAGACTGTGGATCACATAACACAAACTTCATATGTTTTGAAGGCGTCGTTTGAGCGAGGGCTAAATTTGAGAGCAGATTCGGAAATAAGGGTTAAACATCCGCCCTCATTATGAGGACATGCAACATGTGAACTTACAAAAGCCTTCATCTAGCGTTAAAACTCGTTTGGTTTTAATCAGGTCTTTTAAAGAAGGCCAATCATGTTAAGGTCATTTAGTAGCAAGGTGTTTGAGAAGAGTGATCAAATATTCATAAGACCAAGTTGCAATGAAGTAGGTTGATCCAAGTTATTTACCGGAATTCTAGGAGGGCTACGAATATTGGAATGGACATACGTCCCGTGAACGTGAAGCCGATGGAGTTGGAGGGATTTGAGATTTCTTTGCTAAACCAGTGGAATAATCTTGGTCTAAGGGGGAGAATCTATTACTCAAATGAATATAGTGTGTGGGAGAAGTGTGGGCAGCTCTCCAACCATGAGTGACAACCAGGGAAAAGTAGGCAGGAGAGCTGAGAAACAATAAATCATAAAATATTTATACATCAAATTCAAAGGAGCGGGTCCACACATTCAAGTTCCTGGGAGTACAGATCTCCGATGACCTCTCCTGGGCACACGACACCACAGCAGTGGTAAAGAAGGTCCACCAGCGTCGGCATTTCCTGAGAGTCCTCAGGAAATTCAATCTGGACAAGAAGCTGCTGCTGGCCTTCTACCACTCGTCCATCGAGAGCCTGCTGACCTACAGTGTCTCCACCTGGTACAGCGGCTGCACTGTAGCAGACCGAGTGAGGCTCCAGAGGACGGTCAAAACGGCACAGAGGATTATAGGCTGCCCTCTTCCCTCCCTGTCGGACATTTAGACCACCCGGTGCCTCAGTAGAGCTCTCAATATCGTCAAAGACAATACACACCCGAACTCACACCTGTTCGACCTGTTGCCCTCTGGCAAGCGCTACAGGTGCATCAAATCAAAGACTAAGAGACTGAAAAACAGTTTCTTTCCGAGAGCCATCTCCATTCTGAACTCTCACACACACACACACACAACCACCCTTACCTTGGAGAACAGCGACGTAATGTGTTTTTATTTATCCAATTTCATATTATTGTTGTATTGCACTGGACAGGGGAGCTCTCTAATCTCGTTGCACACTGTACAACGACAATAAAGGGATTTCTGATTCTGATTCTGAAATGTTTTCTAAAATAGTCATTTTTGTTTTCAGTTTTGTGCCGGACCATTCCAAGCGCTGCACCAAAAACTTTGTTCCTGCTCCAAACTCATTGTCTACGTGTGCACAAGTAACACACAATGAGATTGTATGATTTGCGTATGCAAACTGTGGAAGGCTAGGTGCTGTACCTAGGAATGTGTGTGTTTGTGCTTAAACATTAAAACTCAAGTATTATGAAATCAAGAAGGCTATTCTTATGCATGGGCCATGTTTTAGTCTGCAAAATGTGTTTAATTTTGAATTGGGTGAAATATTGTTAGGCTCTGCTTCTAACACAATCAAATATTGAATGTAGGTAGTCAAAATTATTAGTAAAATGTCATCAAGCCTTTATAGTGGGGGTTACCAAATCCGGACCGTATTTTCACAACCATAAGGGGCATATCGAAGATCCTTACTTTCCCCAAAGCTAACCTTACTTTCCCCAAAGCGAACGAGGCGCCTTGCAATGACGCAAATTGCATATAGATTGAGATCCATTGATCTTGACATGAGCAATGCTTTTGACCCTCGACCCGCAGGCTTGCACCCTTTAGGACTTTTCAAAATACATGATAGCACACCCTGTTGGACAAAGTCAAAGATCAGTATACAACAAATTGACTGTGACAAGTAGATTATGTGAATGCTCATACATTGTGAATAGGTCTTTTGCAGTAGAACGCTGGACAAAAGGGCAGCTTTCCACGATGTCGTAGTTTGTTTTATCATTCATGTTATTGCGAGCAAGAAACATCTCAGGTTTAGACAACAGACTGCAAAAAAATAAAATAAATAAAAAAAACACACTACTCAAATCACACCTCACACGTCTCTCTAAACAGCCATGTGATTGGCTGAGGCGGATTGGCTCCCAGAATCCATTGCTGTAATCTTTTTGTGTTATTTTTATTTCTTTTGGGGATATGAATGGCATAAGAAATTTATGTTTTGTGTTTAGTTTATTTCTTTGTTTCATTATGTGCCTGTATGCTGTTCAGAAACATTTTTGGTTTCGATTTCAAAACCGTGACTCTAAGGAGTGTAGTGACCAGTGAGATCCCTCCCCAGACAGCATTTACCAAGCTCATAGTCTTGTGAGCACTCCCTGCAATTTAGATGTTGTCGTTGTCAAAAATAGTGCATATGTGAGCTGCTTCACAGTGTGGTGCACCCAGTTTAAGTACGAATTACAGAAATAGCAACCTCAACAGATGCTGCGAAATACGGTATGTATCCTGTATGTTTCAGATGTTTCCCTCTTCCAACACTCCTGATTGAAATGATGATCAAGTTCATTATCAGATTCAAAACATTTAAACCATACAGGATAGGGGCAGTTGAGGAGTTGGTGAACCCTGCTCTGTAAGTTTCCAAGATTCTGCAGTCTTGACTGATGTGAAACAATTTTTCTACTTCCATTGAAAAAGACTGAACAGGTGTTTTGGGAATGTAATGCAAAAAAAATAATACTGGATGTCTGACACGTCACAGCAGTCTTGTCAACTACCCAGCCAAATTTGAATGAGTACAAAAAATCGGTAAGTACAATGTTCCAATATTATGAAAAATTGCACCATTTTATATATTTTAAAAATGCTTTATATATATATATATATATATATATATATATATATATATATATATATATATATATATATATATATTCAAATATTCACAAAATACAGTATCAAGAGAAAATTGTCCAAACAAATTAAAACTTAGTAAATGGAAACACTAAGGCGTTTTGTGTCACATTCTCATTGGTCACTGCGCCTATTGCTGTGTATAACAATAATTTATTCAGGGAGTCTGAAAGTCTCGCGGTGTTACCGTCCAGACATCTTGCATTCTATTTAGTCTGGTTTCACTGAAATTCTACTTTGAACTATCCAGACAAAATCATTGCATTCGAGTCCCCGTGATCATCCAGTGCATATTTTTCGACGTGAGGCGGCGGCTCAAGGGAGCCTCGCGTGCCAAGCCTGCGGTGTGTCGACTCTCTCGCTTCTCTCCCAGTGCAGCCCTGGGCTCGCTTGACGTATTGTGCGTCATCTCTCCCGCTGCCGTTTTGTTATTTTTCTCCGTTGAGGAAACATGGCAACTCCCGCCGCGGTCAACCCGTCCGGTAAGTCAGCACCCGCTTTTCACGTCTGCGCCGAACCGAACGCGCAAAGTCCTCGTTCTGAGCAGACGGTTAAGAATCTGCGTTTTGCTGAGCCTGCGAAGGAAGAAGAGGGCTAAACCCGCCGCCAGGCCGCCACAGCCTAGCTCCAGCATCCATCCCCTTCCCCCATATTGTGCGGTCGTCACAGCAGTGCTATTCCGTACAGTTTTGCTAACTTCTATGTCTTAATTTGTCCGAATGAGTTGTCCGAGGTACAAGCGATGCTTTCATACTAATGTATTAAACCCTTCTGTTTATGATCGCTCACATTATTTTCGCTGGCGCTTTGCTCTTCTCACTCTCAGCGACACAAAGATTATTTTGCATATAAATCGCCTCACTGCACTGCACTTGTTCGCGTACATTGGGTTTTGCGTATCAGCTGCGATTTACACAGATGGCAACGAGTAGCCTACTGCTACAGCTTTATTTCTACCTTCTCGCCTGTTGATTCCCGAAATACTTGGCGAGTGTAGAGAATGATTGAATCGCTTTTACCGCTCCCCACAGCAATGGGAGTAGAAAACCCTAACCCGGGGGATGAATTAATGTAACGGCTTTGTGGAAACTAAACAAACGCGCTAACACGATTCACACCGCATCATATTTTAGGTCCTTCTTAAAATTGGCGAAGAGTCATCGTGTCACCGAGTAACTTGTCATTTGAATAATTAGTGAACTTAATAGCGCTGTTAGTCCTGCGCCTTCTGTTTAAGGCAAAGATGATGTTAAGACGTTGTGACGGCTGCAAACACTGCAGCGAACACAGGTCCATTCCATTTATCCAAAGATTTAATCGTCATTATTATCATCACACTTTCTTGGTATTCTCTCATTTCTTATGACGTGGTTGATTTTGTCATTATGTTAAAGACAAAAATGTACAACATAATAATACAACATAAACGACAACATTGGTCATAAAAATGTTACTCATTTTTTTGCGCCAATTCCAAATCTGCCTTTTAGCACATTGGGTATTCATATGAATAATAATATATAATAATAACAACAATGTGATGTATAATAGAGTCAGATGTTCAGCAGTGGTACATTTAGAACTTTGTCTTCATGTTACACACAAAAAATATTAATAATAATAATCCCTTTATTAGTCCCACAATGGGGAAATTCGAGATTTGAACCCAGGCCTCCTGGGGAGACTAGGTCCTGAACGCGGCGCCTTAGACCACTCGGCCATCCTTATTGTATGACACATACCTTGGTTTTAAGTTCATGGTTGTTTTTTCACATTTGGTACAGTAAGCTAAGTATTAAGTGTTCTTTTTAAAAATATACAATATCAATAATTCGCCGTCTCTTTCGGAATTGAAGGTTGTATCCAGTGTAACGGTTTTAGCAGATGGATTTATTTTGCTGCAAAACACTAATAATGGCATATTTTGATTGCCTTGGCTCCTATGACAATCCCGGGAGAGGCTGCTTAAAGTTGCATTTGTACTCTACTACATACTTCTCTTTTATTTTTTAACATATGGCTAGCCCTTAAGTCTGCTTGCCACTTTCTTTACAGACTAGATGTGTGGCTAGCTTCTGCTTTCATAGGCTTCATGCAGTGACTTGGACTTACGTGTCCGAGCTGCGGGTCTTCAGTTTAACGCCTGTAGTGTATGACCTGTCAAATCGCAGCTTCTGCGATTAGGAAATCACATTTTATCAACTTGCTGTTTTATTGCAAATGCGTGCATGATTTCAATCGCATTGCAAACAATTAAGATGACCACGATTACTTCATTTCAAGTCGCAAGAGCTAAACCTAGCCATAAAAAACAAATGTGTTCATACAATGGTCACAGGTTTGTCACACAGGTTTGATTTTTGCAACCTTTTAAAAAAAATACCTCAAACACTGGTAGACACTTTTTTTCTTTCCCTAACCAATGTTGAATGCAGCTAGTTACATAGTTGCGTTGCTGAACCTTTGTCACCTGTTGTCACATGAGGCAAATACGGCAATGAGCTTCATTTGTTTCTTTCGTGTTGGGGAGACGTAAGGGACGAATGGACTTATTATTTATAAGTACATGAAGGTAGGTCGTTCCATGGCTGTCCTGTCCTGTCCGTTGCCAGCGATGATGGTAGTCAGTTGCCAACCAAACAACAGTGAACGGGGTTCCCACTGCAGAGATGGCAGTCTTTATGGCACTCGTTCCCTTTGCGCACTAAACTCAACTCAAGATTCTTCTTTTTGCTCTCAATTGCTCCTTAAACAGTCGCGCACCGCTATGCATGCAGTCCTGTGCATTTCTCTCATCATTCACCCTGCTTCGCCATCACGCGTGCTCACTCCAACCGCAAATTGCTGATCAGTATTCCGTATGATGATGGACTCAGACAGTTTCATTAGTTCATTGTGATGTGATGTAATTTCATTGGTCATATGTGACAAATTTATTGACGGCTTGAAACTCGTCAGTTAAAAAAAAACATGTCACATTTAAAGCTGCAGGGTTCAAAAAGTGGGGAAAAAATAGCGTCTTAAGGTCCGTATTATTAATTTCCGTAATTGTCCAGCAGTCTCTGCCGTTCCATTGTCGGAAAACCTTAACACTTTGTGATTCTCTGTTTTGCTATTGATTGTGTTTTGATATCGCACAAAATGTTTATTTTGACTCGCAAACTGAGATGCAAAACTGCTTCTTTCGAGCCTTGCTAATATAATCCCAGTCTTTCAAAAGAAATCAGCAGTAATGAACCATAATAATGTGAAACAGAGAAATTATTTTCTCGAGTCAGACTGTCACACTGAGCTGCTGGCCCCACACATGAAAACAGGTCAACCATATTCTCTCATATTCTGTGCCACTTCACTGTACTGTGGATGTAAATGAAAAGGGACTCCAAAATGAACAAGGATGCTTAATTGCACACAAGCTGCATACGAAGAATTAAAATGAAGTGTTGCTTGGACCCTGTCACGTTATTAAAAAAATAAATAAATAAAAGTCATTAGTTAAAAGATACCGCCTCCTTGTTTGAGAAATGGGCAGGTTGCTCATTTCAGATTAATTTTATACTTTGGTATGTCCCCTGCCTGTTATGTTATGTTGTAATCTAATTTTCCATTCAGATGCAGATGTCTGCAGTGAAAACTAAGTGCAGCTTCTCTATCCAGTGATGACTTTCTCGTTAGAACTGAGCAATGGATAATGGTGCTGCTGTAGTCAGAGAAGGGCAAAGTTAGCCTGCTGATCCAAGATCAGATGGGCTTTCCCCCTTGCATCGCACTATACCACGATGCAGTGATCTCAGACCTGGAATGCAGTGTCACTGTAGGATTAGCTCCAGATGGCTGTCACCCAGATCCAATTGGTGTAAGAGCATGTGAGACGTGACATGTGAAATCATCGAATGAGTGTTGCATGCTACTCTGTAACAAAGATGATTTTAGGGCTGGTCCACAACCACTGGGCCGTGGTTTCATTTTGAAAATCAGGTGTATTCGCCTGTGCCTCTGTACATGTGTCAAACTGCGAGTCAAGGTATAGTGAACGCAATAAAAAAGTAAGTCCACGAGCTAGCAAAAGTGAACAAACATATTGTACATATTTGGAGATGTCCAAAAGAGGACAAATGATACAACGGAAAAACAAGCCTCCAAGTCCCAAGAAAAAGAAAGCTGCATTTAAGAGACAGGTTTTTCTTCACAGGTGATTCTCAAGCAATCAGCCTGTTCTATGTGATATGTGGAAGCCGGCTCGTAAATCAGGCAATGAAGCCTTCAAAACTCATTTGACACATCCAGACCAAGCACCCGGCATTAAAGGAATAGCCAGAGATTGGAAAAACAGAACTGAATTGCTTCTTTCCATTTCCAATATTCTGTCTTTGTGAAATTTTAGATAACCATCTAAAATTACGGCGACCAAATCAAAATTATGGAGGCGACTTGACTGGACATAAGTAGTGCTGTTAAATCGGAGTAGAACTCCTTTTGACAGTTAGAGGCTGTCAGGTTTAAAAAGGTCCTGACGCCTTCATTAGACTGAATTAAATGCAGAGAACCAGAGGAATAACCAGGGAAGGTTTTGTCTTTTTACCATCGCGGATGGGAAGAGAAGTCAGGAGGTGAAGTAGGCGTCTTGCCAGTTCAATCTCCCGCACTCTCTCTGACTTCTCCGACCAACCACTTGATCTTTTATTCAGAGGAAAACGAAACTTATGGAAAGTGAAACTTAAACAAGCGTGTGGGTGTGCCAGTTGTGCGCATGTGTGCTGAAGCAATAATGTGAGTAGCTGTGAGTGTGTGTGTAATTATCATTGATACAAATAGTGTATAAAAACATGATTAAAAATACACAAACTATTTACATATTCTCACAGAGGCACAACATTTCGACTTCCTAATTTTCATTTGATATGTTCTCAGGTCCTCCTTGTTGTCTAGTGCATCTCGGTCTGGTTAAATTGATGGCCACCTTGCACCCAATGTGCTTTGCATTGAATCTGTTGCGAAGGGATGGATTCACTTTAGAAAAATCAAACATTTCATGTATTTAGACATTTTTATTATTCAGACACAAAGCATGTGAGTGTATCTTGAATTTTTAAAATGTTATTTTTTGATTTTCTTTTCAAAATGTTTGTGATATATCACAATACAACCCTTCCATGACTTGGTTCAATTGTTATCAATGAATTACTAGCAGTGACACAAAGGTTCCTTTTTCTATTTAAAATAATCAAGCAAATGACAAAATGAAGTAAGTATAACTTATTCATATTCTGAACATGGTCATTGACAGTAAATAAAAGCAACTAAATTAAAATAAGAGCACTGGGCACTTCCTCAAAATGCAAAAAAACACTATGCATTCAAAATCATAAAGTGGAGGTGCAGGATTTCATTAGACAGCAATTTTTTTTCCATCAAATGTTGTAAGGTGGTCTAAGGCGTCATGAAAAAGCCTGTTGAGATTTGTACTTTGGTTGTCTAATGGTGGGGCTGTTAAGACTTAAAATGACGGCTGCAGTCTAGTAGCGAATCCTGCTAAGATGAATGATTGCCAAAATAAAGCTGACTCTTCATCACACTTGTCCAATTTCAAGACTTGGGTTACTTCTACTTACCCCATGAAATAATAATGGATAGATGCTCTTTGGAAGGCATCCTTTTACTATGTGTTGCTATGTTTTTCTTTCTGGAACATCAGTCAGCAAGGGAATTCAGTGTTTCTTTGTGCACTGGGGCTTACCAGTGGGTTTGTTTGACTTATGCATTGCACTTGGCAGAATGAGTTAATCGGTGAATAGAGTGGTGAGATTGGGGAGAAAACAGCAAGGCAAATACTGTATCATGGATGTGGATAAAAGAGGGATAAGGCAGCAGAGCCATAGAATGAAAGGTCAATAGAGGAATACGGTGCGTGACTTTTTTTTTTTATTTATATATTCATAAACGTCAATATTTTTTAATGAATATGCTGACTCCCACACCGTCTTCACTAGCTCCTTTATAGGAGTCGTTGTTTTGACCATGTGGGCTATGCACGCTCACTCTCAACGTTGCTGGATACAAGACCAGGAGCGGATTCTCGAATGGATTGCTTGTCTATCTGTGTTGATATCAGGAGATTTTGGATCCGATAAAATTCTATACTATTTTTTGGGCTGATATCGGACTACGATCCTGTACAAATATTGGATCGGGACTCCCCTTGTATCAATACAATGTCAACACAGTATGTGTAACGTGTCAATACTCACTTTGAGGCCTCATCTGTCCATCACTAGAGGAAACAAGTGGAGAAGCAGGTTAAATAGGCTGCCATCAAATTGAGCTGATGTGGCTCAGATGAAGGGGTGAGTCTCTGCCTCAAGTTTGCTTGCCTCTTGGTACAAAAAAACGTCTTATTTGACATATGGACACTTGTACCACATGTGTCACCCTGGATAACAGGAATGTAATTTGTGGACGGTCCTTAACAGACAGTAAGAGAGATACAGCAACTAACGTTGTCATTACATATCAATTAATCTGTGTGCTTGTGAAGCCGCAAAGTTTTTCTTATAATCCATACGGTTCGTGATGGAGTAGATTTGTTGGCGTTGCTCTTCAATGTGAGTGTTTTGGCACATTATTTTGACATAAAAAATGCGTCTTTGGCTTGAAGCGATGATGTGATTAGATTGTAACCAATCATGTGCGTGTCACTGGCCCCATGGAGTATTGGTGTATGCAATTTGCATGCGGACAATTTTTATGTTTTTTTTTGGAGACGGAGAGTGCAATTTCTCTAGATATATTTGCCGTTCGCCAAAAGGGCTGCCAAGATTAGTCGACTAATCAATCAATCCAAATCGTTGACAATTAATCTGTCGTCGACGACTCATTTATTTATATAATTATTCATTTGGTGCGTGCTATTCGCTTGAAACAGCTTTGTCTTGCGCTTTTCCCTGCTGGCTGTTTGTTGTTTGATAAAGGTTGAATAAAAACAAAATTAAAAACCAATGCAAGTGTTTATTTTAGTTTTCTTTAGCACAGTGCATTTTCCTAATTTAGTCCTGTGAGTTTACTACCTTCTACATAAAAAAAAATGCTTGGTGCCCAAGAAGAGTGAAATTTATTTTCAAGTATTTGTTTTTGTATTTAAAGATAGTTTCATAGAATTAGTGCATCTTAGCATCGTGAATAGTTTTTGCTTCATGTTAAAATGCACTAAACAATTGCAGCCAAAACTTTTAAGGCCACAATATTGCCTTCAATTTAAACTGCACCATCATTTATGAACATCTCAGAAATGTTGGTACCAGTTCCAAACTTTAATTGATGTTGAATGTTGTGTCATCTCATTAATTTGTACATCCAATTCTGGTAATATGAGAGCTGCTGCTTGCTGGTGCGACATGCCGCAATTTACATTTGATCCGATTAGTCGACTAATCGCGACTAATATCGGCTACCAAAATATTTTTTGGCAGCCCTACTTGCCATCGTGGCGAGTGTTGGAAATATTTACATGGCCACTCCCCATTTCACATTGTCATTGGCGAGATGGTTAACGGGAAGCGCAAAGAAGGCCTACTTTGTTTATGAAGCTTAGATTTCATCATTCTAGCCCGTGTAACTAAGTTTGAGCCATTGACATTCAAGTAAAGTATTTTAACTTCTTCTTGGTCGGAAACCACTGTCCATCATAAAATTCCCCTGCACGTATCATACTAATTCATCATGATAAAAAAAACAACTTGTCTGAATTCTACACAAATGCGTTGAGTGATGACCTCCAAAAAGTGAAGCCAACAACCCACCTCCCACATTGACCGCTTTCTGTTTTAAGGGGAAGTTCTCCCATAAAGAGAGTGATGAAACCCTTAACCCGGGGGTCCTCAATCCTGTTCCTCGAGGGCCGTTGTCCTGCAGGTTTTCCATCCCTCCCTGCTGCAACACAGCTGATTCAAATGATCAGTTAATCAGCACGGTCTGCGCAAGGTCTGCAAAAGCTAGATAACGATCGTTCAGGTGCACCAGGGAGAGATGGAAAACGGGTTGGACACCTTCCCTTGAGGAACAGGTTGAAGACCCCTGCTTTAACCCTTCCAGTAACGGGAATTAACTGATGTAGGATTAATGAACTCTTGAACCAGTCATTAAGACATTTCAGTCTTCTATAATATATCCTCAAATCCACGTTTATATTTCCTTCCTTTAGTAAGTCACATTTCCAGATGCATTTCACCTCATGCTGACGTTGCTGAAGTTAGCCCTGCCTTTCTTCCCCTGAGATGGGAGTCTTGCAGTTGTCCTTGCGTGCGTCTGTTAGCCTCCTCATGCAAACGCCCCTGGTGTACTTTCACGTCGCGGTCCCGGACGTTTGAAGCTTCTTCACGAGAGCGGCCCCCCTGCCATCAGCCGCCGTGTTGTCCACCTCCACACCATCCTCTTTCAAAGAGATGCCTCATCACCTCTTTTGCGCTGTCATGTTTTTATTACGCTAGCCCAGTGGATGCGCATTTTGTTGACAAGGGTCTAGCATAAAGTGCCTTCTCTCTTAAAGACTTCATTGACCTATGCTTTACGCTGTTGCAGTGCACAGTTCCGTTGTGGCTCCATAACGTAATTTCCTCTGTGAGCGCAGGTGCGGCATTTATATCCTCGATCTGTTCTTCAATATCCGTAGTTATTTTTGCAAATTTCCGACCAATATTTCCTTGAAGTCAGTTTTCATCTGAGCCGTAATTTTGTCTCTCAAATCGATCTTCTTTCCATTGCGTAAATCTTGAATATGTTGTCTTATGCCATCTAGGCTGCTTTGAAACGACACGTTAGCTTACTATGGTCATCTGCGTTTATGCTTTCTTTAACGTGGTTGTCTGGGTTCCTTTTATTATTTGTTAAATTCCACTCATCATCTCAACATGAAAGCTTTACATGTCTATCTGAAGTTGAGGAGAGTTGTAAACATTGGTATTCGGGTTGACTCAACTTTACATGCTCATGCCACGCCACCGAGCCACCGGAAGTCATTTATTGTATTCTATTTTTATTTATTGATATGTTTTACACAAAGTGTCAAATGCAGTGCATTTGGGGCTTGTATAGCCAATCCTGGATGCATCCCTTTCAGAGGACAAATGTGGTCACTTAACGGTTCAGGCTCCACTTTTCATAAATTTCATGGTTATGTTTGTGGCGGCTCGTACGGTATTTTCAAAATGTTGGAAAACCATGCGAGATTCGATATAGTTGTTGAAAGTAGCGAGATCGATATTATTGCTTTCTAAAGAAATGACATTGTTATTATGTAATGAAAGATTGTTTTATTTCATGCAGTAAAATAAGCAAGCTCAATGTATTCTTAGTTAATTATCCTAGATAATGTTCAACTATTAGATAGCTTTGCCCATTTGTTTGCTTTTGAGTAGTCAAATTCAGATAAAAGCATACAATTCCATAAGTAAATTATCGCATGTCTTATATGTATATCTCATAGGCCAATATCGCAATAGCGATATTGTTTCGATATATTGTGCAGCCCTATTTCAACAAGCCCGTTTTCCTTAAGTGATGTGCCTTTGGCTGTAGCTTAGTGTTCAACTGTGTTTGAATAAAATTGATTCGAATATATGTAAATGTAGTATGATCAAAGAAGATTATTGCTATTAACTCTTTTATGGTGCCTGTGTTCGCTTCTCCAGAGATGGGCAGTGAGTTGCCAGGTACAGTAGTGATGCCGGGAGCAGTTGGGTCTGGCCCGGTAAGGATGGGAGGATCTGTGCCAGGCCGTGGAGGCAAGAGAAGATCAGGCGGGTGAGTATGCGTCTTATCCTCTCACCAGTGCTGAAAATCTGGGGTCGTCTTCAGGGGAAGTCAAGTAAAAAATTGTCTTAAAAATAAGATGTTCTTTTCACCCCCTCCAGTCTAAATACGGTATTCTGATTAATCTTTCGTTTGTGGAGTATGACTTAAGCAGAAAAAGCCACCAGTTTTTATCCATATCAGGGGTTGGCCATTTTGCCACTTGTCAACGGATAATGATGTCACAGTTGCACAGGTAATGACCGTTCAAGGCTCAGCTTGTGAATGTCAAATGACCTAACTCAGAAAATAGGTTAATACTGATTATTGTTCATTACAATAGTGAAAAGTTAATACTTTTGTTATGAATTTGAAAATCATATTCACAGCAAAATATTGGTTAAATTGACCACAGTCATTTTAAGCATAAAATGTTTCCAGTCAAATGATTGTTTTTTTTGTTTTTTTTTGCTTTAACACCTGGGCTAAGCAGCCCTCAACTAATCTTAAAGTGGACGGCCTGATCCCAAGCTCCTCCTCTGCACATGTCAAAGTCTTTTTGAGCAGGACAGTGAACCGTAAATTGTTCCTTATAGCTATCTTAGCACCTTCATGAACAGTGATGTGTATGTATGTAAATGGATAATTTAGTGACTAATTGCCAGCCTTGTATTTAACCCAGTATAGATATCGGCAATAGATTGAATGGCTCTGCGACAGCACTTAAAAGAGACATACCATAATAGAGTATATGTGACTCACAAAAACTGATCTCTGTTGAGAGATGTTTACTTGACAGAAAACATCGCCCTCTGACTACTGTGCTCTCTGAGTCTTTAAATTGGTAATACGACCTTCTTATGGTTCTTTCTCAGGATGGACTTTGATGACGAGGATGGAGAAGGACCTAGCAAATTTTCAAGGTGAGAAAAACAAATTTGGTGGTCTTCCCTGTCGCTCTGTACATATAGTTGCAACTCAGTAGCCACTTTTACAAAAGTGGATAAAAATTTCAGTTCAGTTCAACATCATACAATATGTTAAACTCCTTTTCTCTCAGTTTTATTTGACAATTCTTGTACTGTTAGTGGCTTGATAAAATCGTTAATCAGTTAAAACTTAACCAAGAAAAGTTGCAGATTAACCATGCTTCTAAATGTTTTGTCTGATCACTTCATAAATCATTTTATTTTCATTCGTTAAGAGCACAATGATTTTTCTCATGTAGCTCAGCTGTCCAACTGAGTTTAGATTGTCTCAACTTGCTTTCTCCCTCCCCGCTCCCTTTTTTTGTCACCTCGGAATCCATAGGTTGTAACTGTAGTATTATTCATCAGCAGAAATCTCCACAGTGGTTTCTTGTGAGATAAATGATGGCAGTGTAGAGGATAAACTGCTCTCTGCTGATCACATGCGGAACTGCACTCTTTTTTTCCGCAATTGCCTGAAAACTGTCCACAGTTTGTCAGACTATTGGGGAGATAGTTTTCTCAAAAAATTATTCACACAAATATCGTCATATTTTTCACATGTTTTTGAGAGCCACAAATGTACGCGTGATTACACATGTGTTCATGTTTTGGGAACATTTATCATGACTTAAAATTTGTAAATATTCAATTATGCTTTTTCTTCCTGAATAAATTAAATAAACACATAAAAGAAGGTCAGATAAAGGCTCATTTTCTGTTTTTCCACTTTTTAAAGTAGAAAAGGAAACAGGAACACTGCCTCTTGGCGGACGGAAGAGAGATATGATCCGCCTTGCAACAGACAAATGTCTGAAACTTGTGTGTTTGCATTTCTGGAAACGCCAATGTTTGTGTTAAATTTAATTGCTGAACCACAAACACATTCAACTATTCACATGCAGAATTTAATATTTACAATTGATAAGTCATGATAAATGCTCACACAACATCAACAAATGTTTGTGATCTGAAAAACACATGAAAAACGTACGTACATTTGTTGATCTCAAAACGTGAAAATCTCGAATATATTTGTATGAATAATTGTGAGACGAATGTCTCCCAATGCCGGATTCAGTGCAAGTATCTTAGTAACGTCTAACTGCGGACGAATAGAACAAGTGAAGGAGGTGACCTGTACACAGTGTTTGTGTTGCGTTGTGATAAGGGAGGTTTAGCCTTGTCATGGTGACACACAAGGTTGAAGTAGCTTTTTAATCGTTTATTTGCATGTTCACTTGTAATGTTATTGCTGCATGTCTTTTGACAATTTCCTCTTTGTGCACTTTGAATTAGGATTTAATTACTTCTGTAAAAATATGCTAATTTAATACATACAGAATGTAACTATGGTCAAATTTTTTTTTTTTTTTTTGTCAACTCGTCATTTTTCTTTGTGTGCCCTGCAATTGGCTGGCAACCAGTATGTACCCCGCCTACTGCCCAAAAACAGCTGGGATAGGCTCCAACATGCCCGCGACCCTCGTGAAGATAAGCGACTTGGATAACGGAATGGATAAACTTCATCTTTTTCCATGCTGTTTTCATCTGTTTTTGTTTTCTGTCATACACTAAAATATATCAGATGCATTATTAATCAGGATTTTATTAATTATTAATATTTATTTACAATTGATTGAATGGTGATTTATTTTTTTTTTCTTGTGTGTGTGTTCTCTGTAGGTATGACGATCAGATACCTAGTGGGGATAAGGAGAGATATGCCAGGTAGGCCTAGCCAGCTTGAAATAAAGTGGATACGCAGGATATGCTGAAGTTCAAACCCTTCAGACGAAACTTTCTGTAGGTCTACATCAGGGGTCGGAAACCTTTAATACTCAAAGAGCCAATTTGACCGTCGCCCACAGGAAAAAAACAAACAACAAAAAAACGTTTTGACAACTAAAGTGAGGATAACACTGTACATAAAATAATAACATAAACTATTTAAGAAATCCACATATTCCTGAAATTAGATGCAAACTTCCACCTGTAGACACTCAAAAATGCCATCTGTATTATCATTTTATCAAATGTGGATCATGCAGTCAATTCATTATTTAATGAATTAATGTCCAATTAAGGACTATTTCGCTGAACGTAAAATATATATATTCGCAAATAATAATAATAGGCAATTCAAATATTTTTTTTACTTGGTTAATGTAATTGTTGCTCCTGAACCTCACTGTATAGTGTCGTGTATAGCGTCATCACCTTCATTTTAACACATTACTGCAAACTATCATCTGTGAGGCTAAGTGTTTTCTTTTAATAAAGTTAATGTAGCATGAGCATTAAGGATTCTATTTTCTTCATTTAAGTTTCTTTTCTTGGATTCATGGTTTACTCACCGTGGTTAAATCTTGCAGTCAGTCAGGAGTTACACATCAGCGAGAAACAAACATCGAAAAACATTTTTGCACCATAATCTTCACATTTATATTGAGAAAACCAACAAATTACTTTAGACTATATTTAAAAGAAGTACTCATTATTTTCCAAAGTCGGAAAGCAGGATAAAGGAGTGACATGTGGCTCTTATGCTGCGGGTTGTAGACCCCTGGTCTACACAGTAGTTATTTGACCATATTTTCTTAGTACTATCAGATCATATTCAAGACGAGGAAGTGAAAAGAACAGAAAATAACAACCAATGGTGAAACTAGATGACTGACAACCCACCTACTACACAGGAATTTTTATTCTGTAACACAGACAATGTCAAATGCAACTGTGTAACAAACCAACAATACAGGTACTGTGGAATGATTATTCAATGCTTAAGTTGTAAGTACAGTTGTGCATTTTCAAGTGCATTTTTTCTAACAATCAGTCATACAATGCAGTGGATCCAATATTCTTCTTCGCACTCTGCTTAGAAAAGGTTGCCTCAATGAATCCATCCATCCATTTTCTACTGCCTAAGCTTTTCAAGGGAGCTGGAGTCGATTCCAGCTTACTGGGCAAATGCAAACGACACTCGCAATTGAACAACTGTGGGAACCACTACCAACCTAAGGGTTTTTCTCAGAAATCATGGTCCAGGAGTGTGCCACATGAGCCCGAAACGGAACTAGTGCAAAACCAGTTAAAAAAGATATATGCTTGAAAGCAAACCTTCTTGCCGTTTGCTATGAACAAATAAAGACTCAGCTTTTTGTTCACAGGATTGTCTCTACTTATGCCGTCTACTTTATCCATGGACACCAAAGCACTGAGTACCGAAGTACCAAATTATTTGTAGTTATTCAATTCATTTGTAATGTAATTATATTTACACTTGAACAGTTCCATTAGCTTCATACTGGGGCTGGCGAAATGGACAAAGTTTCATCAGTCGTTTTTCATGATAACGATATGCTAACGACATTACTAAGGGGTCAGTAAATTTATAATTTTTTTTATATGAAATATATTTTTTAAGCAAATGCAAACTATCAATCCAAAATAATGTGGAAAGGGTTTTTTTATTGCAACACTCTGACAGTCATCAACATTAACAGTCAGTAATAATTTTAAAGAAAACAATCTCGTTCGACTGCAACCGTGCTTTAAAGATAAGTGACAATTTTATGCTACAACAGTCGTGTTTTTGTTGTTGTTTTTTTTTGTATGTGTACGTGTGTTATCTGCTGCATTGTGTGTTTTTCAAACCAAAAGTCTTTGTCCATGTATGTGTTACGTAGCTTTAGTGCTCCGGCCTGCTGCACAGGGCTCAAATGCTTCCGAACCCAACATAGACCGGAGGTTTAACCAAAAACAAAAAAAGTGTCCGCTCACTCCCGCACATAGGACAATTTAAAGCTGTGTGAACTTTGCCAGCCTCTATGGCGCTTTGAGTCTTCCTGTACAATATGTGCAATTAATTGCATCACTTTTTTTAATCACAAAAGATTGTGCCTGTCAAGGAACACACATGTTGCTACAGAATGATGCGGGATTTTGATGCGGGCAATAAACATGAGGAAATTTATATTTTAAAAGGTGAGGCTTGCTGCCATCCAATGACTGGACCAGCAAAGCGCTCACTGCTTGTCCATTTTTACCACAAATTCTGCTGGTACATGTGAAATTATAAATATGATTAAGTGTTGTTCTAAAACACAATGTGTGTAATGTGTTTATAATTTCTCTGGCTTGCTAGCTAATGGCAGTGTCTCGCTTTTCGTTTCTATGTGCCTTTCCCTCACTCCCTCCCTCTCTATGATGATTGTCATTGGTTGACTTTAGCTGTCGATCAACTGCAAACTCAAAAGGAGGTATGTGGTTGCTGGCCTGAGCTGTACATGCGGCGTGAGCAAGGGAATGCCACGCGTCCTAATTTCTTGAATGTTCATATCTAGATAAATACGATTATGATGTATAACCCACCACTTCTTCATTCAACGCTATTTAGTTGACAAATTGGTACAAATGATCAGTTGTATGCAGAAAATTGGCGAACAGACGGAAACAATGACTGTCATGCTTTGTGGAGACCATCAATAATCAGCTATCCGCTTTGCAAAAGCCAATCCTGCGTGCCATTCAAATCCTGCTGACTGTAGTATAATAGTACATGTAGCTCATTTGAAAAGATGTAACCATCTATTTTATTGGGCGGCTGCTTTCAATAAAACTGGACACCAAGCTCAATGCGTAAATTACTCGCTAATTACTGATTGCCAATCACTAAACAAAGAACTTTCTTAAACATGTTAACATTGTATCTTGAAGTGAAACACATGAACTTCCTGTTTTAGTTTCTAAAGTTCTTCCAGTGGATAATATTCCACCATTTTATTTAATTATTGTCGCAGGTACTTGATGGACTCAAAGTAAAATGACCCTAAAAGATATTTTTTCTGCTGATGATGACGTATTGTGACATTATGGACAGCGTGAAACTTGACTTCACTGTATTGTATTGTAATTTCGTTCTTACAGTTTATTGGCAATGACTTTTTGAAATGGATGTATAAAGGGCTCTTGTTTACATGGGTGTGTAGGCATGTCAACAACTAAAAGTATCTTCAGTGGCTGTTAGTCACTGCTCAAAATATATTCACATGCACAAACACCAACACAGATCTCAGTAAGGGTGTTTATTTTATCTCTGCATTATATGTGCAGTGTGAGAAACGGTCAAATCTGGTAATTGATTTGGAAGGGAAAACAATATTGACTCTTAAACTTGGTCACCAACCTCAGCTCGAGGCGGACCACCATCTCTGAGAACAACCTCGGGGCTTTTGGACCTGAAATCTATACTTGAGTAAAAGTACTTTTACGAACATTACCTTTTAGAATATACAAGTCTTAAAATAGTCCGGCATTTGCTGTAGTGTCAAAAGTCATTTTCTAATACTGAATTTATAAACATAATTTTAAGTGAGTGGCACCGGTTAGAATTTTAACATTTCAAATCATTTTCTTTTTCTTTAAATTTTTTTTCGTTGAGTGTGAAATAGATTTTTATCGCTGCGTATCAGTCCGAGTGCATTTGTATTTCTTTTCATGCCATATAACCATGGATTTTTAAGTTCATGTATTTCTGGAAATACACATTTTTTAGCCTCTAGATCAGGTGAGGGCAAACCACGGCCCGGGGGCCACAAGCAGCCCGTTAGACGTTTTAATCCGGCCCGCCGAAATTGAAAAAATTTAAAAGAATAAACCTTGTTAATGTTTTCTTTTCTAAATACTGCGGTTTTTCAAAGACATATATATTGTTGTAATGCTTTTGTTCACTTTCATTTAAAATTAAATGTACTTTTTTTTCTCCGATGAGGTGAGGTTACCAAAACACTCCATCCATCTGCTCCTGGTCCAGCCCCTCTGTCAAATTCTAGAACCCATTGAGGGCCGCCAATCAAAAAGTTTGCCCACCCCTGCTCTAGGTAGAGAATTAATTTGGTGTGATTATTATGAGATGTTTAGCGTTAATAATTAGAAGGCATAACTAAATGTTTTGACTTTGTGTCATGTTTTGAAAAAAAAAAAAAAAGATTTATGGATAGCCATATGATTGGCACCCCAAATCAGCCCTGGGTAGGCTCCAGTTCACCTTGTGAAGGTCAGCGGTACAGAAAATGGATGGCTGCATTTATGGATACAGATTGTCATTTCGGAAATTGACCGTTTTTAATTTCTAGAGACATGAGGCAATATTTTGTAATTACTCACATGTTCTTCAACATCCCTTGAATACAACCGCAGCCTCCTGGCTGACTTATTGTGGTGTAAGAAATCAAAGGAAAGTCCATGTTCACGCTCCATCCTCTTGTCCAATAAAAACGTTCAAAATGGGTTTCACAGTCATTTATTCACGATGCAACATGAATTCAACAAATATTCACCAGAGAGAACGTTTCATCCATCGTGTGGTGTCTTTATATCCGTTTCAAATTGGATTTTAGTTGAAACCCTTCTCAAGTTTTCTAACTGCTGTTTCTGTATTCTAGAGAGAACCACAGTGAAATTGAGCGACGCAGGCGCAATAAAATGACACAGTATATCACCGAGCTGTCAGACATGGTCCCGACCTGCAGCGCTCTGGCCCGTAAACCTGACAAATTGACCATTCTGCGTATGGCAGTGTCTCATATGAAATCAATGCGGGGCACTGGGAACACATCCACTGACGGGGCCTACAAGCCCTCGTTTCTCACTGAACAGGTACTTTCAGTTTTAAACATAAACCACTGACCTACAAACACAATATATTTCTACATTATTTAGTTTCATACAATTCATAGATGAGGTTACACTCCTCACTCAAGTACGATATTCTTTGTTTGATGTTATGATTGATAATGTAATTAAATCCTCCATCAAATTAGAGTTGCCTTCCAAGTGATTATTGTGTTATTATTGTTTCATTAATGTGTTATTATTTATATATTTATAGTTGCTAATTATTTTTGAACTATAGGAACTGAAGCATCTGATTTTGGAGGCAGCAGATGGCTTTCTGTTTGTGGTGGCGGCGGAGACGGGACGCGTGATCTATGTCTCTGATTCTGTGACACCAGTATTAAACCACCCCCAGTCCGAGTGGTTTGGCAGCACTCTTTATGAGCATGTCCACCCGGACGATGTTGACAAGCTGAGGGAACAGCTCAGTACCTCAGAAAACTCCATGACAGGTAGATAAAGTTTGGCTTTATTAATTTCTTGTCAACTGGTACTATCATGTTAGAAATACTTTGCCAAAAATCAAATGGCATTATATGTAACTAGTGATGCACGATTTGAAAACTGATGACGAATAATTTTGTGCGTTGAATGGCCGCGATATCGAAAACCTTTTTTTATTTTTATTCTGAAGAACAACTTTCTATGTTGTTGCATCTTAAAAGAGTAAAACATTCTAATACCGCTTCTTAATATAGTGGAGTCGGAGGATATTAAAAAAGTCGTCAGTAACATACAGTCGCATCTTTTGCTCCTTTAACTCGTTTTGTGACTTCAGACGACATGGAGATGAACCCATGATCTAAAAAATTACCTATTCATAAAGTTGCTATTTTGTTGTCACCCCTACTAGTGTTTTATGTATCCGAACAAAAGCAATAAGATAGTACTAAAAGAACATCATAGATGTGTGCACACACTTGTGAGTGCAAGACTCCCACAGAAGCAACCTTGACAAGTTGACAGATAGTAGCTTTAAATAATGGCCTGCATATTGTCGTAATTTGCTTTATCGGACCAATACAATTGACGTCGCTTTTCCCCAATGTCAGGCCAATAATTATTGTGCATCCCTATATGGCGTAAAACTACTACACTATAAAAGAAAACTAATTCAACAAACTTTATACTGCCATAAGATGTTAGGCACTGTCTTGACATATCATAAAGTACAAACTTTCTTAATTTGTTGCCTTAAAGATCTTTTTAAGCTCCAGTGATGAATGGTATAAATTAATTTCACATGTAAGTGTATGTGCTGCATGTGCTCTGTTACATTTTGTGAAAAGGCTCGAGGGAGATTGAAAATATCAAGCCCATGTTCTCACTAGAGGGCATCACTGCCTTATATTTGACTTCTGTAGGAAAGTGATAAAATAACACCTTCTCTGGGGGTTTCACAGCATCTCAATTTGTATTTGTGTCCGTCAGTCTGTTGATCTGCCTGCAAACTGAATACCCAGCAGGCATCTAATCCACATCACACAATAATGTCCGTGAAGAGCTGTCACAGATAAAAAGTACATACACAACTATACACATCCTGCCCACTGCACAAGCTCATACATTGCCTTTGAAGTCCCCAAATTCTGTGAAACTGAAGTAGTGAATTTTGGAAGCCTTCTCAACTACATTGCTGCTAAACTACAAAAGAGGAGCATTTTTACCATCTTACGCCCTCCAAAAGAGTGATGAACACTACCAATATGTTAAATACAGAGCAAGTGTACTTTTAAATTTACAGATGGTGTGGTGACTGGCTGGGAAATGCAATTCTGTGAATTAAAATATTGAAAATGTATTTGTTTTGGCAACTTGTATTGATCAGCGTCTTTTAAAGTACCGGGCAATGTTTGATGATGTGATCTGCTGTCATGTGTTTACCACGGTCAAGAAAGAATGCCACCACACTCACGTGCAAAGCTCTAGTCAAGTTCATATTTGCAAGATGGTGCAAATTCCTTTTCCATCTGGAAGGGATCAGTCCTCTGCAAAGATGATGAATCCTGTTTGTGCCCTTCAGCTTGTGCTTTTATCTTCCACTTCTTTAATATGGTATAAAAACTCTGCTTCAATATACAACAAAACACGGTGTAAGGTTGCACAAGGACCTTTAAGGTGGCTTCGAAATGACAAGACGAGGTACACATTTTTCAGAGGCAATACTGTAGGTTTCTTTACATTATGTGTGTTCATTGCTTCCACACACATACATGCTCATTTACACTACTTAAATGTACAAAGTAGTAGAATTAGTTTCATTTGATGGCTGGAAAATTATTTAATTGTCATTGGAAGATGAACCCCCACGTGGAGCTTTGCATAATGTATGTCATTATCTTTTCCAGTGATTTTTAACCAGTGTGCTGTCAGAAGTTATCCAGTGCCAATTATTTTGACCAAAAAAAATGTAAATATACAAAACAAGTATTTTCTGATAATAAACAGTTTTTGATGATTTACTATGCCACTCACGTATAATAACAGCTAAAATAATCAGATGCTCTTCCATTAGGTGACAGAAGTTACATAATGAGCCTGATTATCCACTTTTTGTGCATTCTGCTAAATTGTGTGACGTAACATTTTTTCTCATACAAAACAAAAGTTGGGAAACACTGATCTATTCATCTATCCATCATCCAATCAATCTGTCCTTACCTTGTTGCTCACAGAAATGAAATACTTTGTAAAACATTCGAAATCTCAGTGTATACTGTGCAGTATCCATTTTCTGAAACGCTTATCCTAATTAGGGGAAATATTTTTTTGTACTTGTTTGCATTAAATGATTATATTACTAGGGGCGCTCAGACAAATTTTTGTCCAGTTCTCAAAGGAGCACCAGAGGTTGTGGCTTATTGCTCATTTTTTCATGACGCACCCACCTCACCTAATAAACAAAATAGAGGTAGATGTGCATAAAACTCCATGCATTTTTTTTCTAATGAACATAAAAAAAAAAAAAAATTACAATTAAATCTTTAAGTGCCGTAACTTTCAAATGAAATGACCTCTCTTCAAACACTGAAAAGTTGAAAACCAAACAAAGCAGAAAGCAATTTCTATTTAAAAAACAACAGACCGGGAGGGTGCAGAAGGGGACGGGGAGCATTGGTACCTTTGCCGTTGATGCCCAATGTTTTTGTTTTCATTTCATGTTTCTTTTTAAAGATAACATTTTTTGTAACTACATTCAAAATTAGTTCAGATTAAACAAATTTCGGAATCAATAAAGTTGTGTTTGATTTAGTGTAAGTGTGAAATGAGTGAGGGCAGGATTGGAAACACCATAATAAGGAAAGAAAACCAAGTTTAAGTTTTAAATATGTATGTAAACCTTTGACCATGTCTCTATGCACTGCACATGCTTGCCGTTTAACTGTCTGTCTACTATATTTAATGGTGTGTGACATATTTAGTCACTCTTACATCCAGAAAAGCGACTCAAAATGCACGCTGGAGCCAAGAAAGAAATGTGCCGCTGCCAGCATGAGGCAGTGCTTTGCTCCACTGGCGCAATAAGCCCATAGACATGGTTTGGTCATTGTCTGCACCTGTACTGGACATTCGCGTTTGGTCCGTGTTGTCATTCTCAACAGTCAACAGCGGGGGATAGTGGCAGACGGAGTTTTGAAATGATTTTGAGATGGTGGGGGTGGAAGCAAAGCTGGTGTGGTGTGCTAATTAGTAAAGGTTCCGGTTTTTTGCTGTTTAATTGAAGGAAGTTGAGCAGGATTGGTCATGTAATCATGATTTATTTGTGAGTGATGTTGTGTTGAATAGGTTTATATGGATTTTTGATGGCTGGGTCTATGTTAGGGTCTCAGCAGACCATAATCCACCCAGCGCCATTCCTTTCAGGGTCCGCTAATCTTGTGATTTCTCCAGTGGTATTTCCTCTCGCTGTGGTGACACTTTGATGATATGGCAGATGTGCGATGGGGTGCTCAATGGACCAGATGGAAATGATGGAGACAGCTGCCAGTGAACTTTCGCCCGGAACTTCTGTGGATAGAGGGGGGTTTATGAAGGAGGCCACGGTGTTGAATGGTTTTGATTTAGGCCACTGTAGGGAAGACGTTAAAGGGGAAGTCAACCTAAAAAAAAATCTTTACAAAAATGTGTTCTATGCAGGCCCACTAGTCTAAACATGACATTCTGATTAATACTACGTTTGTGGAAAATTATTTAAGATGTAAAATCCACCCATTTTTGTCAATCTCAGGGGTTGACCATTTTGTCACTTCTGTCAACTGAAAATGACATCACAGTTGCTGAGGCAGTTTGCTTGACTAATCACGGCTCAGCTTCAGTGAACGGGTTAGCCGTGATTGCTCATTACCTGAGACCTAAGCAACTGTGATGTCATTTTCATGCGACAGAAGTGACAAAATGGCCGCCCCCTGAGATGAAAAAAAAAATGGGTGGATTTTGCTGCTTAACTCATATTCCACAAACCCAATATTCATCAGAATGCTGTGTTTAGACTAGTGGAGGCGCGTAGAACATTTTATTGCAAATATTTGTTTGTGTTTGACTTCCCCTGTAAAACTCTGCAGCTGGTAAGCAGATTACGTCAGCATTGTTCCGGTTATGAGGTGTGTTAGCCCGGAGCTAACCGCTAGCAGGAGACTAGACTCAGTGAGGCACTGAGATCGAGACCTGTGAATCTAGGAGAGCGGATCCAGAACAAGAAAGCGCTGGGAAAAGACATGCAGAGTGCCAAACTGAAAAAAACAGGTGGCCACAAGGCACCTCCTGGCCAAGGCAGGCTAGCTATCGGCCAGCTATGTAGTAGCATTGCTAGGTTAAAGGCCCAGTCCACACAAAATTATATTAAGATATTAAGACAGTTTATCAGATTGTGTGAATGCGAGTGTTTTGTGTCTATTTGAGTTCAGGCGTGCGTGTGGATGTCTTGTGTGTATGTTGGGTTGGTGTGAGTGGTTTTTATTTTTTTGGTGTAATTGGGATTTTTTTATTGTACAGCACTTTGAGCTGCATTGTATGTATGAAAAGTGTTATATAAATAAAATTTGATTTGATTTGTAAAAATAATTCACAAGCTGAATGGTCCGGTAGTGCCAAAAGTATACGGATAGTGCCCACTGAGAACGACTAGCTGTAAGGAAACGGTTGAAAGCTGGGTGTGTGAGACAGCCACACAAATCCGCAGAAAATATAATTTTGCTTACTATGGGAGTATATGTTACATCTCCGCAACATAAAAGTCCCAAAAGAAAAAAAAGCATGAAAAGCATACCACCCAGGTGACATGAATAGGCAGAAACCAGAAAAGTGTCAGTGTCTTTCTTCTCTTATCAGACCAACTACACTGCAGTCAAGCAAAATGTTTGTCAGGGCTTGATGCTGTTCCTGGAACAGTTTGCGTTACCACCTCTCGAGCGGCCGGGTGGGTCTCTGGTCCTGGCTGCGTCTGTTCGCAATATCCGCCAATACTGCGTAATGCTCTTTACTGATCGCATGCTTCTCAATAGCTAGATGCCTGAAATATTTTGTCGCCTTCAAAAAGTGGAAGTTTTTATCAGCCAACGCGTGATTCACTCGCCGTATTTTACACACATCTTAGTGCGTGCGTCATCCGTCTGAAGTCACAAGACTTCCTCAAACTATTTCTCTATAAGTTTCAACTTTGCTTTTGGTGCAATTAGGTGGAGGTAGTGGAACACCACAGAAATTGCTTAATGTTGACTACTTGAAAAACGAAGGCCAGGAGTAGCTTTGGCTAAAAGCCGATTAGTGGCCATTGGTCAATAACCAGTACTCTATTAGCGAACACTGTTTCAGTACGCAATCACGTGTGACAAACGAGAATTTGTTGCACTTTCAAAGTTTTATGCACAGACTGATTATGACAAGGTTTTGCTTACAAATACGGTTTATTTTCTGAAAGGTAATCATTGCAGCCGGGCAAAAGTGATAACTGACACATTCAAATGGGGATAAACAGGTTTGTGTCTTAAAACAAAATAATTCCCACTGTATGGGCAAGAGTGTATCTAGTGTGTCTTATCCCTCTGTCATCCTTTGGTTTGTAGATTGTAAAAGTAATCTAATTCTCTACTTTTCTACTTCTCATGCCACGTTGCTTACATTACCTCTTGTCTTGCACTTATCATAAAATGGTTGTGTAGCTCTCTTCACAACAACACTGACACAGGCGGTTCTTGGGAACAGGTGTTTACTTCTTTCACATCTTCTGCCATGCCGGTTGGAACTTGCACACGCCATGAGAATGACATTTAAAATAGAATAGAACAATACAAATGAGACGCACAGCGTGCACAAAGTAAACAAAAAGCACAACAAATGCCTCATTGGCCGCTTGCCGTGAAAAGGTTTAATGTCCAGTAATCCACGAAAAAGTTCCTTTTCGTCTTCTCTAACGTCAGTCTAACTTTGAGCACAAGAATTAGCTTTTAACAGGTGGACATCCACTGTTGAGTTGCAGTTAACGTCCTTGACTCTCAACTTTTCGTAATACCAACATAAGAAATAAAGGTTCCGGACATGAAACAAAACAAAATATGACATTATTAACTGTAATTATCATATTAACATGTTCCCTTCTTGTTACATTTAAGTAACGTTTCACCTATAAATACATAGAATTATGTATTAATTTCCAACATAAAATTACCCAAGTTCTGACCTAACTAACAAACTCTGAATTATTTATTTCAAATCTGAGAATTGCACGCAACACTTAAAGGTTGTATAGCTTCTAAAATTATAAAAGAAGCAGCCTGTCATAAATGAGTCTGAAAATATCTCTCTGTATTTCAAAATACTGGTACTTGGTTTAAAAATAAGATGTCTTTCTCTCTCTCCCTCTGCTAACAGGACGTATTCTTGACCTGAAGACCGGAACAGTGAAAAAGGAGGGGCAGCAGTCCTCCATGAGAATGTGTATGGGCTCTAGGCGCTCCTTCATCTGCCGTATGAGGTTTGTATTTAACATTTACTGTACAGTCGACCCTTGCATACTTGAGGTTCGTCATTCGCTGATTTAAATATCTGTGGAATTTATCAGGGAATGCGTGGTGCCTAATATTTTGCACTGCCCCAGTTTACCTGTGAGCTACAGCCTTCGAACTGACGTGCTGCAAGTTCACTTTGTGTCTGGTGTCAACACAACACAAGTCCCAAATGATCGCCTTTATGGCAGTAAATTTGCTACACTTTTGACTCCTATCGGTTTCGCAAAACAAGGACGAGAAAAGCCAGAGAAGACGTGCTAATCGCTATGCTATCATGACAAGTGTATATGTGAAGCACCTAAATAATTGATTGGGTAATGCAGTACACTAAAGTCTGACTTGAAGCGCATTATAGCAATGAGTAACCAACTTGGAACAGCAAAATAATAAGTGTACAAAGACAATACAAAATAGTGCTTCAAAGATACATAGGATAGAAACACGTCACAATATCTGTCAGCCGAGAGAACAGGCCTATAATCATTATGGCCTTTATAAAAATGTTTCTAGGGGGAGGTGGGGTAGTTCACACTATTTGTTTAGACTAGCAGGACACATAGTACATAATGAAAAGAAAATATTTCATTTGACTTCCATGCATTTTTTTCCTCCTCGCTACTTTTAATTTTGTACTTTTAAGTAGTTTTAAAACCACTACTTTCATACTTAAGTACAAAGCTGGAGTTGATAACTTCTACTTCGACTTCTACTTAAAGTCTTTCATAACAGTGCAGGTTTAAACAAAAACACAAGGAAGCTGAAAGGGCGAAGTACAGTTTTACACTATAGCTCCACAATTAAGTACAACACAGTTTTCAGTCTTTGTTCATGTTTTCAACAAATATCTTCAAACATGTTTAATGTTCAATAGTTTAGGAAAGAAAATCTCATAATTCACTTTACAGCTGTGCTTCTCAATTATTTTCTGTTACGCCCCCACAAACAAGAAGAAAACAATTTGCACCCCCACCACCCACTCTCCGCCGCAACTATAAATAATAGCATTTTCGTTTCAAAACAAACCTATTACGTAGAGTTAATTCTCGCTGCCCACAATGGGCAATTGAGAGGGCCACTGCCGACTACTGGCGCGGTAGACGGATCACTTATACACACTGGCTCCCAGTGCACTTAAGAGTTTGCTTTATGATACTTCTGTTCATCTTCAAATCTTTAAATGGCGTACCTCTCTGAGTTCCTCCACCCCTTCGCACCTGCCCGCTGACTCAGGTCTGCCGAACGAATGCTGCTGTAGGTGTCGAGGACTAAGCGCAGCCTCAGGGGGATCGCGCCTTTTCTGTTACCAGCCCTTTCCTATGGAATGAGCTCCCATTAAATGTAAGGCAAGCCCCATCTCTGTCCATTTTTAAAACCCATTTGAAGACACATTTTTATTCTTTGGCTTTCGACTCAACATGAGAATGTCACTGTTCTTCTATTCTTCTAGTGTCTATTGTTTGTCTTTAAAATTGTCTGCTAATTTCCCACTAATTTATATTACACCATATGGAAAGCGCTCTGTTACAGCTCCAGCTGTTGTGAAATGTATAAATAAAATTGTATTGTACTGTTTTGTATTGGAGTGGATGTGCAATTACACTTTTTTCTTGTACGGCGGAAAAAAAGCATGTTCACCAGGGTCACTTGTGCCCCCCTCAGCATCGCACCCCACCACCCCACAGGGGCGCCCGCCGCACGATTTGAGAAGCACTGCTTTACAGGGTCTTAAAATAAATGTTACATGCAGTTCGGAGTGTTTTTGCTCTTTCAAAAATGGTTAATATCCACACAGTGGAGTAATATTTCCTTTCTTGGTATATTTGCTTGTGGGGGAAAAATGGCTTTGTGCAATAGTTAGAATAGTTGGATGTCCAGTGACAATACACTGGCTTCCGATAATCCTCACATTGAACTCTTCAAGAACTTTTCAGTGGAAAAGGTCTGCAATTCATTTTGATAATAAACACATTTTTGACAGTAACATAGTAACATCCTTTAAGCCTCAGGCAATCAGCAGTTAGTATAAAAAAGTCTGCACCACAATATCTGTTTCCAACTCTCTTTTATACATCTAAGTTCAGTTCACAACTCAACCAATGTTTAGTGTTACAAATGTTCTTTGTGTTTTTACAATATACTGTATAACAGCGATTGCCAACCACTGTGCTGTGGCACATGAATATGCTGATATGATAACATTTTTCTGAAGAAAATGTTGTCCTTCCTTCCCCATTAACAATATGTTCTATGCGGCCACACTGGTTTAAACATACTATTGTGACGAACATATTATTTGTGGAATATGAATTAAGCAGCAAAATCCACCCATAAATTTCCATCTCAGGTGCCTACCATTTTGCTACTTGCTATTGACTGAAAATGACATAACAGTTGCTCAGGCACAGGTAATGACCAATCATGGCTCATCTTGCGAACATCATGACCAAACTCAGAAAACAGGTGAGTCGTCAATGCTTGTGGATAAAAATGGGTGGATTTTGTTGCTTAATTTATATTCCACAAACCCAATATTAATCAGAATGCCGTGTTTAGACAAATGGGCCCACATAGAATATATTGTCAAGCAAATGTTTGACTTGAATGTACCTTTAATTAGTTCAAAAATCATTTTGACAAGTCACGTCAATCTATGCCAGGGTAGTATAGTGAGAGAACAATTAAATGCTCTTCCACGAGACAAAAAAGGTACAAAATCAAAAAAGATTTTTCTTATGTTTTTTGCCAAATATGTGACACAAACACTTGCACGCACTATTTAGAGCAGGGGTGGGCAAACTTTTTGTTTGGTGAGCCACAATGGGTTCTAAAATTTGACAGAGGGGCCGGACCAGGAGCAGATGGATGGAGTGTTTTGGTCACCTCACCCCATCGGAGAAAAAAAAAAACATTTAATTTTAAATAAAAATGAA
The DNA here is from genome assembly GCF_059441095.1 of Idiotropiscis lumnitzeri. NCBI lineage: Eukaryota > Metazoa > Chordata > Actinopteri > Syngnathiformes > Syngnathidae > Idiotropiscis > Idiotropiscis lumnitzeri. The sequence continues at coordinate 3,893,462 of NC_142395.1, read as the reverse complement.
CAAAAGCATTACAACAAAATATATGTGTTTGACACACCAGAGTATTTAGAAAATAAAACATTAACAAGGTTTATTCATTTAATTTTTTTCAAGTTTGGCGGCCTGGATTAAAGCGTTAACGGGCTGCATGTGGCCCCTGGGTCGTAGTTTGCCCACGCCTGATTTAGAGTGTCTATTCTCCCTGAAATGTGCATTTTTTGACTGTGGGAATACCTTTAGTGAACCCACTTAAGCTCAGGAAGAGGATGCATTTTTTTTACTTTTATGCTTGGAGATGAATAGTGCTTAACCTCTGTGCCACGGTACTGCCTCTGTTTAAGATTGTTACATTAAAAAATAAATCTTGTTTAATGTTAAATACGTTGTATGTGCTGTGCTCGTGCTGCCAGTTTTTTTTTACTCCATCGCAACTGACCCTAAACAAGCATGGGCTCCAAAGTAGGTCATATCATCATAGAAATCAAATCAAATTACAGCCTTTCACAAGGTTAGGTTAACAAAACAAAGTATCACCGGCATTTTGTGGTTTTGGCCAGTGTCTCGAAACATGAGAGGCCACTTTGTTTTGTCTATATCGTTCATAATGTCATTTGACTTTCATAACATCTGCAGTGTGCTAAGTTGTTAGGAATTTGTTGGACTGGCATTTTCCTCTTTTGTTGCTATTCCTGGCTCTTTGTAATTCAAACAACATGCTTCTGAGACCGTCTGCGAGAGACGACACAAATCAGTGAAACACTTCTCTGACACATACATAAACATGGCTCGAGAGAGCACAGATTGATCTGCAGGCCAACATTTCAGGGAAACTATTATTGAATCCAGACAGGCATTTGTAATGTCCAGCCAGGGAATTGTTTTTACTGTTGGACCAACTAATTTTGACAATGGTCACCAGGAAACTCTGATGGATACTCGCCATCTTTTGCCACTGTTTTAAGCTTGCAGAAAGGCAATACTGCAGTGAACTTGAAGCTTAGCGCACAGTGTTTATGCAACAAGTATCACGAAAAGTCCAGCTGCAGAATAACAGATTTCTTCTTTTGTATACGCAGGTGTGGCAGTGCTCCCCTGGATCACATTTCACTAAATCGTCTGTCTAATATGAGGAAGAGATACAGGTAAAAGGTCTTGACTAAACAAGTTTGTCAGTCACTATCATCATTGCCATCATCGTGTGTTTCCGTCAAACATGTTCTCTTGCTCTTCTCACACTGCGATACAGAGGTTGAAATTATGATAATTGAGTCTCTGTCCTGCCCTCCTTCATACTTCAGGCCACAGCACTGTTGCTATTTTGAAGTTGTAATCCAGTTCTTATGTTATCAACATGAAAGATAAATTCATGCAGGATTCTAACTTGCCTCAGTCTGTCAATTTTCCAGACCACTTTTGAATAAATATTTATTGGGCGTTTAATTGAAACCTTTGCCATTTAGAGATACAAGATATGTTTTTTTTCATGTCCTATACAAATCTGTACATTTGTAATCTAATTGATGTGTCAGTGGTGAAACTCTTTTGTTCTACAAATCAAATACAACCAATGCTATGTAGGCTGTAAACTAAAACCGTCGGCTACATACAATTGTCTAAGTCATATTACAATGTTTTTGGAAAACGAGAAAAAACATTTTTAAACACAGCTGGTATTTTTATTGAAATTGTAACAAAAATTCAACCAGATGAGTGAACGAGTAAGCCAAAGGAAAAAGACCCAATTGAAAAAAAAATGTGTTCTAAAAATTGCTTTTCTTGGTTTCCAAAAATCTTGAAAATAAATCAGGCATTTATGCTTTGTGGCCAAGAAAATAAAAGCACATTGACGGTGATTTCAGAAATGTTGAAATGTCATTGCTCCACACTTGCGCCAGAGCTTAACATGCTGCGGTGTGTTTGTTTTTGACTGACAGGAATGCCCTCGGACCATCAAAAGAAGGGGAGGCTCAGTACTCTGTGGTTCATTGCACCGGCTATATCAAAGCTTGGCCCCCCGCAGGTAAACAAATACTTGCATATGCACCCTCCTGGACTGGCCTCTGTGTCCCCTCTTGCCCCACGCTTCACCCCACTTCATGAGTGAAACCTTATCCAATCGAAAGCCGCTACGGGATTTGCACTGCCCATTGATCAGAACTTGAATTAAAGCAGAAATCCAAAATAAGATGCATGGTTTCCATATCTGAGATCTGAGTGTGGCCAATGTCAGTGCACTTTCTAATATATTTTTCTTGCCAACAATACAAAGCAAACAAGCATATTTTTGAAGTGTTTTCTTCCCCACCTGACATAATGGGTGTTTGCTGTGACAAGAGTCCTGTTTTGAAGTGTGTCGGGAACGAGTGGAGTGTATCCTATCTTGTACTCCATAGGCCTGGTTTTCACCTAGTAAAAAACAGGGTGAGCAGAACGTAGATAGCCGACAGTAAGTCAGTTCCCCATTATCCTCGGAATGCCAATGAAAAGACATCAAGGATAAACACTAATGATCGGAAGTACCTTTCCGCAATTTTAACTAAGGAATTAGTGCATTCCTTCCACGTCAGTTGGAAGTGCAGTGCATTTTCCTCTCATAGAGCCTGATTTTCTAAGATCCCAAATAGCAGGTGCTAAATTGCCTGACCACACAAACAGATTGCGCACAAGGTTGGTGTGCAAGCTGCATGTGATCGACTTTGTATTAAGATTGCAATCATTTAATAAGATCCCAAAGAATGGGAATTAAATTGCATTTTAACGTGCTCTAATAGATTATGTGCGCTGTTGGCATCAGGTCTGCAAGTGTTGTCGAGTGCTGTATTTAAAAGGTTTTGCACTTCAGGTAGCTTTGAGGGAGACCAACAAGTAAAATGACTTTTGAAATCATTGGAATTGGAAGTGTTAGTGGAATAGGCAAAGAAGTTACAGGGAAAAGAGCTATCACAGATTATTTTGGGTGGCCAGGAATCTTATTAAAACCACATCTTGTTAGATTTAACTCAACCTGTGTACGTAGAAATTGGGTGTGTGTATTCGAGTAATATTGCTTTTAAAACTTGGGACAGGACACTGACAAATGCTCGATTATCACATTGCGAGGATATGACTCAGACTCAAGGAGATTCATTCAATGGGGATATAGTCAGAGCAGGCAACTAAATGTAATATTTGTATCATTTATTCATTATTGTTTGTATATTGTTCATCTGTGTTGTCATTTGAGTCTCTGCATGTGAGTTACATCATATGCTCACAAATAAATCGGATGTCATAAAAAAAAAATGATATAGACATTCAGTCAGACTTTCATGTCAACAAAGACCAACGAACAATATACAGTGTGAAAGGAGAGCAAGAGTGGCCTTTTATTGAACAGCAATGGACATATAACACACTGGGCACACCCAAGCATTAGCTGATGTCACCCACAACTCACAACCAGACGCTCACATGTAGCCAGGCCATAACAAGAGGCTTGAGTCAACGAACCACCTGATTCTCACTTGCTGACAGCATGTCGCTCACTCGGCCTACGTCTTTTGAATTCAAGTCCCATATCTACCACTCACGTTTTAAAATACGTACAACTTATGTCATTTTTTTTATACTTAATCGGCTTAAATCTTTTTCCAGAAATCAGATGCCATTGATGTTTGCACTTTTATTCCTTATACGCAATTGACTACTCGAATACTGGAAAAATTAATTTTGACTGGTCTGTTCCTTTCATTCTTTTAAACCAACATTCAGAAGTAGTACATTTTCATTGGTTAATTTCCTGTTTTTGAATTTATTATTACTTTCAATTAGGTTCATTGTACAGTGGACAAAATCTGTTTTGTTTAGAAACCAAACGTTTGCTTTTGGTTCACCATCTCTCTCAACTCACTATGCTTCATATGTATCAGTTATTTTTGTTTTTTTGCAAACTCTAAACTCTCACACACACACACACGACCACCCTTACCTTGCAGAACAGCAACGTGATGTGTTTTTATATATCCTATTCAGTATTATTTTCCATTGCACTAACTATTCTCTTATTTATCTAATTTATATATTTATCTGAATCATTGTTGTATTGCACTGGAAAGGGGAGCTCTCTAATCTCGTTGCACACTTGAGTACAATTACAATAAAGGGATTTCTGATTCTGATTCTGATTTTGGTTCACAGGGAGAGTCACTGAAGGAATTAGCTGAACTATGGTTCCACTTTGCTATTTTCCCATTTTAGGCTGCTGGATTTTTTATGGCATTCTTGCAAAACTCAAATAGCTCTAAATTACTGATGTGAGACCTAAACAATTTCCAAGCCAGACAAACTTATTTTGATTACATACAAGCCGTTGACATGGGTGAACATGTGTGTCACAGGCTGTGTACTACAACAATTATACAACAGAAAAATAGTTTTCATCATTGGCTATTTTCATTGTCTTGTTTATAAGAAGAAAATAGGGTACCATCTGAAAATTTGAACTATGTCGGTTACACTCGTGTTAGGGAAGTAAACATCACGCACCAAACTGCACTAAACCCTTTGAACTTTTGACTGTATCTGGAATAACTCAAACTGAACTCAACCTACCACATGTTTAAAACACTGACACGTTTAGATTCCTTACACGGACAATATTTCCTTGGAATGTTCTTTGCACATGACGGCTAGCAAACAATTTTCATCTGCACATGCAGTAATAAACTGCAGAAGAAGACACAAGATGCTTAGAAACAACGTTGCACATTGTGTACCCATGCTGTTTCCTATCTAGTTGCCTGCGATGTGAACTGCATTAGTGGAGGAAAATGAAATTAATGATAAAGTGTTAATTTATATTTTTTAGATATCCTTTGTTTACTGGTAACGTGTGTTTAAGCAAATTAAACAACTCCTACAGTATGCTAATCTTGACCAATGTCCGAGACTCAAATACTGAAGGACTGTGGTATTGTCATTGTTCATATAGATTTCAGAATGTCACATTAACTTTGACTGCTAATTTGCTCAGTTATCCTTCTCTGGAGTAAAGCAAGGAACAGCTACTTTTACGTAAGATGCCAAGCGTTCCGGTTTGCAGAGATTTACCCAATTTTGCCGGTCCGTCCTCCGATCGCGACATGGGCAACATTTCGTCATTGTCCCTCCGTCCTTATTCATGAAATAATCATTCCTTGTCCCTGTCCTTCCTCGTCCTTTTAAAGCGCTTTTGTCCTTGCACTTCACCAGTCCGTCCAGCTTTCATAATTTGCAAACATTATTTAATGATCATTAGCTGGCTAATTTCTTATTCACCTCCACTTACTGTAATTTTCAGGCTACAAAACACACCATAATAAAAGCGGATTTGTTGCATCAGACTAATAGCCGCGATTATCGACGTTATTAAATGGGGTATTTCTAAATATATAAGGTATAAGTCAGGCAGCACGGTCGTCAACGGGTTAACCCCATCCTTCCCAAGTGGAGTTTGCATGTTCTTCCCAGTTTCTGTGTGGGTTTTCTCCATGCACTCCGGTTTCCTCCCACTATTCAAAAACATGCATGGTAGGTTAATTGAGCCGCCCGAATACGGCTGGTATAGGCTCCAGCACACCACGACCCTTGTAAGGACACGTGACTCGAATAATGGATGGATGGATTTACATGTGATTAATCCTTCAACTACTGTGACTGTCAATTTGGCGGCTTTGTTTCCATATAAATCTTTTGTGCCGCTGGGATGGGGCCGCAGATTTCAATAGCAGCCACTATCCACCGGTGGCTTTGATTGTAGGGAAAAGTCACTCCAAAAAAGATTTATGCAGTAGAGGAGGCATTACATCTGCTTCAAAATATTGGTGAGGTGAGTCTGGAGCTGATGGTGAGTCAGTTCAAGGTATTATTAGCTTATAGTAAAATATGGGCTATTGCATTCTATAGTTAATGATATTTTTCGAAGTACACGCCAGAAAGTCTAAATCAATAAAGAAATAAGCTAATACTTTTATAAGAGCTGACCCGCTAGCAGCGCTAGCTGTTGGAGAACAGGAAAGACGTGTGGACTCTGGTGTTCCCAGGAGAGGAGAAGGAGACGCCAAAGGCATAATGTCCTGACAGACAGACAAGACAATTTTAAAAAGCAAGAAAAAAAAAGGTTACTTAAACATTGAGTAATAATAATTTTTGACAATGGTGCCATTGCCAGAGCACAACTTGTCAAAACAAAAACTTGGGGAGATCTAGTAGTTCTAGAAATCTGGTAGTATTGGTAGAGATGGACGATTGTGGAAATAATTATCACAATTATTTTGACTGAGAGTGAAATCACAATTAATACAATTATTATTCCTTGAGGGTGGCACGGATGGCCTCCCTGTGCCAGCATGAGTTTCCTCCGGGTGCTTAGTTTTCCTCCCACATTCCAAAGACATGCATGGTAGGTCGATTGGACACTCTGAATTGCGCCGCCTACTGCCCGAAAACAGCTGGGCTCCAGCAAGCCCGCGACCCTCATGGGCTTGTAGAATGGATGGATGGATTATTTCTTGACTTCAAAACTTAGTATTTATTCAACTACTAAAATTCAACTTATCAAAACTATCATAGCCTCGTGCCCATTCATCGCAGCACGCTCAACACTTATTTAACTTGAACTCTATTTTTTTAGTTGGGCACAAAATGACCATGTAATTTGGGGAATTAAGGGCCTCTTGCTTCTCCATTCTGCTCCACCAACACCTTTGATTATTTAACTTGAACTCTATTTTTTTAGTTGGGCACAAAATTACCCTGGAATTTGGGGTCTCTTGCTTTTCCATTCTGCTCCACCAACACGTTTGATACCTTGCATCTTTGCACACATTCAAACTGTGAATAAGTATCATCTCATTTTCATATTTATTTTAGCTAATGTTATTGTTCTATTTTTATTTTCATATCATGTGGACATTTTTGTTGTTATAACTAAATTGTATTTGGAGCCTTGATTTTGAAGAACATAAAAGTTCTTAAATCCTAGAAAACTCTTCTTTAAATAGAACTTGAAAGGATAACGAAAAAACTAATGAATAAGACAGTAAAATGAGATTATATAAATAAATAAAACAAATACCGGCTGTGCACAGTTTGGCATCTTATGCCGGCATAAGACGACATGCATGTAGCCCAATTTTTGGCCTCTTTAGTGCGACTTACTCAGCAGCAAAATCCACACTTTTTTTTTTAATTTTATCCACAAGCAATCACGGCTCCCCAGTTTTCTGAGTTTGGTCATGTGACATTCCCAATATTAGCCATGATTGGTCGTTACCTGTTTCATAATACCTATTGAAATAGAAATGTTTGTCTTTGACTTCCCATTTAATCTGAACAGTAAAAATACAGATAATGAATAAGATGACAATTATCTTAAGACAGTGTATATTAAATGTTTATGGTATCAGCAATGTTATTTGTTTGTGCTGCACTTTGATTTTGATTTGTCCGATTTGAACAATACATGAAAAAATTAGTATTTATATCAAATATTTATTTATAAATACATATTTTTTTAATCTATTTAGATTTGGGAAACGACCGTATAACCTGATATATGTTGTAACGTGTCATTCTGTAAATAAAACTGTCTTCATCATAGGGCTGGGCGATAAACCGAAAATTTACCGTTACTGAAATGTATTAGAATGACCGACATCATTTTGCCCATGTCGGTAAATTCGGTGTCTAAAAAAAAGAAAAAGAAAAGTCTTTTCTGTCTGCGGCGATGTTCATGCATCTTTAAGACAGCTACAGCGCATGTAGTCACGTGACTCATGCGCTGTAGAAGAATGTAAACAGAAGACGCGTTCGTAGCTGGCGGTTCAAATCCTGAAGCGGCTGACACGGCTGCAGACGAAGTAACGTTAGTGGAAATTGTTCTTGTCGCGCTTGTCCCGAAAAGAAATTCTACATCTGTCGTTTGGAAATGTTTTGGGTTCCATAAAGACGATGTTTGAGCAAAAGAACATGAACTAAAAAATGCGTCGTAAGCACCTGAAACAGCGCGTCCAACCTTTTATTTTTCACCACTCACAAACAACCATGCTGTTGACTTGGAGCTTGTGCTAAAAGTTCAAAGTGAGAAGCAAGGTTTGACAAGTGACAACAGCCCACTAACGGAGGCGACACCATACGAGAGAACGTCTCAGAGGTGAACGCGATAGCCTAGCACATAGCTAAAGATAGAGCTCCTCTAGTTACAGTGGAGTGCACAGGATTGAAACGCCTCATGAACGTAGCCGACAAGAGGTACGAAAATATTTGCCGCAAACAGCACTTCCCGATATGGACAACATCGGGACGGGAGCGGAGACATGTCAAGCATTTTGCATCCACATCCGACTTGTGGTCGAGTCGCAACATGGATCCCTGTTTGAGCCTGAATGTGCATTACATAGACGACAAGTGGCGACTGCGCTCCGGAGTACTCGAGACGGCACATTTTCCTGATGAAGCCCACGCGTTTATTTGGCATTGGCATTCCATTGACATTTTTTTCCATTCTATTTAGCATTTTGTTTACAGGCGACTAGCTCCTTTGCACATGGCATTATTTATATTGTTTACAAGATACCGTCACACAAATCTGGGCCTTTGCAAATGGCATTACAGCATCTCGGCACAATCTATTTGCAGGAAAAGATTTTATGAGAGGTACCCTTTTTCTCCTGTTCTTTGTGACATTGTTCAAGTCATGCAAAGCAAGCTATTTTGAATGTTTATTCAAATGATTTTTGCACTTTTATTTTTCATTGAAAGTAATGTGTACCAGTTGGTCAATAAAAAAAAGCAGTTAATATGCATTTCCTGCATTTATTTTGATTTTGGTCCTCAGGGAGAATTTATCGTGCATTTATCGTCATCGAGGTAAAATTGCCGAATTTATCGCGATATTGATTTTAGGTCATATCGCCCAGTCCTACTTCATCATTATACCACTACGGTGAAATCGTATTGAATAAATCGTAACAAAAAAAATAAATAAATAAACTGTCAATATTTTGTCACCCGAAACTATTCAAAGAATGAAAACCCCAAAAATGTTGACAACTCGGAGTCTTTCTAGTGGCGAGACTTTGTTTATTTGGCCGAAACGCAAATGTACCTGTTAAAAATGTAAATTTTCCTGAGTGGTGATGTTAGGGGTTTGAATCTACCGCATATGCTTCTTTGCCATTTAACAAGCTACATATGGTAGGCGTAAACCGTGTATTGATAATTAAACTCTTTATTTTTCAAGCCTGAAACTTTTAGAAAATGGATGACAATGTGCAAAAACAACAACAAAACACCCGCCGCATTGTAATGAGCCACACCACAAGACACAAAGTTGTCCCCACAACCACAACAGGAGCTTTGAATAATACAGAATACCTAATATATGTTCATATTTTGAATTTTATTTTTTTTGCCAGTGGGATAACATATGTTTGCCTGGGGGGGCGGTCTTGGGGGAGGAAAAATATATGTAATGTCCGAAACTGTGCTTGGATGTGTGTGTTTTAATAATGGACATGTGCTGGGTTTGAGCCAGTGGGGGACTCACCTCTGCTTGCTGTTCCCGAGTTTTCAAAAGCGAAATGAAAGTGCAACCTTTGCAAAAATAGAATGATCAAATTGGACTGTCTCTCCCCCTCAGGTATGACTGTACCAGATGAGGACACAGAAGCAGGACAGACAGGAAAATATTGCCTTGTGGCCATTGGAAGACTGCAGGTGGGTACTGTCCGGCCTTCGTATTATTTAACGTCTCGGAAGAAATTCATTCTAAACATGGCAAAACTGTCCCAGGATTTTGGATTGGACACATTATCCATCTATCCATCCATTATCTGTACCGCTTCTCCTCACAAGGGTCGCGGGAGTGCTGAAGCCTATCCCAGCTATTTTCGGGCAGTAGGCGGGGTACACTCTGAACTGGTTGCCAGCCAATCGTAGGGCACACATAGATGAACAACCATCCGCACTCACGCTCATACATAGGGGCAATTTAGAGTGTCCAATCAACCTGCCATGCATGTTTTTGGAATGTGGGAGGAAACCGGAGTACCCGGAGGACACCCACGCAGGCACGAGGAGAACATGCAAACTCCACACAGGCAGGCCGGAGCCGGAATCAAACGCACAACCTCTGCACTGTGAGGCCATCGTGCTAACCAGTTGGCGACTGTGCCGCCATTGAACACATTATTTCCCTCTAAATCTTAGTTTTTCATATTTGTTTGTTCTGGCCTGGTCAACCCACGGCTCCCGAGCCTCATGAGGCTATTTGGCTAGTTTCATGCGGCTCTTCAGGAGCTTTCACCTGACATGCATCAAAAATCCTTGCCTGACGCTGCCATTCATTCACCCTACGGCTAAATGGCACGCTGACGAGGTAAATCTGTTCGAGTGACGTCAAACGCACGACGAGAGAATCTCTGGCGCGACATTGTTTCCGTTAAGTTGGCTCTCAAAATGGCAGAGAAAAAATGCATAGTTAAACGAAAATATAAAGAAGAGCACAGGACGTTTTTGACAGAGTGGGAGAGTTTATTTTTTGAGTTGAACGTAATGGCATGCCGGGCTTTCTTATATGTCACGCAGCATTCGGGCATTTCAAAGCTTTCAATCTTCAACGTCACTTAAGCTCACTCCATCCTAACATCGAACAGGAATTTCCAAAAGGGACTGAACTTCGCAAGCACAAGTTGGTTGCTTTGAAAAGTCAGGCTGAAAAGCAGGTGTAGTTTTTCAAAAAGTTTCCGAAACATTGTAACTGTAACGCCTGCATTATATCAACTGGCTTAGAACATCAAACTGGCTAAAAAGCCATACGACGAAGGGGACTTCATTAAAAAATGCCGCATTGACGCTGTTGAAATATTGTCTCCTGAAACTAAAACTGAGTGTATCAGACCTCCAACTGTCCCACTCCAGTGTTGAATGCAGAATATCGGCTATTAATACGGTCGTTGAATCACCGTTGCACTCTGACTGACACTCATTTGAAAGAATCGCTTCAAGTGGCAACAACAGAATACAAGCCAGATTTGAAGAGGATTGTTCAAGATAAGGAATATCACAAGTCTCGCTATGCAGCTTTGACAAGAGAAAAAAAGAAAAATGCTATTAAAATTTTTTTATTTTATTTTTGTTTGTGGGCTTGCTTGAACTGAGAGTTCGTGTGTGTGACAGCGCACACAATCTTAAGCATTGAAAATAACTGATATTATCATGTTGGTGTGCAATGTTTTCAATAAATCTGGCTGAGCAGGGTTGTTTGTGTGCGTGCATACGTGGTTAAGGCATGGGATGATGTTCATGTTTGGCCATGTGTATGATTTGGCTCTTTGCAGTAACAGAAAAAAAGTGGCTCCTAGTCTCTGACTGGTTGGCCACCCCTGGACTCAATGTGGTCAATATTTATGTGATCATCTTTCTGATTTGGAAATGAAATTGTGGAAAATATGACAAGCAAATGTTAGATTTCCTATCATACCCGTCAACATATATGCAGTACTTAATTTCATTTTGCTAATGGTGGAACAAATTTCTAAAAATGTGGAAGTGAGGTCTGGATGTGTCAGACTGCTTTTGAAGACTTTAAGAGACACTTACTTTGCTATTTTTAGATGACAATAATGGTTTAATTATACTGTATGGTCTCCCTTTTATCATACATAAACACTTTCATCATGTTTCAAAATATCCAAATCTGTTTTGTATTGGAGTGTAACCATGAAAATTCTGTTTGTGTTTTGCTTTGCCTTTTTATATATATATATATATATATATATATATATATATATATATATAAACATTTTATTTTCAATTCATGTTATATTGTTCACTCTTCAAAAGAAGATAAAGATCTAAGACTTGGGGGTGGGAGGGATGCAACTGAAACATCCCAAACAAATTACTTGCCTCGTCCCATCTAGCTCAGTATGGTCCTCATTTGAAATTTATGCATGAACTGAGCTTTTTTTAAGTCACTTTCCCATTTGATTTTATTGTTTTCTTTTTGTGGCAACGAGCTGTCTTATAAGTCATTGAAAAACCCCCAATAAAATTGGCTCCAAAGTTCATCCATCATCCAAGGAAGAATTTATTGACTAAGTACTGCTATGTGAAGCACCGCTTTTCTCCCCTAAAGGTGCATGTGATATATTTGTCGTGTAAATATGTTGTTCTTGATGGAGAAGGTTTGGATACCCCTGATAAACTGTATTCTGTGTGGTGGGGTAAACATTTACAAGCGTCTGCTTCAGCCTACTCCTTTTGTGCTTTTTCTTTTTCCCTAGGTACTGAATACAGCATGTAAATACATGATTAGAATTAGAAATCCCTTTATTGTCATTGTACTCAAGAGTGCAACGAGATTAGAGAGCTCCCCTCTCCAGTGCAATACAACAATAATACAGACAAATATATAAATTAGATAAATAAGAGATGGAAAATCTGGAATGTACTACGCCCAAATATATTAAACTTACAATCCTTCCTGGGCAATGTTCCCTCTAATTTTCTATGCCTCCATGGGCATCCATTGGACCATACAGCGCAACATCAGAGACGCACACGGCGGCCAGACCAGTACCACACCTGTTATATGATGTCGATGTTACAAAAACATTCAAATCGTCTACACATTAGAATAGAACAAATCATTGAATAGAGATTTGTGATCAAATCAGCCCTACTAAAAAAAAATAAAATAAATAACAACCATCATTTTAAACATAATTTATTAAATCTGGATAGAATCTGTTTCAATATGGTCCCACATTATCCACTCATAAATAACTAAAATAATGCCATCTAATAAAACACAAGACAATTCTTAGTCACCTGACCTCTGAAAAATGGGAAACTGCCTCATTTAAGGGGCTCGTAAACTACACCCATATTTGAACTTCCCGAATAGAGCCGTCTGTCGTCTGCACGGCACGTCCGTAGTGAGCGTGAATCTATGTTTGTGCGTCAAACTATAGCAGAACAACTGAGTGTGCGTTCTCGGTCGCACAATTGAAATTGTAAGGAAAGTGGGCATAGTGTATTGTCCAGTATGTCGATTTAACTGCGGTGGAAATGAAGGAATGCGTGTCGGAATGTGTGTGCGCCAGCATCGCCATGTGCGTTGAGAGGGTGAGAGTAGTGCGTTGTTCCTAGGGATTATTATCAAACGAGCGCTCCTCTCGAAAATGGCATAAGACTGCTGTCGTTGAAGCGTCATGAATGGTCAGCGATATTTGTTTCTATTTTGGCACTGACAAAATGCAAACATGACCAAAACATCAGCCAGAATGAACGAGAGCAGAGAAAATTGCCTCTCATTTGCACCTGTTGCTTGTCCAATTTGCACAACACCAGGTGAAATGGATACACAATAAGTATCACTTCCTAAATGGGTTTCATGCAGCTTAGAAGCCCAAATAGGTACGGTCAGACGGTGCTGGAGTTACCCCATTACACCAATACCAAACCCACAGATCAAAATAACTCTATAAAAACTGTAGGGTTATACGGCACGGAGAATATTTTTATATAATACTACATATACTGTATACTACTTGTGAAGATGAAACTTAGACAAATCGATTAATTTAATTGAAATTGGAAAACTTTTGAACATGCCCTATTCTTTTTATTCTATCACATGATATACTGCAGTATATACCAATTGTCCCGCGGTAATTTTCTTGAAGCCCATTGACTTACACAATCATTATTTTTTTTATAACCTTCGTAGATAGATTTAATATGCATCAGAATTGCATGCTGTTGTTCATTCTTTAGTTTCATTTAGGTTTTGTGCTCTAACCTTCCCTCAGGTAACCAGCTCTCCTGTCTCTATGGATATGAATGGTCTATCGGTACCCACAGAGTTCTTGTCCCGCCACAATTCAGATGGGGTCATCACCTTTGTCGACCCGCGCTGCATCAACGTTATTGGTTATCAGCCTCAGGTAAGATGCAAGGATTATACAAATTGGATGATGAGAATGTTGGGAGAATTTACACAAATGTATTTAAGCATGGTATGTCTTTCTTCTTTCTGTAAATTGGACGATAAAACAGGAAAGATAGTTTATATTTATATATTTTCTTTCATTTAAACCGACGTATACTGTCTGCCATGTAAAGAGCAAAGGTATAGAAACGTGTCATTGGCCGGTCTTGTTTTATGCCCAGGCCTGTCCTATTGGTTTGATTATCCGTCAATCCATTATATAAACCGCTTCTCCTCACGAGGGTCGCGGGCGTGCTGGAGCCTATCCATGCTATCTTTGGACAGTATTGTTTGCCAGCCAATCGCAGGGCTTGGGTTGATTTTTCAAATAATAAATAGTGAGTGTGGAATGTAAACCCCGGACCGAGACCCTAGCTCAAGAGGTTTGCGTGCCCGTTCACTCTGACATCTCTCCTTGCATGCCTGCATATGTGAGCTCTGCTTTTCTGTGTCGTGTGTAACAAAAATATACGGCAAAGTGGAAGTTAAAGTTTTGATTTGTTTTGTCCTGTTTATATTGGGGATCGTTTTCTGTAACTGAACTGTTAGGATACACCAGTAAATCACTCCTAATTATTGACCACCAGATACTCTTCTTGTGGTCTGATAATTACAAAAGCCTTGACGTGATTGCAGGCAAGACACATTTATAGTTCTAAGTAACCTAAGAGTAAACATGACTGACTTGTTTCGTTCGTCAAAAATATTGTCAAATTGTCGGCTATTGTTTTAATCTTACAACTGAGAGCAATTATTTATGTGGTTGGAGAGTCTTGACATCAAAATAGAGACAGATATTAGCTATTTTCATCTTTTCATTTCAACGTTCTAGTCACGATAGGTTCTTTGATGAAATCCACAGTATCCTCAGACATTCACCATCTTATCAAAATTGTTTGTGATGTGCTGACAGTGCAAATTCCACTGACAAAATGAAAAACAGTCGCTGGCATTGAGACATTTTCTTTATGCTCTTTTCTGCCATCACTTCATATTTCTCAACACATATGAGGAAGCAACTCAATTCCAAAACTGCTTTTGCATTTCCTTGCGCAGTATTTTTCGGATCCACCGTTCAAATAATACATGATGAAGCAGAAAAAGCGTTCTGCGGATTATGAGTCGCATTTTTATGAGAAATTTATCTTTCAAAAACCAGAAACCAAGACCAGTAAACCTTGGACTCGTACCCGAAATCCCCTTTCCGTAATGGTGGGTCAGTTCGGAAATAACGCTCCAAACGCGCCCGTCTTCACTCCAACAATTCAGAAACACAGTCGTTCAATTGTGCTGTTTGGTTTGGTTTGAATGGCGCAAAAAACGAGTGCCACAACTAAGGCTGAACGATCATGGAAAATAATCAAATTGCGATTTATTTTGTGGATGTTGTTTCAAGGTCCTTTTCTAGTGTATTTTTCAACAATCTTTTTTACAACAAACAATGTCAAACCTATTATGCATTATAGCATAAATAGAGACTAAGGTAAAGGCACTTGAATCATTAGTTCATATTAAAGACGATTTATCTACTTACAATTACAGGTATAAACTTCCTAAATGTTTTGACGTGCAGTTTGGTAAGTGTTCGCCATGACAACATAATTCTGATACACATGTTTAGTGTAAACAAAAGTATATATATACTGTAAAGGATGGCCGAGTGGTCTAAGGCGCCGCGTTCAGGACCCAGCCTCCCCAGGAGGCCTGGGTTCGAATCTCGAATTTCCCCATTGTGGGACTAATAAAGGGAACATTATTATTATTATTATTATTATTAAAGGCATCAACTAAAAGGTAGACAACAATAATGCAAACAAGTCAGTAGCTTACAGCTTACATATCGCTTTGTTTCATGAAATATATAAATGTGGACTGCACTTAATCACTCAATTTATCATCAAGACTGTTTAATAAATAAAACATGCGTGCATAAAAATGACAGCCTCCTGATTCCAGTGAGTGAAATCACACATGCTAACTGTTATATGATGTAACATAGGGCTGGGCGATAAACCGAAAATTTACCGTTACCGAAATGTATTAGAATGACCGACATCATTTTGCCCCTGTCGGTAAATTCGGTGTCTAAAAAAAAAAAAGGAAAAGTATTTTCTGTCTGCGGCGATGTTCATGCATCTTTAAGACAGCTACAGCGCATGTAGTCACGTGACTCATGCGCTGTCGAAGAATGTAAACAGAAGACGCGTTCGTAGCTGGCGGTTCAAATCCTGAAGCGGCTGACACGGCTGCAGACGAAGTAACGTTAGTTGAAATTGTTCTTGTCGCGCTTGTCCCGAAAAGAAATTCGACATCTGTCGTTTGGAAATGTTTTGGGTTCCATAAAGACGATGTTTGAGCAAAAGAACATGAACTACAAAATGCGTCGTAAGCACCTGAAACAGCGCGTCCAACCATTTCTTTTTCACCACCCACAACACAACCATGCTGTTGACTTGGAGCTTGTACTGAAAGTTCAAAGTGAGAAGCAAGGTTCGACAAGTGACAACAGCCCATAACGGAGGCGACACCATGCGAGACAACGTCTCAGAGGTGGACGCGATAGCCTAGCACATAGCTAAAGATAGAGCTCCTCTAGTTACAGTGGAGCGCACAGGATTTAAACGCTTCATGAAAGTAGCCGACAAGAGGCACGAAAATATTTGTCGCAAACAGCACTTCCCGATATGGACAACATCGGGACGGGAGCGGAGACATGTCGAGCATTTTGCATCCACATCCGACTTGTGGTCGAGTCGCAACATGGATCCCTGTTTGAGCCTGAATCTGCAGTACATAGACGACAAGTGGCGACCGCGCACCAGCGTACTCGAGACGGCACATTTTCCTGATGAAGCACACTTGTTTATTTGGCATTGGCATTCCATTGACATTTTTTTCATTTTATTTAGCATTTTGTTTACAGGCGACTAGCTCCTTTGCACATGGCATTATTTATATTGTTTACAAGATACCTTTACACAAATTTAGGCCTTTGCAAATGGCATTACAGCATCTCGGCACAATCTATTTGCAGGAAAAGATTTTGTGAGAGGTACCCTTTTCTCCTGTTCTTTGTGACATTGTTCAAGTCATGCAAAGCAAGCTATTTTGAATGTTTATTCAAATGATTTTTGTACTTTTATTTTTCATTGAAAGTAATGTGTACCAGTTGGTCAATAAAAAAAAAAAGCAGTTAATATGCATTTCCTGCATTTATTTTGATTTTGGTCCTCAGGGGGAATTTATCGTGCATTTATCGTCATCGAGGTAAAATTGCCGAATTTATCGCGATATTTATTTTAGGTCATATCGCCCAGCCCTAATGTAACATCTTTTATAACGGCTAAGTGCAAGCAGGCTTTACGCCATTTCTTTGATAAAATATTTTATTTTAGTCTGTCTTTGGTTTCATTAATGTAACATATGGCCAAATTCGTCCTCTTAATATTTGACCACTTGACAACTCTGCACGCTGCTGCTATTTTCAAATCATTTGACCGGAGGATACATCCAGCTGTTTGTAGTTTTTTGGATGCATTACTGGTGGCGCAGATGATGGATGATTGCAGTTGCAGAAGGGGCATCAGCTCTGAAAATATTCAGTCACCAAATACCTTTTTATTTATTTATATATACATATATATATACTATATATATATATATATATATATATACATATATATATATATATATATATATACACATATATATATATATATATATATATATATATATATATATATATAGGGCTGTCAAAATTAAAGCGTTAACTCAGGTGATTAATCCAACATTTTTTAACTCAGTTAAATATTTTAACTCAGTTAACTGAACATCTTTAGCACGTCTCAGAACAAAACATCGTGTTCATGTCACCACTGGGCCTTGCAAACCAACACTGCTGGAGTGTGGCGCTTGTGGGCAGCTTTGTGAAATGCCTGTAAAGATGTCTCCATTTAGATCGTATTCCAGACTCAAAGAATGCTATTAGAACAGTCTTTGAATTAAATAGACTTCATATTTGGTGATTTTGCATCAATTCCAAGATATAATTTGAGTACACATCTGTAGGCTGGAAAAGCAGTGAAGATGGAACTCTTTAACCGCGGACACAGGAGATGATGTGCTTAACAGAATATTTATTAACACAAAAATACTTAAAGTACAAAAAGGCGCAGAGCCGACAAAGTCCAACATAAATCGCTGGAGGGAAAACCCGCTCCAGGAAGAAAGCAACAACGATAACGAAAAGCGCTTGCAAATGCAAGGGAAAAGAACCAGAACCAAAATCGCTTGCCGCGGAAGGGCAAGAGGAATCGATTGGGACGAGCAAAGGAATCCGAGAAGTACAAGGCACGAGACGTAGTCAATTGGCGGAGCAAGGGTCATAATACACGAGAATCGAGAAAACGAGGAATCAAGATAACACAGGCGTGGTACGTAGCGTGAGCAAGGAGGAAGGAATAATCCGACGCTGAGGAGTCAGCATCGGTGGTTTAAATATACAAGGTAATCATGGGATAACATGATTCAGCTGTGTGGCCGGTGGGCGTGTCTCTCCGGCCGTGAAAACATGACATGAACGAGAGTGCCGGGAGGCACGCCCACGCGCCAGCTGCGACAACAAACAAAAGACACGTGGCGTGACAGAAACGGATCATGACAATATCTGTTCCAAGCTTCGCAAAAAATAGTAGTTGAAAAATGTGATTCATCGCCATTAATCTTGGAATTCTTTGTGATTAATTAGTTAAAAAAAATAATCACTTGACAGCACTAATATATATATATATATATATATATATACATATATATATTGATTTTATTTGCGATTTTCTTCATAATAAACAGTGGCATTTGCAAACATGACAAGAAAATCCCTTATATATCATTAAAAACAATTCTTATTACTATTATTGTAAAGATGCAAGGACAAGAAAGACATTTTGTGAGGGAGGCTGTCCTTTTTCTAGTTGTTAAAATTGGTTCAAGTAAGGCAAAACATACTGCAATGCTTGTATAATTTTGTATTTGAGTAATTTTATATATGAAAATGCTTTTTTTAAACCCAACAATGGTTGACATTTTGTACTAATGTACATTTTCTTCGTACATGAATGTAAACGTTTATGTCAATAAAAAAAGAGTCCTTTAGCAAAGCTCAATTGATTAAATTATATAATTTTGTGACCTATTATTGTATAGCTCTCAAAGGGTGCCCTTTAAAACAAAAAAAAGAAAGAAACACATACAACAAGCTTTGACAATCTCTAAAATCACTGAGACACTGTGCACTTTAGTGCTCACTGAACTTCTGAGTGGGATTATTGGGATGCACGTGCGGGTCATTCTGAGCATGCGTTAAAAGCGTCAGATATTTTGACTATAAATACAAAAATTAATTACCGCCCATTGGCTGACAGTCCAACTTTTTTCTCAAAGGAAAGATTAAGGTCCTCCAACAATTTGATTTTTTTCTTTTAGATATATTCGTAAACCACTTTTATTTCTTTACTTTCAAATGTTTTTTTAAGTTTTCTGTTAATGTGTTTAACTCATTCATTGCCATTGACGGATAAGATCAAAAAGTGCATTCTTTTCACCTGGGCTGGTCGTGAATGAGTTGTTAACGTACATTTTAGTAATTTTTGTAAGCTACTTTTGTTTTCTCTGCTTTGCTTTTCAATTGCAACTGCTGTGTTTGTAATTGCTAGTTGGTGTTGTGTACATTGAGTTGCCTTGTGAATGAAATGTGCAATATAAATAAAACTCCCTTGCCTTGCCTAAAGAAGGTGGCCACCAGTGGAATGCATGACTTGTACTACTAACACAATGTGAAAAGATCATAGATTTGCCTGCTCATCTTTGACAAGCGCATTTAAACGCTCCCTTTCGCCGTTTCCCTTTTTTTTTAAGAGCCATTCTGACTGTTTAGTGCTTTATTTACTTGTTTGGCAACATGAGATCTAATTCAGCATTCATTCATAGCAATGCGACTCCTTGTGGCATCTGTGGTTGGGGTGAATGAACAGGCTGTTCTAGACAGTTTTACCTCGGGTGGCGAGGGGATGGCAGGAGGTTCAGTTGCACACGCACTTGGATGCACACACACGCACATTTACACACTCTAATTTGGGTTTTAATTTCTGCAACTAGGATTGCCACAAACTATTATTTTACCTTCAATGTTGCTGTTAAGGAATGAGATCCTCCGATACTGTGGAAACTCGCCGTTGACCAAGGCGAGTGTTCAGTTGAAATGTCAGCACACAAGGCAAGCTAGAAAAGCAAGCTAGAACCGATTAACTTTATTTGGGGTTAATCAGAGGCACTTGGTGGCAGGTGAGTGCTGACCTCCATATAAATTAAATATAAATTCAGTGTGATTAATTGACCAATGTGGTGAACACAGCTACATCCCTAGTTTTAAGAGGGTGTGCAGACTTGCGCACCGCATCGCAACTGTTTATTTTTTACTTTTATGAGCTTTTATATTTTTTAGGGCTGTCAAAATCAAAGTGTTAACTCAAAATTATATATTTTTAATTTACTCGATTAAATATTTTAACTCAGTTTTATGATTACGATTATTATTATTATTAAAAAATGTCTTTGCATATCTTGCAAAGCTGAATTCAAACACTGTACATCATCACATAATCTCCAAACAAAACACCCTGCTTAAGTTACCACTAAGCCTTGCAACCCAACACTGCTGAAGTGTGGTGCTTATAACTAAATGTATAAGTTTTTAGAATTGTTTCTAAGAAAACTTCCTGTAAAGATGACTCCATTTTGATTGTATTCAAGGATAAAAGAAAGCTATTAGAACAGTCTTGGATTTAAAATCCACTTCATATTTGGTGATTTGACATTAATTACAAGATATTATTCAAGTAAATACCTGTTAAAAGCTTCACAAAAAATAGTAGTAGAAAAAATTGGATTCATCGCAATTAATTACAGATATTTTTGCGATTAATTATTTTAAAAAATCTAATTGCTTGACAGTACGAATATTTTTTTAATCAATTTACTTAAGTTATAGATGACAAGGTAGAAAATGTTTTAAAATGACTTGTCATTGTCGAAATACGTTTGGCACTAGAACAGGATTGCGTAGACATTTTATATTCACTGTATATAACATTAAATCACAGCGGAAATTGCCTCAGGGTACTTAAAACATGGAGTTGGCCTCCAACCACACACCTCACTCTTATTAAGTGACCAACTGAACTCAACATGGGCAACCACTCAGCAACAGAGGCAAGGAAGGGACAAATATTGAATAAACCGAAGACTTGGTTTGAGTGCCTGTCTGCTTTGACCAGTCGCATTGAGAGAGTGATAGTGCAGAGGAACATTAGGTAGGGATAAAGAACAGCAGAGCAGCAGCCAGAGAGAACACTTGTGAATTTGAACTGAAACAAGCAACACCAACTGCCACAACAACAACATTAGAATGGGGACCAGCAAGCACCAACGGTATTACTAGCAGAAGTGTTGCCTTTTCCAGCTGCACCTCTGGAAGCACAGTAGCCGATTATGACTGGCAGTGGAAAGCGAGCGGTTAGTGGCATGCCATAAAGGCTGAAATCAGAACAGAGAGTTAAGTACATGTGCCACTAAAAATGTCTAGAGGTTCAACTGGGAACCCTGCAAGGGAGCATAGCAACCAACAAACCAGCATAGGAAAATGTTCATCTGCAGGACAAAGATTAAACAGCAACAATGTGTGATGTGATGACACCCAGAACATTAAGGTAACAAAAGACAAAAAAAAGACATAACAGTTGGTTATAGAGTAATACAAGTGTCGCGGGTTCCTTTCCGACCTCCTCCAAAACAAATGGCGTAGCCAGAATATGTGCAACAGTGGTGTTTATTGTGCAGCCCTTCCAAGTGCAACACAGTGAAAAGTCCCCCCCCAAAAGTCCAAAACCCAGCAAAAAGTGACAATATAATAATTTCCAAAAATAAGGGTGTCTATCTATATATTTACAAAACCACTGAATGGAGTTCAACCATAACGACCATATCAGCTACTTTACAAAATGCGTCACTGTCTTGCTCTTCAGTACTACCTTCACTGCAGCACCTCTCAATCTCTCTCTTTCCAAACAACTTTACTATATATACGATTCGCCCCTCCCCTTGGGCATCAGCTGACATAATTGTCGCGCGAAACAAACACATTTAAGAAACGCGGAAGCTCCCCCGCAGTTTCGTCTTCCTCTATGTCGTGGCTGTTATCTGCCGCGTCTCGTGACTGGTGAGTGTTCAATTGAACATGCGCGCGTGTATGTGTCCATGTATGCTTCCATTCATAATAAAACTCCCAAGTGTGCACCCTCGGTCGCTCTATTAAAACTGTGACTGACGTGGTATTGAAGTGGTGCCAGGTGGGTGCGTATGTATTTCACGGGATGGAATTGAATGCATCAGTATGGGAATGTGCGGTGCATGCGTGTGCGCAATTGCGCTTCCGGGACCATGCTGTGCTGTGCTGTCCTTATTGACGGAGCTGCTCCGTCACATCATCCCCCTCCTCCCGGAGATTGACGATGTGCGGCAATCTTGACAGGTAGTCTGCCATTTGTTTTGCCCGCCTGATGCCGGATGAATCTCCTGTACCAGCCAACAAGTCCAAGGAAGGACTGAACTTCCTTCTTGGTTCGGGGTCGGGGACAGTTCTGGATAGCAGTGTTAACACTTTCCATTCACCATCTGACACAAAAAAAATATTGGAAAAATGTCATGGTTTATCCATTCAATGTCAGATACCTGGAACTGTAAGTCAAAGAGTGATGCAACAGAGTGTCAAAAGTGTCTATTCCAGCAGCATCTTTTTACCTCAAAACCTTCACATTAGCCAACTAAAAGCACACGTTGAGTTGAACAATAACATGACTAAGCTGTTGCATGATTCCCACGTGGAATGCTTTAGTATACAATACAATACAATACAACTTTATTTATATAGCGCATTTCACGACAGCTGGAGCTGTGCTAAAGCACTTTCCATATAGTGCAATATGAATTAGCGGGAAATTAGAATACAAATTAAAACAAAAACAAAGTCACAACTTTGGAAGAATATTTTCACTCTCAATTGTGTTGTTGGAATTCAACTGTAACACTTCCTATTTTTTGTTTCCAAGGACCTACTGGGGAAAGATATTCTAGAGTTTTGTCACCCTGAGGACCAGAGTCATCTGAGAGAAAGTTTTCAACAGGTAATTCAATTAATATACACAGTATGTTGTTCACTTTTCAGATTCTTGTTTCTTTACGGATCAATCTGTAATTATCAGTTTTATTTAATCAAAAAGCTGCAAAAAAAAAGAACATCCTAATCAGTTAGCAGTGATGGTGGGTCACTGATTCATTATTGGTGGGTCACGGACAGGTTGTATAAAAATAAATAATTAAATAAATAATTGTAGGGGCTCTTTGGGTCATGATGATATCAAGGCACATACTACTTTTCATTTTATATCAATGATTTCATTATTTTTTTACACAAATAGTGTATTTGCTGTAATTATATATTTACTATATTCATCTGTATGTTTGAAAAAATATGTTTATAGATTCACAGCCAATTTTCAAACAATTCATTTTTGTTATTGTTCATGACTTATTAAACTGGGTGGGTATTTAGTGGTAATAGAAAAATGTGCGTCTCAGGGTGACAACAGTTGAGAGACACTGTTGTTGTAGTTGAGCTAGGAATGGGGCTGACGATGTCACGAATGGCAAGGGAGTTTGATGTGGTGGAGAAGGACCCAAAACGCGGGGAAGCAGGGAGACAAGAATGGTGTAACTTATAGGAGTTTTTAATTTATATAAACAAAAAGGCGAAGAAGCCACAGGGATAAACAAAAATACAAAACATGGATAAAGTACCAAAACAAACACTAGCATAACAACTTAGACCTGATTATGACATAGACTGTGAACAACAAAACAAGATGAGGCAAGGAAGACGTAAAAATGACCGGACAAAGACTGACAGGGGCCAGGGAACTAAAATAAAAATAAACATGGAACACCTGGACAAGACACAAAGGTAGCTGATTAGCTAACATTATGGAGGGGGATGACAAGCACAGGTGGGCACAATGAGCTTAATAAGAAAGACACACTTCGGAACACGAGGAAATACATGAAACTTAAGTCAAAAACATAAAACAACAAAGACAGGCCATGACTGACAATTATGAAAATAAATTGCACTTTTTTTCTCAAAATTGTTATTGCGATTTGATTTGCCTTTTTTTCAAAAATGTTTCCAATGTATTTTTCAACAATGCATTAACTCATTGAATTACAACAGAATATCAGATCAACTAGTACTCACTAAAGTCACCAAACTAATAACTGCAAATAATACAACATAAAAGAAAGGGAAACTTTGGTATTTACAGCTTGAACATGGTGAAACGCATTGTGGGAGTATTCAAATTCTCATTACCGTTTGAGTAATTTTTGGGTGTGCGAATTTCCTGCGCATGGACTGCTCACATGTTCATAAACAGCAATGGAGGAAAGAGTCTGAGATTTGCGTTTTCGCTATTTGCTGCACAAAACAAAAATGTTCAGACTTATTGTGTTTTATTATTGCGTGTGTTCACCTCGCAAATGTTTTTTTGTTCAAAATCACTAAGATGTTTGTCAACAATTTGAATGGTCTCAAATGTTTTTTCTTGTCTTGTTCAAAATTTCATGGCAACATTAAAAACTGCAGCCATTAAGACTGTTTGGGAATGTCTGGCAAACAACTGTTTGCAACATTGAAAGAACCCTGACAAAAAACAACTCGCTATGTGCGGTTACGCTTGAAAACCTTTGCCACTCAGTGAGATCAGGGCTTTAAAGAAAAAGTCACAACAGATTGTGTGAGTGCAGCAGGTGCCCAAATTTAATTGCTATCCTGGGTTTTGATTCATTACTATCGCTAACGCAGGGGTGTCAAATTTGATTTAGTTTAGGGGCCATATTTACCGCAATTTGGAGTCAAGTGGGCCTGACCTGAATATTTGCGCCCTAATAACCTATAAAATAACAATTCCACTTTCTTAGCCTACAAAGTACATCTGGAAAATATTCACTTTTGTTGATTATTATTGCAAATCTTTTTCCAAATTTTATGAGCAATCTGAAATTTGTTGAATGCCCATGCCTTTAAAATCCATTGTTTCCACTATTTTATGTATAACACGCTAGAATTTCTCATGAATAACATGCACTCAAATTTTATACGACCCCTAAAATGTACTTAGTCATCTGGGAAAAGCGGCTATTATGCAAAACACGACATGTTCCTTGCACCAACCTGTTTGGGAGAAATCCACATGGGACACCATCATGATTTTTGATGAGCAGTGAAAATTCTTTATTGCGGAACCCAGGCAAAGAACTCAAAGGCTCGGTGCTATATCACAGAACACTTAAATGAACATGCTTGTTGAAACTACATGAGGCATAGAAGTAGAATAGAATAGAATAGAATAGAAATCCCTTTATTGTCATTGTACTCAAGTGTGCAACGAGATTAGAGGGCTCCCCTCTCCAGTGCAATACAACAATAATACAGACAAATATATAAATTAGATAAGGTGAAATCACATTAACTTAAGCTGCTGCTATGATTCTTCTGCTGCACAAACAACTGTAAAAGTAAACAATTTTGCCAAAGACTTGCATATTGTTTTGCAAAAATATCAGTTGGTCTACATCACAGGTGTCTAACTCTGGCCGGCGGGCCAAATACCAAGTGACTACTATACTATTTAACATTCTATATGATAATAGTAACATTCAAAACGATAATAGTAACATTCAAAATGATAATAGTAATTTTAAAAACAAAACATTGTATTGCATTAATAAAATTACTTATACTAAAAATTTTCAATAAAAATATCAGCATTTATATTGGTTTTAAAAAATTATATGCTGGGCTGCGGCTTTGTTCAAGTTTTACTTTTCGGCCCACTGTGTATTTGAGTTTGACACCCCTGGTCTACGTGGTTTGTCAGCAAGACACTTGTTTACGTGCTCTTCATGGCCCTCATTTACGAGCCGTGTGTGTACACTAATTTGTGCACAAAACGTGCATACACTATAATAAGTATTTTTTTTTATCACAAGGGAATTTATGGTCAAGTCTTTGAATAAATAAGGCAACAACATGTTTTTGGTGTGTCCCACTACCTTGCACGGCAGCCGTCGCTGTTGATTCATTCAGGTTTGTTGCGGTTTTTGATGCAAGTCAAGATGCTTCGACAAATTGTCCAGCTCCGGTTTTATTTCACTCGGCATTCACAACCGTCCTGTCGATACAATCTCGTTTCTTTCTAAATCCAAATAGTTTCCACCCAAACGAATGCATTGCATCGTCTCATCTACTGTTCCTTGTCACCATCATCTATGTAGTGTGCTTTGACATGAATCCCAGGCGCCCGGGTATGAGCAAAAAAAACAAAAACGAGGTGATCTCCAATCTCATTGTACACTGAGTATAATGACAATAAAGGGCATTCTGATTCTGATTAAAAATAACATTCAAACTTAAATTAAAAATAAATAAATAAATAATTTCATTAATTACATTGATTGAATCAATCAATAACTGAAAAAACCATGTTGTGTCCATGTGTGGCCAGCATCAATACCCACTAGTTGGGCGCTGGATCGTAGGGCGGACACATCAATACAGTGATTAAATACTGTCGCTGTATTATTTTTCCAAAAACATTTTCACACTGACTATTAATTTTGATAATGTCATGAAAATCGGACTCCTTTATTGCTGTTTATGGACATGTGACTAGTTTGCACTGAAAATGATGATGTCACTCCTTCAGACAGTTATGTGAATTTGAATGCTCCTACAATACCTTTCACAATGTTCTCATTAATACAATGCGACAACAACAAATGCGAATCCCCGTGTATTTTATGTGCCCTTACTGGCAGCTCCAACACATAACAACAAGGAAAAAAACAACTCATTAATTTGGTCACTATGGGAACGCTTAGAAACATGCAACAGACACCACAGAAGAATGACTCGAGCTGCACTGGGGGTATTTTGTTACGATAACAATAAACGTGAAGCCACATTTTTCCGTAACTATATTAGCAGTGCCCTCCTGAAATATGCCAACATAACAAGGCACCACAGAACAAATATGAAGTCCATGAATAACTCAGCATAAGGTTACATCAAGAGCCGCTCGTCGCGTATTGTGCAGAAAAATCCAGATTTCAATAGGTCTCCTACTTTTGTCTGTGAAATGCACCATTCTTTTTCTTCTTGGTCATTGGTTATTGTGTTGTCTCATTTATGGGCCTTTCCTGTACCAAAGGAACCTTCCAAATACGCCTAATTTTTAACACATTTTGCTAGCTTGACCGTTTAATATTTGCTTCACAAGACCAAGATTTGATATGCGTCAAAATGCCACTATGTGACTCGGAGAATCAGCTGACTTTTCAATTAACATATTTTTAAGCCTTGGAAAATAATTAAACTGGAAGTGCTGTTAGTTTTTTATTCTTCAAATGTGTGATCTGCCACAGCCAGGTCCAAAGTGGCCCGGTGGTTGGGGACCACACCAGAGAGTGGTTCTGTGCTTTGACCTGGAGTAGATAAGGTGCTGCTCCAGCTTTAAATTACCAGCAATAGTTAATATGTTCTATCCCCATGGGCATGATTGATTTCCTTTGTGGTCCGGTTCTGGCCCATAGGCCATATGTTTGACCCCCCTGCTGTAAAGAATATATACAATAGAGACAAACAACTTGGGCAACACACTACACACTACAGTGCATGGGTGGAGCACTTGTGTCACATGACTTGACTTTTATGTGTCAATGAATTCATTCATTCATACATTGTTTTGGCGCCATTAAAAACAAGACATTTTCTGTGTTGTCCATTTTCTGCTTAAAGCTTATCATAGCTATTTAATAGCTTTCACAATTGTTGAATGGTTTTCAACCAGGTGTCTCGTCCAACTTCTCCAGCAGTATATGAAAGAGTGCTTGAACTCAGACAGGATGAGCACAATCTGATACTGCTGATTAGGAATGGTACACAACTTGATGAGAAGCAGTGGATCTTTTTGCCACAAGTTTTAAGTTGACTCATTTGTGAGATTTTCAAAATGTTGAATATTGTCATTCTGCAGGTGGTGAAGCTAAAGGGTCAGGTACTATCTGTGATGTACCGCTTCCGCATGAAAAACAGAGAGTGGATGTTGATCCGAACCAGCAGCTTCACCTTCCAGAACCCCTACTCCGATGAGATTGAATACATCATCTGCACCAATACCAATGTCAAGTAAGTTACTCATACTCACAATCAAGTGTTGCTTCCTCTTTTACTTCTGCTGCTCAACTACAACCGGGTCCCGCAGCGTATAATTTATGAATTTGGAAATATTACCTTAAAAAGTCGTGAAAAAGTCTTCAAACTGTTAATATTTGGGTCTTAAATTTTATGCTGTACCCAATTTATAATAGGTCACTGATGGTGTAGTGGAATACTCCCCTGGCTTGGGTGCGGACAATGTGGAATCGGTTCCTACTCAGTGATAGTGTCTGTGTGTGCTGGTGACCAGTCCACTCACACGCGACCAGTGTAGCAGCAGGTAACTGCTATTCACTGCTTAAAACTTACTCACTGAAGGACTGATTTACCTGAAATAACATTTTCAAAGAAACGTTTGAGCTGTCAAGAGTCCTGCTGCGTTCCTCCTACTGCGGAGCTACTTGCTAGTTGCTAGCTCGCTACTAACGTGACTTCAACGTTCAGTAGAAATCACCCACCGATTTACTATTTAAAGACCATATTAACAGGAAAAATGTCGAAACTTGTGACTGGGAAATGTTTTTTTCACGGCTGATGTCATTCATTGTCATCATCATTGTATCATAATTATGCTCTCTAGTGCGTTTGCATGTGTGCGAGTATATGGGTGAGCTGGAGGTGAGGCTAGTGGTGAAGCTACTGCTGCAAATGTTCTCCTTATAAGGTTAATTTGTTCTCTTCCCCCCCTCTCTCTTTCTCTCTCTCTCCATCTATCAGTCTATCTTTGTGAGGTAAACAGCTTAATATGCCAATAAAAGGTTAACTTTTGTGTTATTATTTATTTGTATTTTTATTTTTTATTTTGCGGGGATTTACGCCTCTCCTACACTGTAGCGACCCTCTCAACATGGTTCCCAACCTTCTAAATACTTGTTACATAACATATTTAACTTTGAAAATGTAAAATGAAGAATAAATGCCAAGCTGTAGGGGATAATTACAATGGAGCATTGGCTAATCACTATGTTAATGTTATAATTTGTATTCTAAAATTGGCCTAATTTAACTAGAATCGCAGGGGGCGCGAAAGCCAAAGGCCCTTTTTGATGTTATTGTGTGAAGCAAAAGTTTAAGACCAAGTTTGAAGTAAATTTGATCAACGGTATTTCGAAAAACGTTAGTTTTTTTTAACGCAAAATGTTTTCAGATGGTTCGATCCATATACCCATAGCAACGCCCTAACAATGAAAGTGTTTTTGTTTGGCAATTTCAGGTATTCTTCTGAATTGACATCATTTACAGAACCCTCTGTGAAATTTTCTGCCCAGTACCCGTTTACTCTCTCTTCAAGTGATTGACCGGTAACAAGAGGTGGCACGTGACATGTTCGGTCGAACCATTCTAGATTGGGGTGGAATGTTGGTTTTTAAAATAATTATAGTGAATAACATAGTGAACATAAAACTTGTTTTTTTACCTTATATTTTAATTGAATTGTTTTTTTTAAGGATTATTGCATGTTTGTTTTATTTAAAATCACGCGTACCCCCTGAAGTTCCTATAAGTACCCTCAGGGGTACTTGTACCCCCATTTTATAACCACTGTGGTAGAGGGTTGAACAGCAGGTTTGCATAAATATACTTGAAATACCTTGCCAATGACAATGTAGGAAACCAACCTCCTATAACATGTGGTTTTAGTAGTAGCAGAATAATCTCACTGTGCGTCATTTACAGCATCAAATTTAAAATAATAACGCAAAGCTAATAATCCCAGCCTATATATCTTACCATTCTTCCAGTTTCATTGAGTCGAGTCCTCCCTCATGTCCGGTGGTCTGCCAAAATGTCCTGCTCGTGTGAATCGTCCTACCAGAGACTGATTTGACAGCCGCAAATATGTTTGGTCTCCTGAGCATCTGGCTCGTACATGTATGGTCCAATGAACACATTTCCAACAAGCTCCTCTTCCTCCTCGTCTTGAAATACCTGGATCCACTCAGATACGTTTGAGATTTTGCTTTGTGTGTCAATTTCTGACTAGCTTAATACACTGTCTTGTAATGACGTCACACTCCTTTTGTCACTCGGTAGAATCTCACTTCGGGAAAACGATTTTGTCCAATTCACCAAATATTTTTTTTTCATGCTTTATTATTTGTATTAGGTGTAATTACTTTACTTGTGACACAATAAGATTTCATTTGACATTTTCTGTATTTACTTCACACTAGGTCTTTAAGCCACGATTGCTTCCAGCGACAGTGTTTTTTCTTCACTTTTTAACCATCAACAAGGACCTTTGGAGAAAATGCAGTGGCATTCTCGATAAATAAATAATACAAATTAATGGATTTAGCTTTTCTTTTTAATATGGCTGGGTAAGGTACTAAGTTCAAGAAATGTCTTATGTAGGTCTTAGAAAGTCTTGAGTTTAATTTGAAGAAACTTGTAGGAACCTTGTAGTATAAATAGCTCAGATGCAGTGCTCTCTACCTTTAAGATACTTGTTCATTTCTTTAACCCAGTTACATGATGATTAATGAAATATACATCCATCCATCCATTATTCGAGCTGCCTAGCCTCACAAGGGTTGCGGGCGTGCTGGAGCCTATCCCGGCTGTCTTCGGCTGCCCTTGGATACAAGAAGTGGTTGCCAGCTAATCGTGGTGGGATATATCCTGATAGGGATAAAGCTTGTCTATTTAAGTGGTTCAATTCAAAAAGTAAAACTCTTACACATAAGCATTTGCAAAGGTTGTATTGAAGCAACTAGACTTGTTTGCCTGAGGCGTCTTCAAAAGGCCTGTCCGGTTCTAAATTTTAAGTGTGACATCTCCCCATATACTGCATGTATGCCTCTGGAGACTTTGCACCTACAGGTGTTCACTAAGGAAGGACAAGAAATTACACTGGCATACAGTACACAGTGGAACTTCCAATTTTCCAAACATTTTTTTCTTCCCCCAAAAAGTTAACCGACATCATCATATCAATCAATCAATCAAATTTTATATATATAGCACTTTTCATACATAAAATGCAGCTCAAAGTGCTGTACAATAAAAACATCCAAATTACAACAAAAAACTAAAACCCATTCGACCCACCCAAACATAAACACAAGACACATCCACATACACGCCTGAACTCGCATACGCACAGAACACTCGCATTCACACAACTTAATAAAGCATCTTAGTAGAAAGACAGAAAGACATGGCAAGGCACAGAGAAACCATATGAGAAAATGTACCCAGGGTAGGTCATCCGCGCTGAGAGGGATGACGGCCCACAGCCACAGGGAGCTCCGCCAACACACAGACCCCTGGCCCAGACTGTGTAGACCCTACACATAGTGCAGAGGGCCCCGGTCCACCGGGCCTTAGGAGCCTCCGGGATGAAGCCCCCTGTGAGAAGGCCAGCCACACCTCCCAGCGCGGAAGCCCCCCTTGAGGAAACACTGGAGCTAAAATATATAAAAGAAAATGAGAATGCTAAAAGAAAAAGAAGCTAAAAAATTAAAAAGACAATAATATAAAAAGACGGAGCTAAAATATATAAGAAAAATTATGATACTAAAAGACATAGAAGAAGCTAAAAATTAAAAGACATTAATATAAAACGACGGAGCTAAAATATATAAGAAAAATGACAAAGAAGCTAAAAATTAAAGACAATGATAATAGATAAGATGACAGTCCTGAATTAAAAGACTAAGATAAATTATTTAAAAGCCAAACTAAAAAGTTGAGTCTTGAGCCTCCTTTTAAAAATATCAACAGTCTCTGCGGACCTGATGTCCTCCGGCAGGCTATTCCATAGACGAGGACCAAAATGGCTGAATGCAGCCTCGCCATGTGTTCCAGTCCTCACCCTAGGAATAATTAACAGGACGGTGCCAGAGGACCTCAGGGTCCGCGAGGGTTGATACGAGAAAAGAAGGTCAGATAAATAAGATGGCCCAAGACCGTTAAGGCATTTAAAAACTAATAGAAGCACCTTAAAATCAATCCTGAAACACACGGGGAGCCAATGCAGCAATTTTAAAACTGGTGTAATATGTGCCCGCCCTCTGGTCCTCGTCAGCACCCGTGCGGCTGAATTCTGAAGTAGTTGTAGACTGGAAATACTCTTTTTGGGAAGACCAGAGAGCGGGGCATTACAATAATCTAGGCGGCAGGAAATAAAAGCATGCATCAGCACTTCCGTGTTAGTCTGAGAGAGAAACGGGCGGACTCTGGCTATATTCTTAAGGTGATAAAAAAAACAATCTGGGTTGCATTTTTAATATGAGGAATAAAACTGAGCTCAGAGTCCAAAATTACGCCCAGGTTCTTCACAAATTGTGATGATTTATAATCTTGTAGTTTTGGAAAAAAGTTTTTCTCTCTGACCTTCAGGACCGATAACTAAAACCTCTGTTTTGTCCTGATTGAGCTGTAGGAAATTCTCTCCCATCCATGAATTAATATCTAAAATGCAATTTAAAAGGGTATCGATAGGCTTTGTGTCATCCAGAGACACAGCAATATACAGCTGCGTGTCATCAGCGTAGCTGTGGAAGCAGATGCTGTGTCTCCTAATGACATCCCCAAGAGGAAGCATGTACAGATTAAAAAGTATTGGGCCTAAAATTGAACCTTGGGGAACCCCACATTTAATTTCATGGGTTTTGGAGGAACTGGTATCCATACTTACAAAGAAACGTCTGTCTATGAGATAGGAATAAAACCAGTTAAAAGCAGTACCAGAGATGCCCACTAGGTTTTTAAGTCTATTTAATAAAATGTGGTGATCTACTGTGTCAAAGTCGGTACTTAAATCCAGTAGCACCAAAACTGTGAGGTTTTTTTGCATCCGCAAAACACCTGAAATCATTTAAAATCCTTAAAAGAGCTGTCTCTGTACTGTGGTTCATTCTAAAACCAGATTGAAATTTCTCTAAAACATTATTTGTATTTAAAAAATAATTTAACTGTAGAAAAACAATTTTTTCTAAAATCTTACTTAAAAACGGCAAGCTGGATACAGGTCTGTAATTATTTAAAACACTGGGGTCTGAATTGCTCTTCTTCAGAAGGGGCTTCACCACCGCCGTTTTAAACGCAGTGGGGAAGACACCCGTCTGAAGAGAGCAATTAACTATATTTAAAATCTGTTCCTCAAAAAATCCATAAAAAGCTTTTAAAAGTGATGTGGGAATTGGATCTAAAAGGCAGGTTGTTTAATTTACCTGGGAGAAAACTCGACCAAGTGACCTTGCATCAACCAGAGCAAAACTTTCCAGTGTTTCCTCTGGTAAAAATGTCCAGCGTTAATAGAATTTACATTTTGATGAGCTAAAAGACTGGATCTGTTGTCATCGATTTTACTTCTGAAGTGGTCTGCAAAGTCCTCACAGAGAGCGTCTGTCGCTGTCTGTGAGGACTTTTTAAGATCAGAGCTGGTTAAAAGATCAAAGGTGGAGAAGAGATACCTAGGGTTGTTTTTATTAATTATAATGAGATTTGAGAAATAAGACATTCTTGCCAGTTTGACTGTTTTATTGTAGGATTTGAGTTGTTGACATAATATTTGATAATGAACTGTAAGGTTTCTCTTTCTCCACCTCCTTTCTGCACTCCTGCATTTTCTCTTTGATTTCTGAGTTAAATCATTTCTCCACGGGGGTATCGTCTTGATTTTTATGTTTTTTGTTAAAAGTGGAGCAACCGAGTCTAATGTTGATTTTAAAACCCTGTTAAAATTATCAACAATAAAATCACAAGGTGCAGGTAAAATGTCAGCAGGAGAGCTCTTTAAAATCTCAATAGAATTTGCAGCCACCTCAGAGGTTAAGTAGCGTTTTCTCACTGTTCTCACCGGGGCTGCTGCTTGATTAGAACTGGCGATGTTAAAATATACACAGTAGTGGTCTGACACAGCCAGGTCAACAACAGAGGACACACCAACGGACAGGCCGTAGGTGATGACCAGGTCCAGGGTGTGTCTTCTGTTGTAAGTTGGCTGTGCGACATGCTGTTTAAAATCAAAATAGTTTAAAAGGTTTAAAAATTCTCTGGACAGTGGGTCCAAGATATTGTCAACGTGCACATTAAAATCGCCAGTTATTAGAATTATGTTATAAGTGGAATGTAAAATCGATAAGAACTCTGAAAACTCACTAATAAAAGAAGTAGAGTGATGAGGAGGTCTATAAATTGTGACGCAGAGAATAGAGGGACTGCTAAAAACAAAGGCATGGTGTTCAAAAGATGAATACCTGTTAAAAATAGTTTCCTTTGAAATAAGAGAAGTTTTTATAATTGACGCAGTCCCGCCTCCTCTTTTACAGTCTCTGGTCGAAAATAAAAAATTAAAATGGGCAAGCCTCGGTGAGAGCAACTGGAGCATCTGTACCTAGCCATGTCTCAGATAAAAGAATACCTTCAAGATTGTTGTCTAAAATCAGGTCGTTTATGATAAAAGTTTTGTTTTAAAGGGAGCGCACGTTCAGCACAGCCAGGTTAATGTTTCAGAATCAGAAATCCCTTTATTGTCATTGTACTCAAGTGTGCAACGAGATTAGAGAGCTCCCCTCTCCAGTGCAATACAACAATAATTCAGATAAATATATAAATTAGATAAATAAGAGAATAGTTAGTGCAATGGAAAATAATACTGAATAGGGTATATAAAAACACATCACGTTGCTGTTCTGCAAGGTGCGGGTGGTCGTGTGTGTGTGTGTGAGTTTAGAATGGAGATGGCTCTTGGGAAGAAACTGTTTCTCAGTCTATTGGTCCTTGATTTGGTGCACCTGTAGCGCCTGCCAGAGGGCATCAGGTCGAACAGGTGTGAGTTTGGGGGGGTATTGTCTTTGACGATGTTGAGAGCCCTTCTGAGGCACCGGGCGGTGTAGATGTCCGACAGTGAGGGGAGAGGGCAGCCAATAATCCTTTGCGCTGTTTTGACTGTCCTCTGGAGCCTCACTCTGTCCGCCTCAGTGCAGCCGCTGTACCAGGTGGAGAGACAGTACGTCAGCAGACTCTCGATGGACGAGTGGTAGAAGGCCAGCAGCTGGACGTGCGCTCATGGTCGCATGGATTTGAAATGTTAACATGTAAATGGCCTGTAGGTGAGTGTAGTGAGGTTGTTATTGCAATGGTTTGTGTTAGAGCTTGAGGTGGGAACACAGGCGGAGTGATTTGTCCATAGGAGTCAGCTGAGAGCGTGATTGACAACTGCATAATGAATGTTAGCTGCTAAAATCGAGCTACCCGGGAAGCTCGGGTGAAAACCGTCTGGTTGGTAAAAGGAACGACGGTTCCAAAATAGGTTAAAATTGTCAATAAAAGCAAAACCGAAATGTCCGCAAGTGCGTATGAGCCATGTGTTCGGGCTTAAAAGACGACTGAAGCGCTCGCTGCCGGGGGATAGCGGCGGTAAAGTGCCGCTTATCCAGTGTCAGGTTTAAAATGCCTTGACGTCTTTTTTAGACTGAACTTTACAGAGAACCAGAAAATACCAGTTAGAGTTTTGTCTTTTTATCCTTCGCGAAGGGAGAGGAAGCCAGATAGACACAAGCGTCTTGTTTCGCTCAAGCCTTTGCAACCTCTGGTCTTCCTTCCCCTTGCTAGATCTTTTATTAACAACCTTGGCAGACAAAGGAGGTCTGTCTGCTGAAATTCTAGCAGGCAGGCAGGAAGCAATCAATCACAATGGTCAGTTTAAAACTTCAGCCTGAGGCAGAAGACTTCAACACTAAAACAGAGCTCTAATGTGTGTGTGTGTGTGTGTGGGTGTGTGTGTTCAATTATTACTGATACAAATAATACAAATGTATAAAAGATGATTAGGAATACACAAAATGATTACATAACGTTAGTTGAGGTTATTGATCTTCAGCTTATCTCACATCCAGACCGACAGACCACAAGTTTTTAGCAGGTCGAAGAGGACATTAAAATCTAGCTTGGCTTGCTCCGATTGTCGGCGCACTGCTTCATTCGTCCTCATGTGGACAACGAGCCGGGATACGGATGGTGGAAGAGAGAGAAGAACATCTGCCAGGATGTTAGCTATGTCCGTGATTTTGGCTCCGGGATAACAGCGGGTGATAGTACCAATGTAGCGTGTGTGTTTAATGATGCTGTCGCCAACAATGATGGTCGTTGGTGAGTGCAGAGGATGTGAAGAATGAGTGCCAGGGGAACCGTGAACTCTGTGGAGAGAATCCTGACCTCGTTGTCCTAAATCGTGCTCCCCAGGCCGGGTGGCAACTGAGGACGGAACTGGTGAGTGGCGCCGATGTTGTGGCCCACTCGTGTGCCGGGACACTGCGTCCCTGAGCAGCCCCACTCGAGAACGGCCGACCGGGCCACGCGTGGACTTACCCACTCCGGCCGAATTCAACGTGAGCGGCAGGGAATTCAAAGGAGCGCCTGGGACCCAGCCCTGGGGTCAGATGCTACGGCTGACGTCTCTGACCGCAGGGGCGCAGCAGTGGCAGCGGGAGAATCCTCTGCCAGGGCGGAAAAACGATTCTTCATGACCAATCGAGGGCGGGGAGATAGTTCTCTGCTCCTCTGGCTGCGG
The DNA here is from genome assembly GCF_059441095.1 of Idiotropiscis lumnitzeri. Taxonomy (NCBI): domain Eukaryota; kingdom Metazoa; phylum Chordata; class Actinopteri; order Syngnathiformes; family Syngnathidae; genus Idiotropiscis; species Idiotropiscis lumnitzeri. Next base: position 3,856,565 of record NC_142395.1, on the reverse strand, counting down.
GATGCCACCTCGACCCAGGTGGTACCATGGAGTGGTGTTGAGCACCGTGTCCGTCAGTGGAGCCTCAGTCATACTCACAGCTGTCATGATTCTGCTGGAATTCCTATCCATAATGACGGCGGAGAGTTGTGGGAAACGGGTCGTGAAAGACGAGATGAGGGACTCTTTTCGACGGAGTTCTTCTGTCAGACGATGTACTTCCTCTCTCCGGTCAGAGATTGTTTTATTTGTTTCATCCTGCACCATTATGAACCGGGTCCGGTGACCGGGGCTAGCACGGCGGGCTAAGATAAGATAAGATAAGATGTCCTTTATTAGTCCCACAATGGGGAAATTTGAGGTGTTACAGCAGCAAAGATATAGATCACACAGAGTCGGCGGCGTAATGTAGCCGTTAATGTATAACATTAGCAGCAGACATTCAGAAAAAGCATGCAAATATACACAGTATAAACGTATCTAAGTGTAAGGAAACACTCCTAATGTTTGTCCATTATACGGAGGGGGAAACGCTGTAATGATAAAAACTACTGAATGATTGAAAATACTGCAATCATAAAAATATTGCAATGATAAAAGTACTGTAATGGTAAGAGTACTGAAATGATAGAAAAGTACTGCATGATAGAAAATACTGCAATGGTAAAAGTACTGTAATAGTAAAAGTACTGCAACGATAGAAAAATACTGCAATGATGAAAGTACTGCAATGGTAAAAGTACTGCAATGGTAAAAGTACTGTAATAGTAAAAGTACCGCAATGATAGAAAAATACTGCAATGATAAAAGTACTGCAATGATAAAAGTACTGTAATAGTGAACATCCTGCAGTGGTAGAAATACTACAGTGATAGAAGTATTGTAATAAGAATACTGTAATGGTAAACAAAATACATCATTGGTCAATATTTAAGTACACCCTTGGCTGAAAGTACAGTAGTAGTTAATATTGCATCCTAGGACTGCACAATTGCACTAATGCCCTCCCGTTTGTAGGCCTGACCGAATGTTCTTGTTAAAAAGTCTGACAGCAGTTGGCAGGAAGGAGCGGCGAAATCTCTCTTTGGTACAGCGAGGGTGTAAAAGTCTGTCACTGAAGGAGCTGTAAAGTGTTCTCAGAGTGTCATTGAATGGGTGGGCTGGTTTGTCCAGCATTGATGACAGTTTTGCCGTCATCCTTCTGCCCCCCACTGAGTCCACAGAGTCCAGGGAGCAGCCCAGGACAGAGCTGGCCCTCCTCACCAGTTTGTCCAGTCTCTTTTTGTCTCGGCCCGAGATGCCTCCTGCCCAGGAGACCACTCCATAGAAGATGACTGATGAAACCACCGAGTCATAGAAGTTCCTGAGGAGTGTTCCCCGAACGCCAAAGGACCTCAGCCGCCTGAGTAGGAAGAGTCTGCTCTGACCCTTCCTATAGAGAGCGTCTGTGTTGTCGCTCCAGTCCAGTTTATTGTTCAGATGAACACCCAGGTACTTGTAAGTTGAGACCCTCTCAACGTCTGTTCCCTGGATATTCACTGGTGCAGGTGGAGAGTGCCGACGCTTGCGGAAATCCACCACCAGCTCTTTGGATTTCCCAGCGTTGATTTGGAGGCGGTTCTGCTGACACCAGTCCACGAACCCCTGCGTAACCCCTCTGTACTCCCGATCGTCATCGTCAGTGATGAGGCCGACAATCGCAGAGTCATCAGAGAACTTCTGCAGGTGACAGGTTGTGGAATTGTATTTGTAGTCCGAGGTGTAGAGGGTGAACAGGAAGGGAGCCAGCACAGTTCCCTGCGGCGCTCCCGTGCTGCAGAGGAGCACGTCAGACACACAGTCCTGTGTTCTCACGTACTGTGGCCGGTTTGTGAGGTAGTTGTGAATCCATGTGATGAGGTGGTGGGCCACTCCCGCCTGCTCCAGCTTGTCTCCCAATAAGGCGGGCTGGATGGTGTTGAAAGCACTTGAGAAATCAAAGAACATGATCCTCACCGTGCCCCCCGCCTTCTCCAGGTGGAAGAGTGAAGTGTGGAGCAGGTAGATGATGGCATCATCCACACTGATGCCAGGCTGGTATGCAAACTGGAGTGGGTCCATTGAGGAGCTGACCAGGGGGCGCAGATGGACGAGGACCAGTCTCTCCAGGGTCTTCATCAGATGAGACGTCAGCGCCACTGGTCTGAAGTTGTTGAGCTCCTTCGGATGGGGTGTCTTTGGAACCGGAACCAGGCAGGATGTTTTCCACAGCTGGGGGACTCTGCCCAGCTTCAAGCTCAGGTTGAACATGTGCTGGACGATTCCACACAGCTGGTCTGCGCAGGATTTGAGGAGCTGGGAGCTGATCCCATCTGGGCCTGCCGCCTTCCTCGCCTTCATCTTCCTCAGCTGGTTCTTCACCTGAGATGTTGTGAGGAACAAGGCTGAGCAGGAGGAAGTGGTGGTTGTCTGATGAGGCTGGGAACTGGAGCCTGTGGAGAGAGAGAGTGAAGAGAGGAGAGAGAGAGTCTTGTTCGCAGTGGCAGGAGGGGTTGGTGGGGGCTGCATCAGGGAAGCCTGAGCGGGGTCAGACATTTGATCAAACCTATTGAAAAATAGGTTCAACTCATTTGCCCACTGAAGCCCCCCCCCCTTCTGGGTCTTACCTGCTTGTCCGTGGCCTGAGATGGTCTTCAGGCCCCTCCAGACATCCCTGGCATTGTTCCGCTGCAGTTGTTCTTCCATCCGCATCCTGTAGGACTTTTTCCCCTCTCGGATCCTCCTTCTCAGCTGACGCTGCACTCTCTTCAGCTCGTCCTTGTCGCCTGAAACAAAAGCCCTCTTTTTCTCCTTCAGGAGAGCTTTAATGTCCGGTGTGATCCAGGGTTTGTTGTTGGAGAAACATCTTACAGTCCTGGTGGGAATGGTGTTCTCCATGCAGAAGTTAATATAGTCTGTAACTGTGTCTGTTAGACCATTAATGTCCTCACCGTGAGCTTCGCTGAATACCTCCCACACAGTTGTGTTGAAACAGTCCTTCAAGGCCTCCTCGGCTTCTCCGGACCATCGCTGAACTGTGCGTGTCACAGCTGGCTGCCTGCGGACGAGAGGTTTGTACACAGGCAGGAGAGCAACCAAGTTGTGGTCAGCTTTGCCCAGCGGGGGGAGGGGCAGTGACGTGTACGCCTCCTTGGTGTTGGCATAGAAGAGGTCCAATATTTTATTGTCTCTGGTTTGGCATGTTACATATTGTGTGAATGAAGGCAGAGAGGAGGAAGGAGAAGCACGATTGAAGTCACCAGAGATAAGGAACAAGGCATTTGGGTGCTGTGTTTGTAGCCTGCTCACAGCTGCATTCAGTACATCACAGGCTGTCTCACCGTTAGCAGAGGGAGGCACGTACGCTGCCACCGCGATCACATGACTGAACTCTCGCGGTAAATAGACCGGACGCATGCTAACAGCTATCATCTCAATGTCCCGACTGCAAAGTTGATCCTTAACAGTTATGTGCCCAGGGTTACACCATCTATCATTAACAAACACAGCCAGCCCTCCCCCTTTTCTCTTACCGCTCTCCAGTGTCCTGTCCGCGCGTAGTATTTGGAAGCCGTCCAATTCCACGACGGCGTCCGGCGTTAGCTCTGTTAGCCACGACTCCGTGAACACCAGCAAGCTAGCCTCCCGGACAATCCTCTCGTGCCGGGTTAGCGCTGTTAGCTCGTCCATTTTGTTGGAGAGGGATCGAACATTCCCCATAATAACGGACGGGAGGACGGGGTGATATCGTCTCCTCCTTGCCTGGCGTTTAGCCCCCGCACGACATCCCCGTCTCTTCCTCCTCAGCTCGCGGGGAATATCGGGTCTCGCTCCGGGAGCCCACGCGGGGTTAGCACGGAGTGCTAACAGCTGATCTCTTGTGTACACGATCGATCCGTAGCTCCGAGTTTCGTCTCCGGACACGATCGCGCAAAAAACAGCCCCCAACAGTAGTAAAACCACCGCAAGTTGGATGTCCATTGCTGAGGTGAGGTAAAAATAAAATAAAAAAGGGTAAAGGGAAAAAACACACGAAAAAGGCTCAATCGTGAGCCACGCTGCTGTAAACAGGCAGCCACTCGCGCGGCGCCGGAACCGGAAGCAGAGGCTTGTCTGAGGCAGGAGTATGCTAGCTGTTTGACAGTTGTTTGACAGTTGGCCGGTTCACCGGTGGGAGCGTGTCCGTAGGTTAAAAATTTAAAACAGTCACTGTATACAAAAAATAATAAAAAGTATAAAAAGTATCTCCAAGCAGTAAAAGTAGTGCAAGCTTACTACGATAAGCACTCCTACGGAGGCGAACAACTTCCGTGTGTCCTGTTTGGATCGACGCGTCCAACCGATTGCGTTGACTATTTTTTTCCTCTGGACCTCTGCTCGGCTTTGTGGGCCGTGGTGGCTACGTGGTAGCAGACCTCGAGGACATGCTGCCTAGGTAGTTGTTCGGAGGAGGCGGCATGGATTCTCTGAACCTGCATCAGGAGTGTTTACACTGGTGAAATTGCGGCAGAGTATCATGTAAAGCCTTACCGAAAAGTCATATTGCACATAACGCAAGACCAAAATATGTCAATGTCAAAATTTCACTTATTTGATGAGAGCCCAGGCGATGGTGATACGACCTACTGGCAAAAAGAAAACATGAGAAGAAGCGGTTCGGGTAATGGATGGAAAGATGTCTTGATCTTTCAGGGATTTTTTTTCCTTGTGAGTTAATGAGTGAGTTTAGGCTTTCATGATGTTGAAACGAGCAGTTGGGGATTTTTCATTAAACACAGTTACTGTGGCAATGCGTTCGCTGTTTGCCAAGAAAACAATGCAAACTTTGAGGGTTTAAAAATGCATCAACGCTCATGCAACTGCATACACATCAGGCTTGCCAAAATAATCAATATTTTATCCGCTTATTAAGAGACGCAAAAGTTCAATAAGTTATACGTTTCACACAGAACTACAAAAGGTTGGAGGCAAATGTAACAGCCCGAGACCTACTAAAATATTCTGTTGGAGCCACATGCTAAACCCAACAGAAACTCCTTGAATTTTACTTTAAATTTGGCCTGATTTTTTTTTTCTTATACAGGTCAAAAAACCCTCCTCTGAGACATTTTTTCAGATTGAATGACACCAGTTTTGATGGTCTTATCAGTCGTAAAAACGAAATAATCTTTGCATATACATGCCGCCTGTTAAAATAACCACCGTTTTATTTGGTTATTGTGCGGTTTAAAAAAATGTCTTAGTAGCAGTAGCCTGGAAATCCTGGTGGGTCGTCTCATCAAACGCATTTCTGAGGCGGTGCAAAACTGAGCAAACTGCCACCCAAGAGTGACGTTGCTCACGAATTATACGTCACAGCAAGTAAACAAATTTTATTGGACAGTTTGTTTTAAACCGAAACCCAATCGAAGAGTTTAGTCTCCATACCCACTTTCATAGTGGGTGTGGCGTTCCAAGCTACAGTTGCGCCTCCTGCAAATGTTTAACGATGCAGCTCCGGTTGTATGTTTCACCAACATCGAATGACCCAAGTCAGACAAAAAAAGTTCACTATGCTAAATCTAGCAGGAAGTCTGACATATTAAATTATCTTGGTACTAGGGCTGGGCGATATGACCTCAAATCAATATCGCCAGAAATTGAGCAATTTTACCTCGATAACGATAAATGCAAGATAAATTCCCCCGTGGACTAGATTCAAAATAAGTGAAGGAAATGCATATTGACTGTTTTTTTTTTTATTGACCAACTGGTACACATTACTTTCAATGAAAAATAAAAGTACAAAAATCATTTGTATAAACATTCCAAATAATTTGTTTTGCATGACTTGAACAATGTCACAAAAAAAAGGATACCTCTTGCAAAATCTTTTTCTGCCAATAGATTGCGCCAAGATGCTGTCATGATGTAAATATACCAAATTAAAAAAAATGCTAAATAAAATGAAAGAAAATGTCAAGGCAAGCCAAATAAACAAGTGTGCATCATCGGGAAAATGTGCCGTCTCGAGTACTCTGGTGCAGTCGCCACTTGTCGTCTATGTAATGCACAGTCAGGCTCAATCAGGGATCCATGTTGCGACCCGACCACAAGTCGGATGTAGATGCAAAATGCTTGACATGTCTAAGCTCCCGGCCCGATGTAGTCCATATCGGGAAATACGGCTTTCATGAAGCGTTTAAATCCTGTGCGCGCCACTGTAACTAGAGGAGCTAAATCTTTAGCTATGTACTGGGCTATCGCGTCCACCACTGAGAAGTTCTCTCGTATGGTGTCGCCTCCGTTAATGGGCTGTTGTCACTTGTCGAACCTTGCTTCTCTCTTTGAACTTTCAGCACAGCATGGTTGTGTTGTGGGTGGTGAAAAAGCTTCTGGATTTGAATCGCCAGCTACGACCGCGACGTCTGTTTTCTTTCTCGATCAGACGGGTGGAGTCAAGTGACTAGAGGCGCTGTAGTCGTCGTCTTAAAGGGGCATGAACATTGCCGCAGACAGAGGCTTTTCTTTTTTTTTAAACACCGAATTTACCGTCATTGGCAAAATGATTTCGGTCATTGTAATAAATTTCGATAACGGTAAATTTTCGGTTTATCGCCCGGCCCTACTTGGTACCATTTTTGGCCTCTTATAAAAGGTCACATTTTATAGAAGCCGTGGAGATAACGCAAACTCCACACAGGAAGGCCTGAGCCAACCTTTAAAACTAGAACCAATTCACTCAGATGCAGACACAATTATAACTGTTCAACGGTGCTGCCTATGGTTATTATTATTTAGTTTTGTTTTGCTTTCTTTATATTTTTTTCCGACTTTTGGCAATTTTTGAAAACTCTCCTGACAAATACGGAAATCTTTAACCAAAATGTCAAAACATTTTGCAAAAGCAAGTACGCCTTGCCTAACTTTCCAAACCTTTGTAAAAATGGCATAGATATTATATCACACAACACAAACTATCATTTTACACAGTAGCAGACACACACAATGCACCAACTACACACTAATGGGAAGAATGAAAAAGACATCTAGTCAAGTCAAGTCAATTTTATTTGTATAGCCCTCAATCACAGACAGTCTCAAAGGGCTTTACATTACCACAATCGACATCCATTGATCTTAACCCCCAGGAGGGCATGGAAAAACTCAAAACCCCATTCGGGGAAAAGTGAGAAACCTTGAGAAGGGACCACGGTTGGGGGAATCCCCCTTCTAGGATGACCAGGCTGCAATGGGTGCCAAGTGGGCAACATTCGGGTTTTGATTTCTCTGCATAAGAAAGGCTTTGTCACATTTAGGTCAGTTTACCAGTGGCTTATTTATTGTGCTCAGGCTGACTGCAAAGTCAATTAATTAGCTAAAATACTTTACTCATGTGACAGTGTGGCCAGACACTTGTCAACTTGGTATAAATAATAGCCATAAATGTGTATAGTTTTTCAAGGAATGTGTTGATTATTTGAAAATTGTGCGTAAAGCTGTGAGTTGTGTGTAACAAAATTACAAACTCAGTACAAAGCAGTGTTTGTGCTTTAGGTTTTGCAACTCAGTGAGTGGTTTTGCAATAGATATGAATAATTTTTGAAATTGGGCTCTAAAATATGCTTCACAATTAGAGTTTTAGCATCCAAGAAAAAATAGACTGTGAGTCACGAAAGTCACTTGCCACTCATTTGGTGAAAACTCGGTGACTGACGGAAGTTCTTCTTCACTGAGAGCAGCGCCGCAGTGTCAAAAGTAAGAAATGCGATGCAGCCAAACTTGACACTAGCTGTGCTCAATGTAATTTTGGGTACATGCTAAACGCCGCTAAAAAAATGAATGGTGGGCTGGAAATTGCTCATGGGACAGAGCCTGCCATCCAGCATATTCTGACAGCATCAGAAACCAGCACTCACTTTACCACAAAGACAAATACTGATGTTTTTACATCAGCAGTCAGAAGTGTTTCGCTCGGCCCCAGTGGATTTATAAAATACACATCCACCTTCACTTATATATTTACACGACCAAGTTTCACATTTGGTGCCTTGTTCATTTATCCAACTTTGGTTGGTTGGGTAGGATAACTTCTTCACAGGAGATTACAATGAGTAAACGTTAATAGGTAGTGAAATTGACTCCACCTGCAATTATGAATGAACATTTTGGTTGGTCAAGGTCACATTGACTTCACATCTGTCACATTCTTGCTGCTGTAATCTTTCAGGAATGCCAGAAACAATCCATTTGGACCAGACGGTGAACTGGTTAGGTTGTCGTCGCTCAGGCTCGCTAACCATGTTTGGGGTTGAACCTAAGAAGTCATACTCTTAAATTCTTTCTTGGCTTTTATTATGTAAGGTGGTTGTGAAAAACTGCCAACGTAAACAAAGCATGACTTCAGTGGGAGTATGTGCTGAATTGCAAAGCATACAGGCAACACTACACAGAGCAACATTTCCGTAAACAAACTCAAAGCACAAGCACAGTTGTCTCCAGAGAACGTGTTATCATTACATTTTGCTTACTTATTTGAATTTGTAGCATGTTTTCATAATGAGGCATTTGGTCTATTTTTGCAGCTTTTAATCTTCGTGACACATGGTGTCAACATGTTGCCTACTATTGCAGCTGTTATCCAACTAGAAGCTGGTCTACAGTTGAAGTCACTTTATTTCAACTTTCTACTAACTTCAGTATTATGCTTATTATTCTAGTTTGTAGCGGTGATATTGTTGATTACATAAACACCACTGTGTGATACTACGTTGTTGTATCCCACTGCAAACTACATTGTACGTCCCTAATATGTCCGCTCTGAACTGGGAAAAAGAGCTTTCTCTCATGCTGCTCCTACAACCTGGAAAACACTGCAGAAATCCTCGAACTTGAACTAATTTCTTTAAATGCTTTTAAAACCAGACTGAGAGCACTTGAGGTCAAATCTTTTCATTGTAACTGTTTTTTATAATTGTATGTTATCTTATTTGTTTTCTATGTCTGTAGTTTATTGATGCCCCTTGGGCAGGACTCCCTTGAAAAAGAGGTTTTTAATCTCACCGTGACTTTCCTGGTTAAATAAAGGTTATATATAAAAAAAAAAAAACTTATTTCAAAACTAATATGAATGTCGTACTGTGTCAATCAACAATTTTTAGTATTAATTGATAAATGCAGGGCTTGCATTGCATCTCATTATGTTATGCCAGTGTTCCCAATGTTCTGGGTATTAAGCGTATTTCTCTACCGTATGATATGCAAACCTGTTCGACAGTAGGGGGCAGTAGTGTTATTGTGGGCAATCGCTTAGTTAAGGTATGAAGTAGATGAGCACACACAGGAGGAAAGCGAACAGCTGAATCACCTGTGGAGTTGCTCATCACTTCCAAATTAAATATGCTCGGGTTTTTTTCTGGCATGTAGGATTTCTGGTATTCTAAGTAATGTTCCCACTCTGATCTTTCAACCAAATAAAATGAAGTAAACATTTCATGAAAGTTCACTGACTGTGTAGTGGAGACCGAGGCATTACACGGCCCTTGGGCCAGGTCTAAGTCTCTGAACGGCCCTAGTGAGGTGGTGATTTTTATAAGCGTTTCTCTTTTTTGAAACTCATTTGTTATGTCTTTTTGTATCGTAGTTGCCTGTGACTGTAATACGACTGTAGCTCATACTGCCGGAGATAAATTGCTTGTGTATTTTACATACTTGGCCAAAATAGATGATTCTGATTCCAGTTTTATAGATTTGGGTTTCATTACCAATTCTCCAATAACCAATTGTAACATCAATTAAACATAAATGCAGAGCCAAACACAAAGCTAAAAATATTTTTTTTTTTGCATTAGATTTATTTTTGTCTTTTCTTTGCAGGCAGCTTCAGCAGCAACAGGCAGAGCTAGAAGTTCATCAGAGAGACGGTCTGACGGCTTATGATCTTTCCCAGGTAAACAAATTCTGAACAACTAAGATGGGGGAAGCAGATACATTTACGTTTTGAGGAAAGCCTAATTGCTCAAAAACTTGTGCTGTGGATATTTTGTGACTTTACTGAAAGTTGAAATCTTCTTGTCAACCCAACTGCCAGGTTCCTGTGGCCAGTGTGAGCAGTGGAGTGCATGAGGCAGGGAAGAGCATCGACAAGCCAGAGGCCCTTTTTTCCCAGGAGAGAGACCCACGCTTTGCTGAAATGTACACCAGCATCTCGGGATGTATGTCATAACACACACACACGCCCCCCCACCCCCACACACACACAGTTAGACCCAAATGTGAAATATAATAAACAGGGGGGGTGCACATAAGCAGCGTGCCGGTGTGCAGCTTGAATTGAACGTCAAGTCAGCCGCCATGACGAGGGCCAACATCAAAATAAAAGCCTAATATTTTGAAATTGACCCGTGGCATGTTGCATAGCTTATGAACCGTTGTTATGGCGGCTAGCAATGACTAGGACAGTGATTCTCAATTAGTGGGGCGCCCGCCCCCCTTGGGCACATGCTTTTTTTCCGCCGTAGTACGGCTAAACAATTGTTTTGGGACTGATATTGCGATCTCAGGCGACGCAATTTTGAGACAGTCAAAGCTGCGATTTGTGCCCCTAGTTCACGCAGTAGGTTACGCAGTACTGATTAAAAAAAAAACAAAGAAAAACGTCACCCTGTCGATCGTTGTCCCAGAAGTAATTTCTTTCGCCGCGACTTGAATGCTAGCCACCAAGATATCGTGCGTCGCAGCAGTGTGAGCTTTATTTGTACTACAGTGAAACCCCGCTACTTCGCGGTTCACCTTTCGCGGGTTCAGTGCTTCGCGGGTCTAAAAAATATTCAAAAATTAAAAACTTTTTTGCCCGGGCACGATCGGGGCTCTCCATTCGCTCCGCTCCGCGGGGGCATTGTAGTTTCGCAGAGCGGCGCACTGGAGCGGCTAGACGGCCGGCGTGTGCCGAAGAAGAGCGTGGGCGAAGAGGAGAGTGGACGAAGAAGAGCACGTTCCCCCGGGCACGATCGGGGGCGACGTTTCGCGCGGTTCGGACCGTACCAGAGCTCCGGCCGGCGTGCGTGGCAGTTAAGCTGAAGAGGAGCACCTTCCGCCCGGGCACGAGCGGGGCGACATTTCGCTCCGTTCGGGACCGTACGAGAGCTCCGGAGGAGGCCGGCCGGCGTGCGTGGTAATTACGCCGAAGAGGAGCACCTCTTCCGCCCGGGCACGAGCGTAGCGCGAGGCTGTCAGTTATGAATGAATAAATAAATAAATGAAGAATGCCACCTTTCATTTCACAGGGCACACCGGACGGCGTACCAGCAGGTAAAAGTCGAAGTAATTAAATAAATACAAAAAGAAGTAATTGAATAAATACAAAAATAATGGCTGGGGAATAAAAAAAAAAAAAACTTTTAATTATAATTTGTTTTTTTTTTTATTTTACTCTCTCTCTCTCTACCCGTATTCTATGTGGTGTACTGTATACAGGGGGGTATACTGTATACCTGTATATTTTTTTTAAGCATTTTTGAAGGGGCGCCGCTACTTCGCGGATTTTCAGTTTTCGCGGGTGGTCTCGGTCCCCATTAACCGCGATAACCGGGGTTTCACTGTATATCTATGTCTGTGCACAGCAGCAGCAACGAGCTGCGTGATGACAAATAAACAACCTCACTAACAAGAAGCGTTTTAAATGAGGAGGCGCTAAACGTGCTAATCGCGAAAATGAATTGCAGAGTAATAAGTGCTTCGATATATGCCTAACTTTTAACAGAAGTCTGTGACTCGAACCGCGTTTGGGTGGAGAGCCAGCAGCTATGAACAGAAATTTCGTATTGCAATCATTACGTATCGAAACATAAAATAAGACGATGGTTACGTTAGCAATTTGGCAGACAATCTCAGACCGGAACACGGAAACGGATGACGTCATCATGACGAAGAGGTTCGATGTTAAACGGATTGTAAATATTTATCATCTCATCAATATTTGCCTCACAGAGTACTGAGTTTTGAGATCTACACAATAATAGCTCTCAAAATTGTATTTCTTATCTAAGGAACATTTTATTGACAAAATCTGTGTGCAAAGAACATGTAAATAAGTACGAAATGTAAAATATTTTTGGGTTTAAAAAAATGCGTTTTCATATACAGAAATACAAAAATACTAAATTATACTTGACAGAAAGCAATTTTTAAAAACAGTGTCCTTGCATTACAGTCGTAGCTTTTATTGCTTTTAATGGTATAGATAATGGCATTTTCCGTCATGTTTGTAAAATTGATGTTGAAGAAATTGTGAATTTTTGCACCAAATTAAAAAAAAATGCAAAAAAAAAAAAAATGTAAATCACAATATCAGCCCGAAATATTGCGATTCATTTTTTTTCCTAAAATCGTTCAGCCCTATGCCGTACTACAATAAATTATTATTGCACATCCTCTCCAGTAGTTAGCAGTGGCGCTCTCATTGCCCATTGTGCGCAGCGTAACTCTACGATGTAGGTTTGTTTTTCAACAAAAATGCTATTATTAATAGTTGCGGCGGAGAGTGGGTGATGGTGGGGGTGCGCAAATTGTTTTCTTCTTGGTAGGGGGGGGCGTGACAGTAAATAATTGAGAAGCACTGGACTAGGCTATCACCGGCGCTAACAACTCCATTCGTCGTTAGATGGTGGCCAAATGAGTGAGAGGGGAGCCACTGGTGAAAGGATTATCTATTAATAAGATGTTGTTGTGTAGCCCTGGTATGTTTTAGAATTAGGAAATACACACATTAAAGATAAACCAGATGTGCCCAAGTTTCCCATAAGGTCGGTGGGTCGGTCACCAAACAATCTTTGGTGCTCGTTTGAGGACCTGTTAATGGAGCATTGTAGTTACTGGTTTACATTTTAGAGAGCTGAAATCCCTGAAGGTTCCGGTTTTGTTTGTCCTAATTTCATTTTAACAATCCAAACAAAGTCTTTGTATTTAAAGGATTTAAATTTGCTAATTGCTGCTTTCACAGCTTTATGCCGCTATCACCCATGCCACCCAATGTTTGTCTCTTCTCGGTTATTTACTCAAATTTTAATCTGGTATTTGTGTGTATGTGTATAGCGGGTGATAAGAAGATGATGGTTCCTTCCTCTACAGCGGGAGGACAGCAGCTCTACTCTCAGAGTTCTCCGTTCCAGCAAGGACACTCTGGAAAAACTTTCAGGTACATGTCATTGTCACTGATGTCATGTAACAGTCATTCTTCAACTATGTTTTTGTCATTTTATTGCATTACAATGTGTGTATGTCAACTTGTCTTTCTTTTTTTCCAGTTCCTCTGTCATTCATGTCCCAGGTGTGAATGACATCCAACCTTCAAGTTCCTCCAATCAGAATCTAGCTCAGATATCAAGACAGCTCAACCCAGGCCAGGTCGCTTGGTCAGGAAACCGACCCCCCTTCTCTGGCCAGGTATTCAAACATTGACATAGTGTCAGCCTCGGGTTTATGGTGCGGTTTCCAGTGCTGCCAAATGATTTCCTCAGCTATTTCCTGATCATCCCCCGTTCCATCTTTATGCCAGATGAATTAGTCTTTGTTTGGTGTGCGTGTCAGTGTGTTTACACGTGCATACTGGGGAAGTTAGCATACTTTCAAAGTAAATCAATATAATGCAAGGTAAGGGTTAACAAAGGTTTCCAGCAAATGAATCCAGTCACTGCAGTGACATAATTTAGAGGAAAAGAGGGTTGATGTTCACCACCTCTAAACAGATGGTAAAATCTGACATCATGTTCAAGTTTAGAGCCTGACCAAGTTTTGAGTCCCTTTTTGGCCTTTTCAGTCAAAGATTGTTCCAAACACAATATAAATCAGTCTGAAAAGTATGAGGGACCCATCTGTGAGGGCAAATAAACTTTACAGATTGTTCTGGTTTCCAGGCTAGTTTGGATAAGTTTATTGGAATGGATGTCGGATGGGCATCGGATGAAAATAATTCAAATCAGCTCCCATCACACTAAAGACAATGATTCCGATAGTCCAGATGGCAGCTGTTTTCTACTAAACAAGCAAATACATTTGGTGAAGTTTGGCAAAACATTTTTGGTGTGTATGATTTAGTGTTTCACTGTTTTTTTTAAAAGAAACTCTCAAGTAAGTCATTTTTGGAATTGTTTCTAAATAATTAAATTCGTGATAGACAGATGTGCTTTTTTTCAGGGCCGATACTAGTGATAAACTAAACTACGATTATCGGCTGGGCCGATTATCAGGGCTGATATTTGGCATTTTGCCGATAATCGGCAACTGCCTTTTTTCGAGGCCTATATATTAAAAGCTGGTTTATTTTGGCTTGCTGCAGCACACTTCTTTTTCTCTGTCTGTCTGTGGCCCTGCCTGCAGAAGCAGATTGGCCCACCCACAGCACCATCTGATTGGTTCCTTGTGCAGTAAGCTGCCTGTTTGCTTTTTCACCAGGCTTTGTGAGGATAAGCAGCTTATATTTATTTATTAATTTGGGGTGGAACTATTTTTGGAAAACCAACAAAACCGATCAGTCCAAACATGTCGGTTCAATCCCAGTTATTCCGCCAGTTCATTCTTACTCCCTCCCCCTTCGTGAGTGCTATCCAAGATAGCGGCGTACATTGTAGCGGCAGTATCTGCAGTTACGACAGCGTGTCATGGCATGTGCGTCATATCCTTGCAGCGACAAGGCAGTCAATCATATTGCAGTAGGGTAGAGCCAACCTCTGAGGCTTTTTCTTTTCCTGCACCTGCTCCACATTGGAAACCATTGCGCCCAAGTCTTTGTATATTTGAAGTAGAGGTGTCAGAAAAATGTGTTATTAATGGGATTAATCCAACCTTTTAACGCCGGCAATTTTTTTAACGAGCAATTAAGACTCATCTTGGCCTAATAAACAATGCAGTCCTATGACGTCGCGCTGATGCTTGCGAGATAGGAAAAAAACATCAAGCACGCGAAATTTAGGACACGCCTGCATGGGCTTGCTGTGCGGAGTTTTTGCCGGTTTATAGAACTAAAAGCATCGTGGCGGTGGTAAAGTTTTTTTTTTTTTTTTAAAGTTACCTAATGGTGTCATTGATAAGAGCAAAGTCATTTGTGTGTATTGCCATCGTGCACTAAACTATGCGTGTTAGCATCGTGGAGGACGAAGGTCTGGCTGAAATACTTCGCATTGCGTCCAACGACTGCACTTACGAATTGTCCTCTAGATACACCATTACAACCCGCATTCAAGACTTGCAGGAAGCGGAGAACGCGGAAGCAGTCGCGCTCACCTCACCGGTGATTACTAGACTTCCCTCAGTTAAACATAACTACCTCGGTGTGGCCCATTATTTTGACCCATTTCATTTGCACTTTGTTGGAATTTTATATTTCTTATATTACTCCAATTTGATCCCTTAGAAAGGCTGTTGAGATGCTGTTTTGTGTGACTTTGTTTGTGTGAGTCGAATCCAATGCTTTGTTTTTTCAATAAAAAAAAAAGTATTTGCATAAAATCAAAAAAATAAATCCTCATATATTTAAGGTATTACAAGTCAATAAAATATTGGGCCCAAAAAAAAATAAATAAAAGGATTTTTTTTTACAATGAATAAAATGTGTGATTAACTACAAGTTAACTGTGAAAGAATGCGATTAATTACGATTAAATATTTTAATCGCTTGACAATACTAATTTAAAGTAATATCTAGTTTTAATAAAGCAAGCTTTGGAAGTATAACTGCCTAGAAATTGCTGTGTGCGTGACTGAGGTGTTTTGTTTGTCAGGGAAACTCGCTTTAATCGGAGGATAATCGATGCCAGCCTGTAAATAGTTGTAAAAAACTGAGAGGCATATAAATATCGACGACTAACTGTTTGATTACCTACAGCAATATCTGATTTGGATGTATCCTAAATCCCCTCAAATTATAGATGAAAGTCTGCAGTCAAAGCACATCTTTTTCATTTCATTGCAAATCTAGTGTGGTGGCGTTTCTGGTAAAAAGATGACTAACGTGTGTTTGCTTATTTCCTGTGAATGACGAAATGACAAAGTTTACATTCATACATGATCTGAGCTCATTCACACATAAATATCATTAGGGAAAGAGTAATAATACACAATCATTGCTCTATCCTTATTGGATATGAAATATGACACATCTCAGTCAATGTGCATCATATAAAACGTAATTAATAATTTGATCTTGGGAAAACAAAGGATCATCCATCCGTCCATTATCAGAGCCGCTTTTCTTCGCAAGGATCGCAGGCGTGCTGGAGCCTATCCCTGCTATCTTTGGGCAGTAGGCGCTGTACACCCTGAACTGGTTGCCAATCGCAGGGCACACAAAGACGAACAACCATCCGCGCTCACAAATACAACTAGGGCCAATCCAGAGTGTCCAATCAACCCATCATGCACGTTTTTGGAACACGGGAGAAAACCGGAGTACACGGAGAAAACCTACACTGGCACGGGGAGATCATGCAAACTCCACACAGGAAGCCCGGAACCGAACCTTGCACCTCGGCACTGTGAGGCGAACGTGCTAACTAGTAATCACTATGCCGCCACATTATGGGATCACATATTAAATAATTTGAGCTTTTATCAAGGAGAATAAGTATAAGATTAGTGTTTCACTGAAATAATGTTTTTTTTTAAGCTTGCATAGTTGAAAACAAAGCAGGTGTATTTGCCAGGAAACATGACTTGAATGGCAGCAGTATGAACTGCGTGGGTTTTCTCCAGGTACTCCGGTTTCCTGCCACATTCCAAAGACACTCATTAATATGTTAATGGGACACTTTAAATTGGCCCTAGGTGTGATTGTGAGAGTGAGTGGTTGTTTGTCCTTGTGTGCCCTGTGATTGGCTGGCAACCAGTCGTGGGTGTATACCGCCTGAGAGCGGGTGGGATAGGCTCCAGCATGCCCGCGACCCTCGTGAGGAAACGCGGCTCCGATAATGGATGGATGGATATATGTACACACACAGCGCACTGATTTTTTATTTATTTTTATTTATTTATTTTTTTTTTGCAGGCTTCTAAGCAATACTCTTCTCTGTGTTGTGACATGAATACATCTTTGTTGCTTTACAGAGTCTTAAATCAATCTTTAATGAAATTTGCATTGGTAAAAAAAAAGTCAAGAGATAATTTTTCTAGCCCACTTATTCATTGTTGTACGCCAAATATCTAACCAGTATTTCAACATTACAGTCCAGTAAAGCCCAGTCCAGTCCTTTTGGTATTGGTACGGGCCACAGCTACCAGACCGATCCGGGCTCCTACAGTCCCCTTTCCTCACCAGCCACATCATCCCCCAGCGGCAATGCCTACTCTGGACTGACAAACCGCAGTACAGCTTTTGGTGAGTTTTTTACATTCTATTTTTTCATTATTTTGGAAAAGACTGGATCTTTTGTGAAATCATTCCAGTCATATTTTTCACAGTTTGCGTTTGTATCATGAACAAATTTCCAACCAAATCGACACACAATCAAGTAGAATAAAAGTAAAATATTTCAACTCCCAATTGTGTTTCGTGTTTTACTCTTAATTTAGAATTTGTCTTCACGTGCGCGTCTTGTGTAAGTGATAAGGGGAATTATATAATTTTCAAAGGGATTAATAAGTAAATTGTATTTTGGTTTTTGATACACATGAGTTCGCTGACTAATGCCGCCATAATCCACAGTAGGCGCTCCATTATGTTAGCGTACCACAGCAGGACATCGCAGGTTGTGTTCCATCAGATCCACACGGTAGCCTTTGCGTGCTAACTACAGCTAGTTTTCATAGCTCATCATAGCTTCCTTTTTAAGGTGCTTTTTTATCACCGCCATGCTGCTATGAAAGGGAGGATTACATTGTATTCAGTAATCGTGCATATGCAGTTTGTTTTCAGCTCAGTCTGGGTTGTGAATCGATTCTTTTATTGTTTTTTATATGGATGCATATTTTGATTTCGATTTTCGATGAATCTTTTCATCCCCAAGAGCAAAGCATGATCTTTGAGTTTATCGTTGCACGTTTAAACTTCTCTAGCAAATTTATCTTGCCACAGCTCTCTCCAGAGCGCGTCGACATGGCTAAACAGCGATCCTCTGTGAGTGTAACTGTAACGTCATACCTGATGTGATTATCGTGGAAATGTATAAGAAAAACGAATGAGGACCAAGCAAGGCTGACAGTCACTGCTGGTTAATTTTTTTTCCTCACTTTATTGGAGCAGCTATTAATGGCAGAGAGGGACTTGTGAATTGAATGACGCCTTTAAAATCAATATTAAAACATTTTTTTACTGATGTTATGTCTAAAGGCGTCCTTATTTAAAGGACATTGTCGTCAGTAAAAAAATATATATATATATTGTGGGGTAGGGCATCATGTTGCTTGCGGAGCAAGCGTGCATCATTTGTGATTCTGCCCTCCCGATGCATCCTTTAAGCTGTTTAATGACACCTCTGTTGGACTTTACTGTAGAATTTAACACACAACAAAAAGATGTTAATAAATGACAGTCTACTACGAGTCACAACTAATACAAAACTATTTGCCGTAGTAAACTTTAAAGAGATGTTTGTTTTCATTGATACATGCAGTTGAGCCTGGGAGATCCTTGCACTTTTTGTTAGACTCTTGAAATTAAGTTTTCTATTTTCTAAGATCTAAAAAAGCTTTAACATGTAAATCACTAAAAGTTGTTTAATAAACATGTGTTTAAAGGTATTTAAACTAAGTCAAGTTTTTGAGTTTTTATTGATCAAATTTCCACTTTTTTCAACCAATGAATGTCGGCTTGACATATGGGTTATCGGCCTCAATGACTACTAATAATCGGTATCGGCCCTGAAAAAAGTATATCGGTCTATCACTAGTAAATGCAAAACATGCTTCATTTTTAAAACGTCGCTGCTGCTAATGCTTAGGTCAATGATATATACAATATTCAAATGCTATCGGTAATTTAGCATTGATTTTGAGCGTAATTGTCCTACAAAAAAATGAATATTTACACACATTTGGTGTGGATACTTACTTAGTCTGACTTGAATAAATCCATCTCATATTACCATCATTTATGACACCACGACTGGGAACAACTACCTATTTATGCCTCCGTTGTTTGAGTGGAGCAGAAGTGTGGAGCAGAAATGCGCAAAATCAGCAAAACAAATGGAACAATACATTTAAGAAAAAAAGAAAGGATTATGAGATTACTTACCGTGAATGGATAAAAAAAATACGCATTTATCATTTATTTTTCAAAATGCTACCATTTACGGTCAGAGCCCTGTTATAAGCACTACTTGCCGCTGGTTAAAATAACACTTTCAAAACTCAGCCTTTTGGTCCCAATGAAAAAGTGGAAAAGATCAAACAAACACTACCTGCTGCTGTGAAATGAGTCCCAAATATGTTGTCCAATAGTTTAAAACTATTGGTATCACTGACTCAATATTGCCAATTTCCGAGCCACATGATCACTGGCTAAAAATGGAATGAGAGCACACTGACAGCCTCAGTGTGCGTTCAGTCGGAGCTGATTGTCAAGCAGCTGCTCACGCCTCCTGCTGTTTGTTGTCCACATGGTGAGCGCAATGGAGCTTGTCCAGCTTGTAACAGCTACTTGATGGCCTTTTAATGGGCACAAACATTAGCCAAATGGATTATCTCTGCAGTGCCACTTGTGCTCCCTTTACTGTCCTCATCGACGGTTTGTAAGACTAATGAAGTTGGTTCAAGCAATGGCATTTACATGATCTGCTGCATGGTTTCATAAATAATTGGTAATAAACAGTTTATCCTTCTCTTTCTGCACTCCTCTGCGAATTGTTAATTACTTTGCATCTGTTGTTTTATATGTTCCCCTCGCTCTACCCTCCGCCAACATTTTTTTGTAGCTACGTGTAGACCTGATGAACACATTGTTTATTATGGTTAAAGAGAAGCAATGTCTCTGTAGGGCAATCTGATATCTTCTTTGTGTTTTTTTCTCGGTTGATTCTCAATAGAGCCTTGCTGGAATGTGTGTCTTTCTGGTACTCATAGAATGAATGCTTGCGTGTGCAGTTCTTTCTGTATATTTTAGCCTGACAAAATGTTACAAATTATCAGAACAAGGACATGCAACTTTGCAATGATTTTGAACCGCATTGTGTGACAAGCTTTCTCTAAAATGCAAAATCTGGTTGCAAGGGTCTCTTAAACCTGAGTGTGACACAACAAGAATAAAAAATGAAATAAAAAATTGGATGATAATTTCCAGGAAAATTCAAATTTGTGTGTGTGGGGGCGGGACTATTGGTTTGTTGCGGAATGCTTCTGTGTTACATTGCTTAAGGAAAAAAATGGATCTTAAAAAAACAGTAAAGACTTAATTCTCAACATATAATTAATAAATGCATCTATGTAATTGGCCATGCTGATTTGATTTTGAACTTATTTCTTATGGCTCTGCTTATTTATAAGATGGCCTGAATTTTTAAATTCTTTTATGAAATGAGGATGCCAAAATATTACCACTTGGACATGATATGAACCCATAATGTAATTCAAATTCAGTGTCTGTCAGCACTGGTTGCTGTGGTAACAGGAACTTTATTATATAATTATTTTGCTTGCTATTTTTCTGGAAATATTGGATATATTTGGCTCAAACGTGTTCTTATAAGATATAGTGTGAAATCGGGCTGAACTATTATGGGAAGTAATCTACTGGTGATTATTTTTCACCCTCAAAATTGCAATTGCGATTTGAGATGCGATTATTTTTTTCAAGGTCCTTTTCTTATGTATTTTTCAACAATCAAGCAATTAATTCATCTTTATTAGACCAAACAATATCATCTCTACTATACCATATAGGATCCGAAGATGAAGCCAAATGAAGCATTCATTTGAAAGACATTATCTTCTACAATTGCAGGTGTAAACTTACAAAATAACTTTGAAGTGTAGTCTTTTTAACGTTCACCATGACAACAGCATTCGGCCACACAAGTGTAATGTAAAGATGAGTTTATTCTATTCTGCAAACTAGTAAGGAATCTCAAATGCAGATTACAACAATAATGGAAACAAATCCATGGTTTTACCACCTCACGTATCCAACTTCATGTTTCTTGAAACATGTTACATGACATGGAAACGTGGATTGCACGTCTTAAACAGTGAATTTTGCGTCCAGACCAATAAAAAAAATTTAGAACCAATAAAGCTTCCAGATCTCCAGTCAAAAACGCCACACTTTAACGTATAGGAAACGTAAGATTATACATGCTTTTGATGTAACATTTTCCGATTTAAAAATAAAAGGAAAAGCGCCAGCAGTTTTTATAGCAGTAATTACTAGCAGTGGTGGCACCTCATCCATTAAATAGGGAGGAACACCAATTTATTTGTCTTAAGGTTCATTCATGAAATCAGATGATGCAACAGTAATGCTACATACAGAATTCATCCATTTAATATGTGACCACTGACAATTTTGCACGGCGCTTCCATTTTCAAATCATTTGACCGGAAGATGCGTTTTGATTTTACCCCACTTAAGTACCGTGCACCGCCGTGTCCTTGTGCGTGTACTTAAGCATCTGAGACAGGTAAAATCGAAGTCAACACTTGGGAGGGGCGGCCCACATCAGACAGTCATGTTGGCTCACATATGAAGGAGCTATCAGTACATGCACTTTCCATACTGCACGTGTTCCAATATACGACGGCAGCCTAGACGACATAAGATATCAAATGCAATCAATCGTTCAGCCCTAAAGTGAAACTAATTAGTTTGACGCGACAAAGTTAATTCTGCTTGCAACATATGCCTGAACAGATTAATAGCATTTACATCCATTTCAGTGGGGAAGGATGATTTGCAATATAAGTGTTTTGAGTTATGAGCCTGCCAAAGGAACAAATGAAATCTACTCTGAAGGCAGCACTGTACAGTATTTGACAGCATGTGTGCCTGCAAAACTGTGTGTTATTCCAGACGTGTCAGGAGAGAGCAGCCAGAGCGGAGCTCAGTTCCAGGGTCGACCCAGTGAAGTGTGGTCCCAGTGGCAGAACCAGCATCACTCCCAGCAGGCTGGGGAGCAGCATGCACACCCCAACCCCAGCCAGACTGAAGTGTTTCAGGTGATAACATACACACGCACATTTGTCTTTGGTTTTGCTTATAACGTGACCAAAAGTATATACTGAAATATGGCTGATAAGACCTGTGTCCTGAAAACGACTGAATAATAATGAGGGGAGGGAATCTAATTGTGTGTGTAATTTTCCTCAATATTGTAATTGTGATTTATTTTGATTACTTTTTTCAAGGTCTTCTTCCCCTTTGTTTTTTTTTTTGTTTGTTTTTTTTAGCAAACGCAAGCATTAATTTCTGTATCAAAATAAATAATATCAGATGTATTATACATACAGTGGAACCTCGGAGTTCAGACAGAATTCGTTCTTGTGAAGTGTTCAAAGTTCGATTTGTTCAACTTCCGCAAGATTTTTTCTCACGGGAAATAATGTCAATTAGTTGAATCCGGTCCATGCTCAAAAAACGTGTTAAACTAATGTAAGAATTGTATGTAAAAACCTGTACATCCTCTGTTTAAACAATAAGAAATTAATTGTGAACATAAGAATTGTAAAATTTAAATCAATTTAAATGCGAATCATTTGCCTTTTGGGCTGGACTTCTTTGGATGGATGTGAAGGAAGGTTTACTCCTGAGAAGGGGAATCTTCCTCTATGCTTTGACTGGGTAATTGTGAATGCCTGTTCTGTTATTTTGTTATTAGTTATTGTTATTAGTTCTGTTATATTGTCTTTTGAAACCAGCCTCTGCAAAGAAACGGCACTGGCATTTCCTTCAGGCGATCGCCATGAATTTGAAAAGCTTTTTCATCAATATTAGCCTCTAATACTGTCCCCTGCTAACAATTTTTCTTTGAAATATCAAAAGTAGCTTCTCTATTTCTTATGTTATCTGTGGCCTTTGCTTTGTAATGCTCATCACTCCTTTGGAAACACTTGCTGCCTTTATTACATCTTTGTCCTTTAGGATAGTCAAAATTGTCACCTTAGCCATACGGTGATAGCCTTTAGCACGTTCCGTAACACACACGCTCTCATTTTCATGCTGAGTATTTAACTCCTTCCTTAAAGCAACTGTAGTTTGCATTACTGTCCTTTTTTTTCATTGCTGTTGGTAACACTGCTGTCTTTGTTTGGGGCTATGGCTAAGAACTGGACTGTACTGGAATGCACTTGTAAATGTGTTGAGAGCGTTCACGCTTATGCCTGCCTGACTCGAAATGGGCAGTGGCCATCACCGCTACCGTGCCGTGTGCATTCGGCATTGCTCAGCTTGACTGAGCTACCCGTTCGACGTTCGACATTGCTCAGGTGTTTGAGCTCCGAGAATTTGGACAAACTCTGAAACATTTTTAACACTGATTTTTTGGGGGTCGCATTCAGATTTGTAGGAGTTCGAAGTCATTTGATTTGCGAGGTTCCACTGTAATTGTTTTGGTCTTACAGGTTTGGATTTTTCGCTAAAATAGCGGCAAAGGATTTTCGATAAAATATTCAGTTGTGATATCACTATTTCATGAGGTTGTAGCTTGGTGGTTAGAGATAAAGGCTCACCCCTAACCCCTCACTTGTGTGTCTGCAGGACATGCTACCCATGGCTGGAGATCCCACTCAGGGAACAGCCAACTACAACATTGAGGACTTTGCTGACCTTGGCATGTTCCCTCCGTTCTCCGAGTAACCCTGCAATCGCCTGTCACTCTTCCTTTGCAACGGAGGAACTGGACTGGACTGGTTTGGTTTCCATTCATCTCTCATGTTGTGTCTCATTTGGAAACATGGCTGGGCCACCAGCTCACAACTGATGTGCAGCACATTGAATGTCAAGGTGCACACATACAAACATAGTCCACACGTTTGGACCTGATGGTCTGCAGTATGTATCTGTGAATATACCTCATCAATGAAAGAGGGGGTCCTATTGCCAAATGGACACTACCTCTGTCAACGTCTCGCCGTCTGTCCCCGAAATGGACGTTGTCTCAATGATGAACGCAAAGAAAGTCTGCTGAGGCAAGATAGCAAGCATCGCCATTACCAGAGGACTGCAGCTGTTTGATCTTAGCACGTCAATACTATTATGGCACATTCACTCCACAGATGGGAGTGAAAATATTTTTGACCCCTCCATGAATAGGAAAATTTGATGTTAGGAATTCTTGAACTTTATCTGTTGATTGACCTAAAGCTGCAGTCTTTGCTGAGGATTAGGCTAATTAATAATAGTTTCATTGTATTTTTTTATGCATTTTCAATTTGTCAAATGCAAAACAAGCACAGCATACTGACTGTGTGTCAAATAAGGAATAAGATGGCAAATTCTGCCTATGTTTATCATGGTCAAATAATGCAAGGGATTAATTATAGAACAAGTTTCGCACTTAGCTGCTAAGACTGAAGTCTCATAGAAGAGACTATATACAGTAACACCTGGTGCATGATAGACCTACAGTGGATAAAAAAGTATACACACCCCTATTTAAATGTTAGGTATTTGTTAAAAAAATAAAAATAAAGAAAAATGACACCAAGACGAATCATTACATGTTTCCCGCCATTAATGTGCCCATATCCTGTGCAACTTAATCACAAATGAGATCTTTTTGAGAGGGGATGTACAACAAATAATAGATAATGTTGTTGCACTGGTTTGCACAATTTCATTAACTGGGAATGTGGCTGTGTTCAGAATTAACCAATCATCATTTCGGGTAAGGTCAAGATAAGTGGTTCATAGAATGGGTGCACTTAAATGGCAATTAGCTTTTATTTTACTCTGGTGCACTCTGCTGTCTCTTGCCAGGTTGGCATTGCAAATGAGAACATATTCTTGATTACCTTACCTGGATAAATAAATATTAAACAAATAAATGTTCAATCAGTAAGGAGAAGTTTACAGAAAAAATTCCAACTTTGGAACAGAGTAAACGCAGTCATCATCAAGTGGAGAGCTGAGAGCGATGGCACAGCTTTGATATGAACAAATAATGGAAGACCCTCCACAATTGCTAAAGACAAGAAGTAAAATGTCAGACAGGCCAACAGCAAGATTGAAGGAGCTGCAGGAATTTCTGGAAAGTAACGGCTTTATAGTACGCTACAACAATTTCCCGTGTGGTTCGTACCACATGTCTGGGCTACAAGGGTAGCCTGGCAAGATAGAAGTCTCATATTACAAATAAAAAATATCCAAGCCCAGCAAAAATTTGCATAAACACCCATATAATCTCCCAAAACACATGAGAAAATGTGTTATGGCCTGATAAAACCAAGGTTGAACGTTTAGGCCGTAATTCCAAAAAGGTATATTTTGGTGAAAACACAATCCTGCTCATCACCAACAGAACACAATTCTTACAATGAGGTTGGTGATGGGAGCATTGTGCTGGAACATGTGCCTGTTTTTCTGCAGCTTGAACTATCAGGCCTTAGCCAAGGTGGAGGCAATTATGAATTGTTCCAAAAACAGGTCGGTGTACGCAAAAACCTTCATGCTTCTTCCAAAAAGCCAAAAGAATGTCAGGAAACGCCAATTACAACAGCTGAATCTTATTTGTAGTTAATCAAAAGCACTTTAAACAGTGGCAGGTGTGTGCTGACTCCCATTTAACGAGTTTGAATATGACTGGTAAATTCTGAACACAGCCACATTATCAGTTACAAGAGGGTATGCAGACATGTGCAACATTATCACAGCTTATTTTTCTTCCTGTTTTGAAAAAATATGTAAGTTTAATCAGAGTATTAATGATGGTGTTTTACAGCCTCTTTGCAATTGGATAATAAGGTCTAAAATCAGAGTTTGTCGCAACTGTAGAATTTTAATGTTTATGTGTGTATCAGGTCATGCGTCCAGGAATGTAAGCGTTAAGCCGAAAATCAATCAGTCCCCTCTGGTGATTGTGATGACATGTATAGATTGAGACAAAAAGTGCTGAACTGTGTGTGAGCGTTGAAGAAGTAAACCTCCATCTGCCTCATGAAGCCCCCTGGCACATCATCACTGACTCTTGACAGCAGCGGGAGAAAAGCTGCTTGCTCATTCTCATCACCTCATCAACCTTACTTTGTAAAGTTCAGCTAAGTGTAGTGATGTCCATAACTCCAGTTAAAAAAAAAAAAAAAAAAAAAAAAAAAAGAATAATAATTTAAAAAATGGTTATGGACGGATTCTGTGTATAAATGAAGCTTATTTGAGAGAAAAACATGGAAGGGAAGGCCGTTCCTGAGCTGAGGCGTAAAAGTGCACTTCATAACTGCTAATCTCACCAGCCTGATTTAAAAGGGAAAACCGCAATACTATCCAAGCAATTGCAGTGTGTTTAGTAGTGCATTTGGTATTCTTCATCATTCGCTACTTGACTTATTTGCTTTCTAATCATTTTGGAGAATTAAGACTTAGTAATAATACTTTGTAGTGCAGGAGCTTTTACATGATGGATTGTATGATGTCTCTGACAGACAGGTGAGAGAACACATCAGTCTTTTGGCTTGAGCTCTCAAATCAAAATGTTTTTGTAAATAATGTGATTTTTACGTCAATTGGTGTTATTTTCACACTGTTACTTGTTTCATGTGTTTAATGTGCATCCTTAATAATATTGTGTCCAATGTGAATACATATTTAACTATTGGTATTTAGTTGGTCTGTTAAATGTACATTGAGTTCTAGACTTGTATAAATTGTGTAAATGTGTCCTATTATTTTTGTGTGAAACTTGTGAGTTGTGACAATAAATTCTTACTGTGTAGGTGTGTTCACTTCGCTGTTTTAGTTGCATTGTTTGACAGTTTTTGATTTTAATAAAGATTTAAGTGTAGAGATGGTAAAAGTCAAGTCAAGTCAAATTTATTTGTATAGCCCTTAATTACCGACAGTCTCAAAGGGCTTTCCATAACCGTCAAACGACATTCCCTGAGCTTAACCCCCAGGAGGGCTAGGAAAAACTCAAAACCCCATCTGGGAAAAGTGAGAAAGGTGGATGATGGGGAAATCCTCCTCCCAGGATGATCAGTCTGCAATGGATGCCAAGTAGGGAACATTTGACACATAATATGATGCTATACAATAATGCGAGAGTCAGACAAATGGAGTGCTGCAGCAAGATGACTTCAGTGGAGTGGGTACTCGCCTAGTTGATCAGAGCCGTTATCTCCATAGCAGCACCTCCAAGGATGTGGTCTGCCTTCAATCTTGTACCAGTCAGTTGCTGTTGAATCGAAACAACCACTTTTAAGTCGGTCACCGTCACCTAATTCCCAAGCTGGTGAATTGGGGGCAGAAAATAGAACAGAAGTAGTAAACAATTCAACTAAATAGTGAAGTATGTAAATGAGTAAGCAATTCATCAGCATAACAGTGAAAACTATTGTTATATTTATGTGAAATATGACCAAGCGGTAGGATGTAGATGCTAAACAAAGGTCCAAGTAAAATGATATGACAAAACTCAGAAGTCGTATTGCCATGAATCACACGGAGCACGCCTGTGAGAGGAAGAATTAAATTAAGAAAGTGCTGAGCCTGAAATGCCATCACACGTTTCAAGGCATTTTAATAGCATGATAGGCTCAATTGTGTATTGATGAGGTGTTAGCGTTCATAGCGAGAAAAAGATCATTAGTCACATTAGCAAGGGCTATCTCAGTAGAGTGGTCGGCTCTAAATCCTGATGGAAGTTCAAATCGATTATTAGCGGCCATGTATTCATTTGTTGCGCTACAAATTAAAAAAAAAAAAAATTCTCTCTTGGTCGAGGTTTGGTTGCTTAGGTAATGGTCGAATAACGTCAGTCCTAAAAGCTGACGGTACTGTGCCCGTGGTGAGCAATAAATTAATTTAATTTAAGACGGAGGGTCCTTGGGTCATAAACAGTTCTTTAATGAGTTTGCCAGGAAGCGGATCGAGCACACAAGTTGTCGGTTTTGACGCACCAACCAGTTTTGTTAGGCTTTCAAGAGATACTTCTTTAAAATGTGATAAGGTTGCCGTACAGTTATCAGCCGTAGTGCATCTATTAACTTCAGTTATCGCTAAATTCAAGTGGGTTGTAGGAACAGTGTCCTTAATCTCATCCCGAATGCACTCAATCTTCTGAGAAAAGAAATGCATGCAATCGTGAGCTGAATCATTTTTACAAATCCTAAATTAAACATTATGAGTGCAAGGATGTGCTTGCCTTTTATTTTTTATTTTATTCATGCATATTTGGGTTGAGACGCGCTGAGACAGTG
Organism: Idiotropiscis lumnitzeri; assembly: GCF_059441095.1. Lineage (NCBI taxonomy): Eukaryota > Metazoa > Chordata > Actinopteri > Syngnathiformes > Syngnathidae > Idiotropiscis > Idiotropiscis lumnitzeri. The sequence goes on along the minus strand of NC_142395.1, from coordinate 3,828,260 downwards.
AGACAATGTCTTTGCTGGTCACAGTCAATGCACGCTTGGTTGGAGAAGCGTTTGATGCAATGCATACAATACATGCTTAATTAGTGCGATTCTCTGAATCTTAAATAATGACAAGTCTAGTGTTGACAAATGTGTTTATAAAAAGACGATGGTGCCAATCAATGTTCCCTCTAATTTTCCATGTATCTGAGTATTCAGACTAACTCCCTGAGCATCCCTTGGACCACAGTGTGCAACATCAGACATCCACATAGCGGCCAAACCCGTACCGCACCTGTTATATGATGTAGAAGTTACAGAAACATTCAAACCGTCTACGTGAGAATAGATCAAATCATTGAAAAGACATTTTGTATCAAACCAGCCCCACTTAAAGAAAATAACAGCAGTTATTTTAAGTATATTTTGTTCAAGTTCAAATAGAATCTGTTTCAATATGGTCCTGCATTATCCACTCAGATCCCCTGAGGACATTTTCGAGTGCAGTCTAGCACAACTCGCTGGTCATAGCCTCAGACCACTATGCTCCGAATTGACTGTGACAAATACATTATGTGAATATGTTTTTTGGTAATGGTGCAGGAGAAAGCTGGACAAAGGGGCAGCTGTCCACGATGTTGTAGTTTGTCTTATCATTACTGTTATTGCATGTGAGAAACATCACAGGTTTATGACAGACTGCAAAAAAAAAAAATTAAAAAAACACACTGCCCAAATCACACCACTCACATCTCTCTGAACAGCCATGTGATTGGCTGAGGCGGATTGGCTCCCAGAATCCATTGCTGTCATCTTTTTGTGTTATTTTTATTTCTTTTGGGGACATGAATGGCATGAGAGATGCATGGTTTGTTTTAATTTAATTTCTTTGTTTCATTGTTTGCTAGTATGCTGTTCAAAGATATTTTCCGTTTTGGTTTGAAACGTGACTCTAAGGAGTGTGGTGACCAGTGAAATACCTCCCCTGACTATGTTGATTAGTTGTGAAGTCATATAAGTGCTTATCGCGTGAGGTGCAGCTATTGGCAATGATTTCTAGCTCTACATTAGAACTAGCATGTGCCCCGGAGAATTGGCTGCCCAACTGATGCTGCACATCTTTTGGCTGTGAAAATATGAGGCTTTTCCCCAAAAGTCCCCCTTTGTCTATGAGTTACTCCCTATCATCCTTATCCAAAAATGAAAGCTCGGGCGAACGCTTTGGTTGGGGCTCGAACGCTGTCAGGTTGTGCTCTTGTTGCCTGCTCTTCAGCTGGCTGGCTGACCGGTGGCGGCGTGGAGCTACTCTTCCACGACTGCATGAGCGGGCAGGCATGCGAGACTCGAAGCCCCATGTCTGGATGGTTAGAAGCTGATCAATTTCTGCTAAAGTGCTAACCTTGACTGGTTAGCCATCCATCCATCCATCCGTTATTTGTACCGCTTCTCCTCACTAGGGTCGCGGGGGGCGCTGGAGCCTATCCCAGCTATCTTCGGGCAGTAGGCGGGGGACACCCTGAACTGGTTGCCAGCCAATTGCAGGGCACACAAAGACGAACAACCATCCGCACTCACACTCATACCTAGGGGCAATTTAGAGTGTTCAATCGACCTGCCATGCATGTTTTTGGAATGTGGGAGGAAGTACCCGGAGGAAACCCACGCAGGCACGGGGAGAGCATGCAAACTCCACACTGGAAGGCCAGAGTCGGGATCGAACCCACGACCGCTGCTGTCTCTCACTGTGAGGCCATCGTGCTAACCAGTCGGACCACCATGCCGCCCAGGGTGTAAAAAAGTGGACATGTCCGTGCAAAAGAGGAAGTTTGGTTATCCACAATGGGATGTTAAGCAGCTTGCTCAACCTATATCAGCTCTGCAGCAAGTGGTAAAACTTTGCCTTCGCTTGTCAATGATCTCATGGTCAGGGTCAGAAGACTGTGAGGATTCCCAGGAGACGAGCCAGGAAGGTCAGGCCAGACAGGCAACGGAAAAGTGCATGGATGTGTAGCCAACAACCTAGCAATGAGTCAGTGATTGGGACAGCCTTAAATAAGTGGTTGTGTCTGATGCCAGATGTGGGCACGGTGGACTGGAAGAGCAGAGGAGTGAGTGAAAAAACATTGGGAGACGACACTGGTGACTAATGGCGCCAAGCAGTGACAGTGGTATATATTTGGAATTGTGAACAGGCTGAAAGGTGATGAAAATGAATTGCTGCCCACATTCCTTCGTGACAAATATGAACTCTGATCAGCCTCTTGAATTCCATTCTGACTTTTCTTAAGCTCTGCAGCATTAGTGATGGACTGGCAGGAAGAAGGGAGATAGAAACATTTCATTCCAGGGATGTTTTCATTGTAGCGCCACACTACACGCTCCCGTCCCACATAATGCCTTATTGGCATGAACTGTCTTGTAAATAGCAAGCGCGTGTGTGCGTTTGAGTTTAAGAGCAAAAGCGCTCCATTTGCATAAGCCACTGGCGTACTTTGCATGTACAGTATGCAATTATTTCTCACATACACACTTGGTTGGTGGAGAAGAGCAGCATGCTTATCTCTTGTCTCTGTGTGTCTCCAAACCAAATGGACATTCTCAAATTCCGTCCTCAAAATGCTCTTACAACAGCTTAAAAACCGCAGAGAGGGGAAAATACCAACCACAATGTCCTGTAACGCAACATCAATGTTTTTGCGCAATAACTTTTATTTACTGTTCATATTCCCATCATCGCGGCACGGTGGCCCGACTGGTTAGCACGATGGCCTCACAGTGAGAGACAGCATCAGTCGTGGGTTCAATCCCGGCTCCGGCCATCCTGTGTGGAGTTTGCATGTTCTCCCCGTGCCTGCGTGGTTTTCCTCCGGGTACTCCGGTTTCCTCCCACATTCCAAAAACATGCATGGTAGGTCGATTGAACACTCTAAATTGCCCCTAGGTATGAGTGTGAGCGTGGAGGGTTGTTCGTCTCTGTGTGCCCTGCGATTGGCTGGCAACCAGTTCAGGGTGTCCCCTGCCGACTGCCCAAAGATAGCTGGGATGGGCTCCAGCACCTCCCGCGACCCTTGTGAGAAGAAGCGGTACAGAAAATGGATGGATTCCCATCATCCATCATGTGTCACAGTGTGCTTGCTATATGCTGTAATGGTCAAGTACAATTGATCCGACCATATACCACATAGTATATTAACGGTAGTGCATGTGCTGCAAAGAATGTATAGAACAGAACAGAATATTACGGTAATGGGCGTTATTGTCATTCCATCATACAACAACGTTGGAATTCTTCTCCTTTAGTGTCATACGAAAAAAGAGCGAAGACAAACACAAATATTTTCAGATAAAAGTAATTAAAAGAACTAGAAGAAACAAACTTCCTCTCACTATAAGAGTAAAAGTTTTATTTTAACAAGTGACCGACTGTGGTTCACTTGCCCTACTTTTGTGCTGTGAATGTCAGGTGGCTCCCCGCAAGCCTCAACAGTCTAAATTTGATTTATTTTAACTTCACTTTATTTATGGAAAGTGCTTTAATTAGATCTTGGCAAAAAATATTCATGTCAATTCAAAGAAAAATACAGCCGATGGTTTCAACAGTCCTGCAGTGTACCTTGTGTAGGGTTGAGGGTTAAATAATGCAGGGCAGATATTTAAAGCGATTTTTCATCAAAGGAGGTTGTTGTAATCAAGATTATCCATCCAACTATCCAATTTCTTCAGCACTTGTCCATATTTGGGTCAACAACTGGAGGCTATCCCGACTGACTTAAAGGCGAGAGGTAGGGGGCACCAGTGGCGGGCGTGCATTTAACACATAGGCATTCAGTGAAGTCCTACTTATTCCTACTTAAATGAATCCCCCTCATAATACCATAGTTTATGACAGCACACTTACACAGTACAGAGTGAGTGTTGGACGACCTAGCTTCTCTTGAAAGGTCCCTCTTGAAAATGGCTTCGCAAGTGTATCTGCAACTGAATCCACACTTTTCCCTCCTTCGGCTATTGTGGTTTAAAAAAAAAAGCAAGAATATATTTTAGATTTTCAAACAGTCGCCAGTTACGTCTTTCTGGTGTTTATTCCGCATAGCACTGCCCCCTCACGAGTGAGTATCCAATTAAAAAAATCATCACCTTCAGCGTAAGGCTAGCGAGAAGGCTCACTGTAAGCAACTTGTGATCTGATTGGCTATTGCAACTGTCTATCAAATCTGAAAGCTCATTGGCTTTGACAGAACAGATGCCCCCACAATTGTGTCTGAAGGCCTTGGACGAATTGTGCGTGCTACTGGTATCGTGAAACCTGCCTGGCAACACGAGCTAGCTGAATTCTGATTGGATAAAAACTCACTAAAAATACAACACTAGGATATAATATGACATCATTGTGAAGAATATGATCCTTATTTCTTGATAATGTTTGGGCAGCAGAGAAGGACTTGAAGGTCCACCTTGAAGGCGATACACATGTCTAACTGTTGCCAAAATAATCAAAGACATGGACTATTGTGTCTGTGTTAATTATAGTATAAATAATTTGTAAAGCTTGTTCTGGGTGGCTGTTATTCCCAATTCTGACTGATATTTGAAATTACTATGATTAATCTTGCCTGTGAATAGTCTTTTTCATTCTGGACATTTCAGGGCATTGAATCAATCACAATTGGATTCATTATTAATGTAAAAGTTGTTCACATTGAATTGTGACTTGTTTACTTCACATCATGCGCCAATGAATAGTGGATAGATTTATTTTTGGTCATTCCGTGTATTCCATCACACATTGAGAAAACTCACCATTCACATTCACAGACTATTGACTATGTTTAGACTATGGACAATTTAGAGCCTTCAATTAACCCAGCACTCATGTTTTTTTTTTCAATGAAGGAAGGATCAGTGGTACCCGGAGAAAACTTATGCATGCTTTTGCAGAACAGCAAAACGCCACACGGAGATGTTTCAACAGAAATGAGAACCAAGATCAACTGACTATGACTACTATGCCGAACCCCTAAATATTTCAAGACATGGTGTGAAGTAAGTTCAGAAAATACCAAATTAAATCTTTTTGTGTCACTAGTAAAATTACACATAATACTGGTTAGAACAATGGCCTCACAGAGCAGAGGTCATCCGAGTTAGCATGTTCTCCCCGTGCCTGCGTGGGTTTCCTCCCACATTCCAAAAACATGCATGGCAGGTTGATTGGACACTCTAAATTGCCCCTAGGTTTGAGTGTGAGCTTGGATAGTTGTTTGTCTATCTGTGCTCTAAGATCTGTACCACGCCTACTGTCCGAAGATAGCTGGGATAGGATCCAACACCCCACGCAACCCTTGTGAGCAAAAGTTCAGATAGAGAGGCCAGACTGAGATGGTTTGGACATGTCCAGAAAAGAGATAGTGAGTATATTGGCAGAAGGATGCTGAGTTTACAAAAACAAGGCAAGAGGTCTAGAGGGAGACCAAAGAGGAGGTTTATGGATGTAGTTAAAGAGGACATGAAAGTAGTTGGGGTGAGAGCAGAGGATGCAGAGAACAGGGTTAGATGGAGGCAAATTATTCGCTGTGGCAACCCCTGAAGGAAAAAGCCGAAAGGAAAAGAAAACGAAGGACATTACATGTACGAGCCAGATGCTCTGGTGACCAAAAATATTTTTTGATTGTGCGACTGTCAAATGAGCCTCGGGTAGTACGATTCACACGGTCAGGACATTTTGGCGGAACACCAGACATGGAGGAGAGACGAGACTCATTGAGACTGGAAGAATGGTCAGATATATAGGCGTGCTTTATTAGCTTTGCCTTATTATTTTAAATTTGATGCTCTGTTGTGCTGTAAATTACGCACGGTGAGATTATTCTGCTAGTACTGAGACCACAAGTTATACAGGGTTGGTTTCCTTGAGTGATGGGTAGATGAGGCATCCTGTATCGTTTCGACACAGTGACACAATGTATTGACACTGTGTTGACACTGTGTTGCTGAATACTGACACCTGGTGGACTTGCAGGAAACATTTGACAGGGTCATCTGACACTGATCTGTCAAACTAATTTTATCCAATTCCATTGATTAGCGACGTGATGTGTTTTTATATATCCTATTTCGTATTACTTTCCATCGCACTAATTATTCTCTTATCTAATTTATATATTTAACTGAATTATTGTTGTATTGCACTGGAGAGGGGAGCTCTCTAATCTCGTTGCACACTTGAGTACAATGACAAAGGGATTTCTGATTCTGATTAGGCATTTGCTTTCACATTATTTTTACATGCACGCAATTTCATAAAAAAAATCTTTGATATTTGAGACGCAGTTGATAAATTAAGAGAACATCTGTCTGAATGCCCAAGTAAAAGTGTTGTGAATGACAATGGACTCATTGTAATTAAAGATTTTTATTCCAAAAAATTAGTTTCTCCAGCGTTTTGTTATTCAGTCTATTTCTTTTTTTGAGGCAATTTCCCCCGCCTTTGAGAAGATCCTCTCACAAGGCACTAAAGAGGCCGGTGTGCACAACGCCTGTGTGGCTAATATAAATCGGTGAGGGAACGTTGCCTCCATGGACTTCCAGTATAAGAGCGGGTCTTCCGTACGTGCAACGTGTCCTGCTGACATAAAGCGCAGCACCTCTGAGTGCGCATCAACAGTGACGTCTTCCATCTTGCGGATCTTTAACGCAAAGTAACGCGCTAATAACTCAATGCTTGTTTTGAGCGTCCATCCTGTTGACAGATGCGCTTCCTTATGAACACATTTTGGCGCGCGACCGCTGTGTCGACACGATTCTGGTAGTGGTCACGTGACTTTCTCAAAGCAGTACGCGCACCGACACGGGGTTTGCCCTGGAAGATCGGCGCGCGCATCGACGCCTCGGTGTCGTTGGACCCATCACTAGTTTCCTTTGTTGTCATTAGTAGGGTATTTAAGGTACAGTTTTTTCGCGACCATAAGGGGCCCTTTAAAGTGCAAAATTTCCCCAAAACAAACGAGATGCCTTGTCATGCGACGCGCTTCTTGTATAAATTGAGCAATTATCTTGACCATTGGGCCTGATCCCCTTGGGGCATTTCAGAGTGCATGTTAGCTCACCCGGCTGGCCAAAGTCTGAAACATCTATGCTTTGAATTGACTGTGCCAAATACATTATGTGAATACGATTTTTGGTGATGGTGCAGGAGAAAGCTGGACAAAAAAAAACACACTTCCCAAATCACACCACTCACATCTCTTCTAAACAGCCATGTGATTGGCTCAGGCGGATTGGCTCCCAGAATCCATTGCTGTAATCTTTTTGCGTTATTTTTATTTCTTTTTGGGATATGAATGGCATGAGAGATGCACGTTTTGTTTTAATTTTATTTCTTCGTTTCATTGTTTGCTTGTATGCTGTACAGAGATATTTTTTGTTTTGATTTGAAACTGTGACTATAAGGAGTGTGGTGACCAGTGACATCCCTCCCCTGACTTTGTCGATTAGATGTGTTGCCATGTCATCTCTCATCTGTCTCATGTCCTGCTGCTGTCAGCAATCCTTTATTTGCATGAGTGCTGGCATGCGCGAGTTAGTATGGCGCGCCCAGTGTAAGTATTAAAAACAGAAATAGCACCCTATACTGGTGCTGCGCCCGTTGATACAGCGTGTCTTTTGGCCATAAACATACGGTGTATATATATATACACACTTGCTGTTCAACTCTCTACTTAACACTCGCCCACTTGTTCTCCTCGGCTCCTTGTTTACACACACGGTCCTCACTTGCTTTTGCTCTTCTTCCTTTCTCACCATTCTTCTTCAGCGCATGCGCACTCCGCATATATACATGACAGTTATCAGACACACAAACTGTCACAATACACACAACACACCACACATTTTTCGAAATGAATTGTAAGTACACCTACCTTTTTGCAAACCCGTTATCATGCACATCAAAAAAACAGAGATCTTCGAAGTGCTTGTGGCAAAGAACACTCGTTCACACTGGCTTGAAATTCCCTCTCTTTGACAGTACAAAATTTGTCCATTTCCGTGCCCTATTATTTTGTTTTGACCACTCATAAAGATGCTTCGTAGAATGCAAACAATGCATCGCCACACAGCACCGCAGCATTTCGCCGAATAATGCAACAACAATGGCAGTTGAGCAACGCACCGGACAATCAACAATGCAGTACAATGGCGACTGGTTGTTCTGTAAATGACGTCATTCCTGAAGAACACCGTAGATTTCTGAACAAAAGCATTTTTTGTTGTTAGGGTGTTATGAGTCGTACTATGAATCTAGGACGTTTGCGTGAAAAAAAACTAACGTGAGCATTGTTAAAATAGATTCATTAATCAAAATACGGTGGATCAAATTTACTTCACACTTGGGCTTTAAGTTCCATATTAGTTCCATACTTTTTAGATGACCTCTCTCTCTTCTCTCTACATAATTTCATGATCATACATTTTCATATTCATTTAATGCTTAAAAACAACAACAAAAAGCTTTTTGTTTGAATAGGCAGTGATTAAGTGGTCTCCTGCCGACAAATTTGCTCTAAAAGCAGTGACAATAAAGCATGGCCTCTTAAATGTTCAAAAGCTCGATGACTTTTGTTCAGCTAAGTGATGCCTGGGTCAACAATTACCAGTGCTGGTGACCGCCATCATCAGCTTTATTATAGACTCAATAATAGAGCTGCTTTCCATTTATCGAGGTCGGTCAGGTCACATATTCAATGTTAATACTCTAATATTACAAACCAAATATAATTTTTATTCATAATAAAAACACAAAGTGAAGCAAATGCCATTTGTATTTTGAGAAAAAAAATTCCAAAACCACTATACCTCTCTGATGCTTTGCTTCATAACATTGTTTTTAAACTTATCCACATGACACAGTGTGTGTTCTAATGAATTAAAACTGGATTTAATAAAGGGGCGCAAATTTAACGTAATGAAGAAACCCTTTGCGGTAATTTAACGCAAATAACACACACATATGTATGGGCGCTCACACACCTCATCTCAGTGCAGTGTTTATGATTCCATGATAAGCATACATAAAACCCAGAGATGGGCACTTTCCTCTGTCCGTGACTTGCGCACCCTTTCGACATTGTCTCTCCATCCTTACTCATAAAAATAATTCTCCTTGCTCCCCATCCGTCCTCGTCCTTTTGAAACGCTTCCATCCTTGCATTTCATCAGTCCGTCAATCCAAAACTCTTTTTAAAAGAAGCCATGTCTGACGATCACAAACGACAGACAAAAACCCACTTCAGTCCTTAATCCCTCTTTTTTAAAAAAACGTTTTGTCCGCGTCCTCACCCTCCAAAATTGGCGTCCATCCGCGATGGACAGAAGGGCCAACCTCTCCCTGGGACAGAATGCCCATCTCTGATAAAACCACATGCAAAACTGATAAGTGTAGCTATTTATATTGGTAATATGGTGTTTAATTAGTAAAGCTTCGGGTGATTTGTGACGGGAGGTCAAACTTTTACTCCTGCCAATGGTGCCGTGGACCCACCAGTTAGCTAGTTCACAGCTAGCTCGACTGCAGTAGTGAAGTCAATTTTTTCTTTTTTTCTGCAAATAGATGAACAAGTTATTTTGTGAATAAACAAACAGTCTCCATTTACTCCCTTCCCCCGTGTCGCTTTCAAACTGGGCGCCCTTGGAAAACCCTGCATGGCCAGTTACTAACACTCTCCTGATGAGAAATTTTTATCCTGCTGGGCTTTTCCTGTCACTGTGACTTGAAAGCTAACAACATGTCCCATTGGCTAAAATGATCACTTGGTTTGCTTTAATACCACGGCGACAACCATGGCCATGAGAGCTGTGTATATTGTAACTAGTTATGACACTTGTTGAACTGTTCACTAGTTTGAAAGCGAATGAGCGCTCGAACCAAGAACTAGCTTCTTGCCACATTAAAAATCCATTATCGGAGCCACTTCTCCTTACGAGAGTCGTGGGCTAGCTGGAGCATATCCCACCTATCTTCGGGCAGTAGGCGGGACTGGTTTCCAGCCAATCACAGGGCTAAAATTGAAATGCTAAATGTATTTGTGATCCGTGTTTTTTCAGTGTGTTTTTTTTCTGAAATTATGTAACACAAGGACATCTAATATTATGTTAGTGCAATCCACATCTACTGGCCCAACCAAAGCATGTTATCAAAACAATTTTCTCGGTGCAGCTACCACATGACTGGTGCCTGCCTTCCTTGTGTGTGCAAGCCTCACATGCACAATGGATGAAATATATGAAAAGGCCCGATTTCTTCTGACCATTGAAAGGGCGTAAAAGATGGGAGGTTCACAAATATTTGGCTGATGGGCCAGATGCAGGCCGGGACTGTCAACTGAGAATCCCTGTTATAGCGTGTCTCTACAGTTGCCTTCTTTTTAATGGCTCTCTGTTCATTAAAATGCAAGGCTTCAAAGAGAACTGTATATTGGTTTAAGTCAATGTTTCTTAGTTATATTCTATTATGCCTCATAGGATGGTGAAAACAATTCACTATAAATGGTATAATTTATCTATACCACAGGTGTCAAACTCAAGGCCTGGGGGCCAAGATCTGGCCCGCAAGCTCATTTAATGTGGCCCGCCAAGTGCGTCAACTTCCTGTTTCGAGCACATTTTCGTCACTTTTAACAACATTGAGATATGAGATATTTGTTTGTTACCAATCCTCCGTTTTTAAAATAAATTGAAATACTGTTGAACTAACAATTACTTACTGGCTCCTGGTTTCAAAACTGGCTTCCCATCAATTTGTTGTGTGTATCTGAAAGCGTATGGTGATCACATGGGTTCACAGTCATAACGGCCCTCTGAGGGAAACCATAACTACGATGTGGCCCGTCCACAAAATTTAGTTTGACACCCCTGATCAATACAATTGTTTAAGTACACCTGCGTAACACTGTATCCTTATTAACAATAAAGAAAACAACTTTGTTAACATCGTCTTTAACTGAAAATATTTGAAGTCCATCAGTTTGCTTGAAACAGAAATAAATAAATGCCACCTACTGTAGTGGATGAGCAAATAGTTCATTCTAGTACTGCAAAAAAAAAAAAAAAAGATTATGTTACCCTGGAGTCACCCAGTGCAATGCCAAGTCAAGTCAAGTCAAGTCAATTTTATTTGTATAGCCCTTAATCACAGACAGTCTCAAAGGGCTTTACATAGCCACAATCGACATCCCCGATCTTAACCCAAGGTTGCCCTTCCCTGGCATTGTTGCACCCCCCACCCCAAAGCCTAACTCAAGCTGGGGTTGTACTTATTATTATAGACACTGTGAACATGTATTTATTTATTTTGGTATTGTTCATTAAATGTGATGTAAGGATACTGTGGATCTATGTCATTTTAATGTGACTGATTATAATTTATGAAACAATTTTTATTTTTAATTTCTTTTTTTTTTTTATTCTTTTATTGCCTATCTTCCAAGTTTGGGTCTGGACCTGGCTGGGCCTGGCTCCTATTCCCTATTTTTATGCTCCACGGACCGGTTTCCCGTGTACATATTTTGGCAGCTAACGTAGCTGCCCAAATTGCAGTTGTGTTCAACTGAATTGAGAAAGGAACAACTCAGTTCATGAAGTGATTTCTTTCATTGTGTTCCACTCAAAATGTTTGTTGCTTTGAGGAAGTCGTTCTCGAATAAGATAGCAAAACTCTAGTCCTGTCCAACTTTTATTTTCCAATGCTTGAATGGGAAAACCATGATCATGATTATTTCTTTTCTGCTGGTTTGTTGATAGAAAGCTCCGCCATGTTGAGATCTCAACTCTCACTGGACTGGTTAACAATCAATGGGAAGTGGTGGGTATGAGAATCAGCCCCTCAAAATCAGGGCTCAAAAGGTACTTTTTTGAACACCAGCCAATGTGGCTGGTGACTCTCTAAAGTCACCCGCCAATCAGAATTTCCACCAGCCAATTTTTTTTAAACTTTAGATCTGCTCCACAGCCATTCATTCTCCCAATGGGCTTATTAAATGTCATTATCTAACATTATGGCACAAACAATATTTATTGGAAATGTAGGAGTAGAGTGACTAGACTATTCTGTTTAAGTGGGGTTTTCTAAGAAAAATACACGTCCAGTTTCTTTGTTCTGACCCAACTCGGCCAGCCTTTATTTGCAACAACCCGCTTCTCCCATCCCCTCTAATCATAAATACAGGCTTTTCAATTGTAATGATTATTTTTTTATTATTATGAATTCAATCATTTTAAATGGCAAACAATACAACCATCTTCCGCGAGATCTTTTCACTACACAAAGGAGGCGTAACAAAACAAAATGGCAGGTCGTGTTAAATAAAACTTACATGATTAATATAACTGCTTTGGCTTCACTTCTTAATGTAAATATTATAATTTTTACCACTGCACCTGGTTACAGCAAGCAATTTGCACTAACTGCAGCATTGGTTCTGAGTTGACCCAAAACATTGCAGGAAAACACCAGAGGACAGAGTCCTGTGAACAACAGCGGCAATCAACTGCCCTACACTCGAGAATCTTCTTTAAAAAAGTGGTGTGTCAAAAATAATTCATTATAAATCTAAGTAGCAGACATTGACCAATTTAGACCAAAGAAAATAATGGTAACTGATGACAGAAACATTTTAAGAGCTGGAAATAGATATCTCAAAACAACTGTTCATGACATCAACAACAAGCTCCAGAGGGCAGTGAATGTATCAATATGTTCTGTCTCTAGAATACAAAGATAAAAAGTACACAGGCTACGCCATAAGATTCAAAGCCCAAATTTGCTTGTAAAATGGGGACACTGGGCCACTCAAGCACATTCACAGAGTTGTAATGAAGCCAATCCTTCGGTATGTGCAGAGGGTCGCTGTCCTGTTGAAAGGGAAAACTTTGAAAGTCTGAGGCCCTGAACACTCTGGAGAAGTTTTTTCATCCAGAATATGTCACCCAGTTCCTTACACTGAAAATCACTTGCACTTCACTCTAAGGATGTTACTGGTTAGGTGATAAGTAGTGCCTAGTCACCTCCAAAGTGGATACCTGGCATTCACGCACGACAAAGAGTTTCCTCTTTGTCTCATCACACTGGAGAATTTTCCTTCTCATGGTCTGATAGTATTGTAGGTGTCTTTTGGCAAACGCCAGGCGGTCTTCCATATGCCTTTTGTAAGAGGTGGCTTCCGTCTCACCACTCTACCATACAGGCCTGATTATTGGAGTGCTCAAGACATGGTTATCCTTCTGGAAGGTTCTCTTCCCTCGACAGAGGACCGCTGGAGCTCTGATAAAGTGAATGTCAGGTTCTTGGTCACCTGCCTGAGTAAGGGCCTTCTTCCCCGATTGTTCAGTTTGGACAGGGGACTAACCCGAGGAAGAGTCCCGTTGATTCAGAACTCCTTCCATTTATGGATGACAGAGGCCACTGACATTTTTTCTTGCCTAGATTTGTGCCTCAAGACCTGTCAAATGTCTATAGACAATTTCTTGGACTTCATCCTTGGTTTGTGCTCTGACAGATCAGTTCAGGTTGTCATAAAACATAGCACTTGGTTTTGTTGTACTGAAGGTGAGAAGTGTCTCATTTGAACCAAACAGAACTCCTACAGAAATGCCCAACATGAAGCCACTGAGGCCACCACCCCAAAAATTTTTTTTTAAAAAGTCATGCACAAGTGAGACATGAGACATGTGACAAGTGCACTGTAAATCAATGACGTGATGAATTTCACAACAGGAGATAGGCAGGAATCTATTTTATTTATGTTTTCAAGTCATTCACTGTCCGGCATCTTCAGTATATTATATTAACAGCATAACACTGGGAGGGCTGGTAATGATTGAGTTAATGTCATGAGCGTTGACGACACTCCTTTTGGGATTGACTGGTAACTCGCGAGTGGCATAATAGGCAGTCCTGCAGTATAGCCTCTGGAGTGTGCACGATGAAAGTCGCTTAAGTCTTTAGAAGAATGTGCTTGTGGTGAAATTTGACAAGGAAGGCCATTGTCTTCAGGCCTCAACACACCAATCTGCCGCCAGCCATTGAAAAGTTGGCACACGCTGTGTGTTTGGCGTAGCGAGCAATGTTGTAAAGTTGAAGCCGTTGTTAGGGTGTCTGGGTGGGTTTGTCTGATTCAACATGTAGAATCAGGTTGGGCTGATGGGTTTAGTGAGCCCTGTGATTGGCTGTTAGCTAGCGAATCAGTGCACTGGAAATGAACCGGAAGTGACAAAGGCGGAAAATGTAAGCTATTTCTCAAGAACTAAATGAACTTTTTTCATTTTCATTTCTCGAGTCCGGAGTAGTGGGCGTCTGCATCGGCTTTTGCAATTTGTTCTTTGGTCATTTTCCAGTACGACGTGGCGAATTCTAGGCTGACACAAGAGTTGGCCGCAATGGCTGACGTTGGATTGGCATGTAGAGGTCTTCAGGGTTGTCCCACTCAAAGTGTGTAAGTGTCACTTAAGTTAATTGGGTGGATCTGTGCAGCCAATAAAGTACGTAGCTGTGCGCCTTTTCTGATATAAGCATACAGGAGAATGTGTGCAGGGCCAGATTTGAAAGGGGGTGTCCTCTTATCGGGTTGCTCCACACCCATAGTGCGTATCTGGCTTGAGGATGCATAAATAACAGATTGGAGTGGACAGGGGATTACGATCAGAAATAAAAGCGCACAGGAGAATATCGTCCTGGAATAAGTGTTTATTTCAATTGAACTCCAAAGCAAAAGAAATGGAAGGAAGACATGCTAACCACTTGTGCACCGTGTTGCACAGATAGATAGATAGATAGATTATATTCTAAATGATAAATTATAAATTATAGATCTAAATTATATTCTCGCTTTTTTTAAACCACAGTGGCCAAAGGTGGATTTAATTGCAGATACACTTGCAAGGCCATTTTCAAGACGGACCTTTCAACCAATCAAATTTTATTTATATAGCACTTGAGAAGCAATGTTGTCCAACACTCAATCAGCACTGTGTAAGTGTGTTTCTCTATATTATTTGTCCAGGCGAGGTGTCATAAATGATGGCCATATGAGGGGGATTTATTCAAGTCGGACTAAGTAGGAATTCAATGAAGGCCTATGTGTCGCGGTTCTATGAACCGTGTGGGAAGGAAGGAGGACCCAAAAGCGACAGGTGAGTGGGAAACAGGGTTTATTGAAGGCTGGAGTGGGGATGCGAGCTGGAGAGAGTCCACCACAAGGCAGGCGTCGTCAAGGACAGCGTTGAATGAAGCCGACGGGCAAGTGCCGGGTGGCGCGGACGAGGGTGCGGTCGAGCGGGGCGCGTCGGGAGGCGAAGTCGGGCTGGCGTGGTAGCGCGAAGCACGGCGGAGCGGAGAGCGCTGGCGGGATGCTTGCCGGGCAGGATCTCGGAGGCGCTGGCGTGCGGAGCGGGACCAGACGGGTTCAGGTCGGCTAGAGGGGGGAGACGGAAGAGCAGGGGTCAAGCAAGCACGAGAGCACGACGAGTCAGGCGATCGGGAAACAGGACGAGACATGAGCCAGTACCACGTGAGGTGACAAGATAATCCGGCGTCGGACTCCTGGCGTGGCTGGTTCTTAAGCCGGCGCTGATTGCCGGCAACGAGCTGCAGGTGCGCCGGAGCCGACGCCCACTTTCTCCGGAGGAGGGCCTGGCTGGGTGGATCGTGAATCTGTAAACAAGCAGAACTGCCACGCCCTCCTCCCCGACCCGAACCGTCACAGTACCCCCCCCCTAACGGACGCCTCCTGGCGTCCTACCCGGCTTGTCCGGGTGAAGTGCGTAAAACTCCCTGATGGGGGCGTCGGTCAAAAACAGTTTTCGGGAGATCCAGGAGCGCTCCTCCGGACCGTAACCCTCCCAGTCCACCAGGTACTGGTAGCCCCGGCCCCGGCGCCGCACGTCCAGGACTTTTGCCACCGTGTAAGCCGGGTGGTCGTCTATTATCATGGGGGGTGGGGGGGGTACAGCCGGAGGGCTCAGAGGGCTGGAGGATACCGGTTTGAGGAGGGAGACATGGAATGTAGGGTGAATTTTCAGGGAGTCGGGAAGCTTGAGTCGAACAGAGCACGGGTTAATGATTTTTTCGACGGGAAAGGGACCGATAAAGCGAGGGGCCAGCTTACGAGACTCGACTTGGAGGGGAAGGTCGCGTGAGGAGAGCCACACCATCTGGCCAGGCACGTAGTCCGGGGCTGGGGACCGACGGCGATCAGCCAGTCGCTTGGTCCTCTGGGCTGTTCGGATGAGGGCGGCCCTCGCTTCGGCCCACACCCCCCGGATCCGGCGGAGGTGCTCCTCCACGGAAGGAATGGCCACGGTATGCTCCTGGTCTTTGAAGAGAGGTGGTTGGTAACCAAAACAAACCATGAAGGGAGACATACCTGTGGCCGTGGTGGAGAGGGAGTTATGGGCGTACTCGACCCAGGGTAGTGCGTCGCTCCAGGAGTCCGGGTTGCGGGCCACCACGCATCGGAGGGCGGCTTCCAGGTCCTGGTTGGCCCGCTCCGTCTGGCCGTTGGATTGGGGGTGGTAGCCCGAGGAGAGACTGGCGGTGGCCCCGACTGCCTTGCAGAATTCCTGCCAAACTTGTGAAGCGAACTGGGGGCCCCGGTCGGACACGATGTCCTCCGGGATGCCGTGGGGTCGGAAAACGTGTTGGGTGATGAGTTTGGCGGTCTCAAGCGCGGTGGGCAGCTTGGGCAGGGGGACGTAGTGGACGCACTTGGAAAACCTGTCGACCAGGGTGAGGATGACTGTGTGTCCGTTGGACGGAGGGAGGCCGGTAACAAAGTCTAGGGCGATGTGCGACCAGGGACGACTTGGGATAGGCAGGGGCTGGAGGAGGCCGGCGGGGACCGCGTGGGAGGCCTTTCCGCGGGCGCAGACGGAGCAGGCTCGCACGAATTCCCGGGTATCCTTTGCCATCCGGGGCCACCAGAAACGCTGCTGGAGGAAGCGGAGAGTGCGTGCCACCCCCGGGTGGCAGGTGAGTGTGGATGAGTGCCCCCATTGCAGTACCTGTGACCGCACGGTGTCGGGAACGAACAAGCGGTCGGAAGGGACTGGGCGCGGGTCCGGTTGCTGCTCCTGAGCGTTGCGGACGACCTGCTCGATGTCCCAGGTGGCCGCCCCCAGTAGACAGGCCGAGGGAAGAATGGGCTCCGGAGCGTCAGGGCTGGCAGGGGGCGAGAACTGACGTGAGAGGGCGTCCGCCTTCCCATTGTTCGAGCCGGGGCGGAAGGAGAGGGTAAAATTAAAACGGCTCAAGAACAAGTTCCAGCGTGCCTGGCGGGGGTTGAGTCTCTTGGCGGACTGCAGGTATGCCAGGTTTTTGTGGTCGGTCCAGACCAAGAAAGGGGTCGAGGTGCCCTCGAGCCAGTGCCGCCACTCCTGGAGAGCCCATACCACCGCGAGGAGTTCTCGATTGCCCACGTCGTAGTTTCGCTCGGCGGGGGATAGGCGCCTGGAAAAGAAGGCACACGGATGGACTACCTGGGTACCGGGATCCCGCTGGGAGAGGACGGCCCCCGCCCCGGTGTCGGAGGCGTCCACCTCCACGATGAACTGGAGAGCGGGGTCTGGGTGCCGGAGTACGGGGGCGCTGGTGAAGGCCTTCTTCAGGTGGGTGAAGGCCTGGGCGGCCGCCGGGGTCCACTGGAATGTGGTGGCTGTGGACGTAAGCGCGGTGAGTGGACTGGCGACCTTACTGTAGTCCCGGATGAAACGGCGGTAGAAATTTGCGAATCCGAGAAAACGTTGAAGCTCCTTCCGGGTGGTGGGCTGGGGCCACTCCGCCACGGCCTGGATCTTGGCCGGGTCGGGGCGAAGTTGCCCCCGGGCGATGATATAGCCAAGGAAGGGCACCGAAGGGACGTGGAACTCGCATTTCTCGGGCTTCACGTAGAGGCGGTTCTCCAGGAGGCGCTGGAGGACCAGTCGGACATGCCGGCGGTGATCTGCGAGAGAGCGGGAGAATATGAGGATGTCGTCGAGATATATGAACACGAACCGGTTGAGCATGTCGCGGAAAACGTCTGTCATGAGGGTCTGGAAGACGGCGGGGGCGTTGGTAAGTCCGAAAGGCATCACCAGATACTCGAAGTGCCCCAATGGTGTGTTGAATGCCGTCTTCCACTCGTCCCCCTCCCTGATGCGGACCAGGTGGTACGCATTTCGTAAGTCCAACTTTGAGAAAATCTGGGCCTCACATAGAGGTTCGAACGACGGGTCGATGAGGGGGAGCGAAGACTTGTTTTTGACAGTTATTTGGTTTAGTGGTTTGAAGTCGATGCAGGGGCGGAGCGAGGCGTCCTTCTTTTTCACGAAAAAGAAGCCCGCGCCCAGAGGAGAAGACGAGGGGCGGATGAGACCGGTCGCAAGCGACTCACGGATGTACGTCTCCATGGACTCCTTCTCTGGCCTGGAGATGTTGTATAGACGGGTGTTGGGCAGGGGGGCCCCCGGGAGGAGGTCGATGGCGCAGTCGTACGGACGATGGGGGGGGAGGGTACGGGCAAGGTCCTTGTTGAAGACCTGCGCCAGGTCGTGGTAGTCCGGGGGAACGGAGGAGACGTCAGGGGGAGGGGGGGGGGAAGCGTAGAGGAAGGGGCCGGATCCGCTGAACGCAGGCAGTGGGAGTGGCAGAACTCACTCCATCCGGTCAGCACGCACCTCCTCCAATCGATGGTGGGGTTGTGGGTCTGGAGCCAGGGGAAACCTAAGACCAGGGGGACCTGGGGAGAGTGGATCAGAAATAATCTGATGGACTCCCGGTGATTTCCCGAGACGATGAGGGTCAGGGGAGCGGTCTGTTGGGAGACCCGGGCGATGAGATGCCCGTCCAGCGCGACCACCCTTCGGGGGGACAGAATGGGTTCCATGGTGATGCCGAGCTGGCGGGCAAGGGTCAGGTCCAAGAAGCTGCCGTCGGCCCCCGAGTCGACCAGCGCGGTGACCGAGCGGGGGGTGTGTTGACCCAGCAGCCGGGCGGAGATGGACATCCGGGAAGAAGAGCCAGAAGCGGATACCAGCAGGCTCGGCGTTGGGCTCTCCCTCAGCGACGAGCCTGCTCTTTTGGGTTACTGGGACAGTGGATCAAGAAGTGGCCGGGGAGGCCGCAATACAGGCAGAGCTGATGGGACCGACGGCGCTGGCGCTCCAGAGGGTCCAGAGTAGTTCTTCCTACCTGCATAGGCTCCTCCGCGCCGGTGGATAGCTGAACCGGCGATGGCGAGCGAACCTCGGGTCGGGGAATGGCTGCCCGGGCGGCGACTCTGGCGGGGCGTCGGAAACGATCAGCCTGCCGGTCCCGCAACCGATGGTCCACCTTGATGGCCAGGGCGATTAGTTCCTCGAGAGTCGTGGTTTCGTCACGGATCGCCAGCTCGTCCTTGAGGGCGTCGGTCAACCCGTTGAGAAACGCCTCGCGGAGAGCCGGCTCGTTCCAACGGCTCTCGTGGGCCAGGATGCGGAATTCCACCGAGAAGTCGGCCGCGGAGCGGGAACCCTGTCGGAGGGAGAGGAGCCGGCGGGACGCCTCGCGCACCTGCACCGGGTGGTCGAAGACACGGCGTAACTCCTCGCTGAAATCCGCGTAAGTAGACATCGCAGGAGACGCCGCCTCCCACAATGCGGTTGCCCACTTGGCGGCGCGGCCGCGAAGCAAGTTGATGGTATAGGCGATCCTGGCCCGCTCGGTAGCGTAACTGTGGGGCTGGAGGTCGAAAACCAGGGAGGTGCTGAGTAGGAATTGGCTACACGAGCCCAAGTCCCCGGAGTAGGGTTCGGGAGTAGGAACGTGGGGCTCTCGACCGCCCGCATAATGCAATGCGGCGGCCGGGGGGGCCAGGGTCGCGTCCCTGGGGAGGTTGGAGGGGGGAGCGAGTGAACCCACCTGGTTAGAGAGGTGCGAGAGCTGGTGTTGGATGGCCTGGAGGGAGCCCGGAACTTCCTGCAGCATTCGATCATGGCGCTCGAGCACGCTGCCCTGGTGGGCAAGCGCTTCGGCCAGGGGGTCCGTGGTCGCGGGGTCCATTAACTTGGCCGGATTATTCTGTCGCGGTTCTATGAACCGTGTGGGAAGGAAGGAGGACCCAAAAGCGACAGGTGAGTGGGAAACAGGGTTTATTGAAGGCTGGAGTGGGGATGCGAGCTGGAGAGAGTCCACCACAAGGCAGGCGTCGTCAAGGACAGCGTTGAATGAAGCCGACGGGCAAGTGCCGGGTGGCGCGGACGAGGGTGCGGTCGAGCGGGGCGCGTCGGGAGGCGAAGTCGGGCTGGCGTGGTAGCGCGAAGCACGGCGGAGCGGAGAGCGCTGGCGGGATGCTTGCCGGGCAGGATCTCGGAGGCGCTGGCGTGCGGAGCGGGACCAGACGGGTTCAGGTCGGCTAGAGGGGGGAGACGGAAGAGCAGGGGTCAAGCAAGCACGAGAGCACGACGAGTCAGGCGATCGGGAAACAGGACGAGACATGAGCCAGTACCACGTGAGGTGACAAGATAATCCGGCGTCGGACTCCTGGCGTGGCTGGTTCTTAAGCCGGCGCTGATTGCCGGCAACGAGCTGCAGGTGCGCCGGAGCCGACGCCCACTTTCTCCGGAGGAGGGCCTGGCTGGGTGGATCGTGAATCTGTAAACAAGCAGAACTGCCACGCCCTCCTCCCCGACCCGAACCGTCACACTATGTGCGAAATGCATGGCCTGCCACTGATTTTCAATAATGTTCAAAAATATGTTTTATCACATCAACGTATATTTTTGTACGGTACGTATATTATATTTTTTTAATTTGCTGATTATGTCACATGGGTGGCGCCTCAAAATACTTTCTGCTACGGAGATACGAAGGAGACAATCACCCGATCACAAATTTCCTGTACTGCAGCATGTGCAACAAATAAAATGTACTTTCTTTGTCACGTGACGGGATACTAAAAGTCATTTTGCTCACACTTCTGCTGAAGAAATCGGTAGTAGGCATGCGAAGTGTTGTCTCACTGAAGGACTGTGGTGTTTCAAACTTAGGTCATTGCATTCTATTAGTTCAAAACTCTTTGGCACTAAATTCTACACACCTTCCCACATTACCAGTGTTGGTTGTGCAACACACCTGATTCAATATGACTGATGAAGGATCGTTATCGGGCTTCTGAAGTGCTTGCTGATGAGCTGATCATTTGAATCAGCTGTGTTGCTGCAGGTAGAGATGGAACACGTGTAAGATAAACCCAGAAGATCACGGTTGAAACCGACTAGAAAGCCTGTTTGGGTTTGAAAGTAAGAAGTACTCAACTGTGCTGTCTCCCTTCCTGCATTTAATAGCAGCTCTCTCCGTCTTGTGCTTTTCCTCGTGTATAGTAATTTTGGTTTCGTTGCTCGTTCATTTTTGTGTTGCGATCTCGTTTCTCAAAGCGTTTTTGTGTTGTTACTCTTGCTGTTTGCAATTGCTTGTTATTTAATCTTTCTGAGTTTGGTGTTGCCAGTGTCTTTTGTTGTACTTTGTCAGTATTTAGGATTTTCTGTAAATACATTAAATTTATTTACCGTTATCCCTGTCTATGCATGTGGGATCCCCTTCTTTCTCATTATCAGAACAGATTGAATTTAGGGGTGCTGGGTTCACGTTCAGCCAAATGCTATCAAACAGCCTACGCTTCTCAGTGCAGGTGGATAATGACCATGAACTGGTTGCTAGTGTACAGAAATTAGGTAAGGCATCACCTTCATTTTCCCACAAAGGCAGAAAAGCATCACAAAATCCATTATCAAAGTTTATAATTTAAATATTCCCAAACAACCTATAATCCCTTTATCTGCATTCACAATGTACTTTTATGAAGAGGTTTCTAAGTCAGATGCTGCTTGACAGAGCTTCTTAAAAGGAAATCATTGACGGATGCAAAATCTGGTGCAACATCAAACAAACCTGTGAGCAAAAACAAATAAAATGCACACAGCATGATTCCGTAGAATGTGATCTGTTTATGATAGCAGAATGATTGAGTTGTCTTCCCAGGAACTGACTCAGGATGCTCACTCCTCTTCCCAAAACAGTAAATATTAGTGTATTGCAACGTCAGGCTTCAAGACACTTCAGGAAGATAAAGTCACGGCAATGGTGACCCTGATAGCCTTGCATCTAACAAGATGATTGAGTTGGATGTTAATTCGGCAACCTTTTCTTAAAAATTCAAGTGACACTCGTTCAATTTCTGGACACTCACACCCTGTTGATACAGTAAAATAGATATAAATAAATCCTATATTCCAGGATGAGACACTCCCCATACAGTGACTATTCTGTTTAGGTTGCAGATTACAAATTAAGAAAGAAACTATGGTACTGCACTGAAGACCTGTTTGATGTCAAATACAATATTTATATGATTCAAAAAGTGAACCATGAATGTTCCTGAAGGGTGCATTTAAGAATAACATAGGACATACTGTATATGTGTTAACAATATAAACATATTTATAAAGATTTAAAGATTCTAGAAGCCATGACTAAAAACATTGAAACTTTGTCATTAATTGAAGAATGTTGCAGTGTGGAGTCTCCCCAATAGGATCACTGGTAAATAGTGATGCAAGATGACCATACTTTTTGAACCAAGCTACCTTAAGTCAATGTGTAGTGTATTCTTTAAAAATCTAAATAGGGTGTTTGCTCTAGCCAGATGAACTGATCCATGAAAGCTGGAAAAAGATAAACATTGTTACATCTTGAGAGGTCAACTGTAACTATGTAATGCCATCTTCTGTTGGACATGCAATATAATTTAGACAATAAAAACAGTCATCTTTTTTACATTTATGTCTTTAATAACTAAACATACATGCAATTCTATGTGAGGGAATCAAAGGGAATACCCTCAAAGCATAGCAAAAATGTGCAAATTCCACACTGAACAGAGTGAACTGTGAGGCAAAAATTCTAACCAGAAACAACAATGCCATCCATCCATGTTTTTATAGTCGTGGATGTGCTGCAGCCTATATCAGCTGACTTCAGGCAAGAGGCGGGGTACACCTGAACTGGTCACCAGCCAACTTCAAACACCACAATGCAAATTCCAAAAGTTTGATGATGGCTGTTTGAACGCCAGACCCATGAAGAGTGAGGAGTGATGCCAATTACGGAATATGTTGCAAATATCAATGTAAAAGGCCATTCATTTTGTACAGTTTGATTTTGCATTAATTCCAAGATATTATTCAAGTAAATTTGCTTTGTTATATATATAGAAACGAAACTAAACTGCAATTCTCAAAAGAATGTTTGACCTTCCTTCTTCTGTAATTGAAAAATGTGATACAGTTAAAAGTACGATTAGTTGTAGAATATTAATTGACAAGAAGAAAACAAAAGAACATTTTCGCAATAGAGTTAACTTTATAAACGGAAGGTGTAGTTTCAGTTAGTTTTTTTTTAAGGCTTTCTTTTTTAATTTATTTAGTTCATGAAAAATGTCGTTATTTCGTTCGTTTTCTTATTTTTATAATAATCTTTGTGGAGCGTCCGCATCACAACCAAACAGGATATCCGGTCAAAGCGGAAAACGAGGCTGTGTTCACTCTTGAGGATAGCGGATTGGACTCATTTTCTTCCTTAGAATGTGAATCAGAATGGCACATTCAGTTTGTAAAACCCATGATGGAGTAGCAGATAAACTTCACAGTTTCTTCCGCTGTTTTCTGAAGAGTTGTATTTCTAAATCTGGAAGTTATGCTTCAGTGTGTCGTTTTCCTCCGCCAAGAGATGTTTGTTGATAAACACGGTGTAACGGCTAAGTAAATGCGTTAGCTCCAAAGTCGAGTGCCGAGCCACCTGTCACCGCAAAAGCCTTCCAAATGGCCCGCAATTAGAATTCCATGCCTCAGGGAAGTTTTCCACCTATTGTAACTGTACTGGTTGTTGCACGTCTAAACGCCCCAACACGGCCCAAGGATGAATGGGTTTTCTTTGAACGAAATATGCTGGCTCTTCTGTTGTCCGCCCTGTCCAAGTCGCATCGCTGCAAAACTAGCTTTCCTTCCACCGGAGCCCACCTACTCCGTGCATACCGATGCTAACGGTGGAACTAGCTTGCATTTAACCGAACGAGCTGACTGGCAGTATTCCCAGCGTGAACTCGATGCGGTGGAGGTTTTCAGCACCAGAAGTAGTCGAGGCAACCGGGTGCAAACGATGTTTGTGCGTTGCGCGCCCAACAGCCGGTACACGCTACTATTTTCCCATGGAAACGCTGTGGACTTGGGACAGATGTGCAGTTTTTACATCGGCTTGGGATCCAGGATCAACTGCAACGTGTTTTCTTACGACTACTCGGGCTATGGCGTCAGCTCTGGCAAGCCTTCTGAGAAGAATATGTATGCTGATATCGAGGCGGCCTGGCAGGTCCTGAGGAACAAGTGAGTGGGAACCATCCGAGTAAATTCAAGTAGAAACCCATCTGTGATTGTAAGGCATTTCTAAATTTTACAGTGCAGCCATCCCACACCCAAACACACCCCTTTTTAATTCTAGGTAAATAACCACAAAAGTAATAAATGGCAAATCCGTGTAACTCATTCATCCAATTCATTAGAGGCAATTGGACGTGCCCGCTCACCAGTCACAACATGAATACAAGTGCACAGTGTAATGGAATCCAACACTTCAGGCAGTCCAAAATTCAGTTTTCACATGGATAATAATTCTCACTTTTGATTGGCACAATCAGTCTTTTTAGAAATTGCTGTGGACCTTTCGTGGCACTCTGCCTTGTTCGATATCAGGCACATGCAGGGGCGAGGGGTGTTTTCTGAATGCCTCGGCGCCTGCCCCTTTTCTCCTTAATGCCAAAAATGCCCTTTTTTTTCCATGTGCATGTGTTTGAAAGCCTTTCTGTGGTCTTTAAACAGTAAAAGGTTTTGTAACTGTCCATGCAAACTCCGTGCAGGAAGACCGGAGCTGGGATTGGAACCCTGGTCCTCTGTATTGTGAGGCGGACGTGCCAACCAGTTGACCACTGTGCCGCCCGCCAAAAAAGTGTTAAAGTTAAACAAATTAAAGAATGAATATTATTACTGCCATTTGACTCAAGACAAGCACAGACTACAAAATGTTTTTTTGCTTTTCACGATGGTCACTTTATCAGATTATGAGATAAATATGTTCTTTGTCTTAAACTGGGTGCCTGATTATTGGGTGCTGCTGCCCAAAGCGCTGTCCGACAGCAGAGAGATGGGACAATAGGAAAAATATAGGCATCAGAGAAAGCATTTGTGGGCATGCAGGACCGTGACACAAGTGCGGGTCCGCACCAGAACTTGACTCCACAGGAATGAATGCATGACGCGCAACCCGTAGAGCGCTTGTCTGATAGTTGAAGCAGAAAAAATAGCTAACGTTCCCTGATCAGTGAATGATGAGAGTTTTCGCTCTATCAACCTAATGGTCAATGTCTATAAACAAATCATGGGGCCACGTTGGACATGTCACTCAATGTGAAAAAAGAAAAAAAATGACACGCCAGACTTCGTGTTGTGGTTGTGAGGCATCCTCGATGCCAGATTGGCAGGCCTTATTTGTCACGTTAAATTACGCCACACTACATGTGGTATCACGCTTCAAGACAGCTCGAGTCGAGTCATGTAGTCTGAGGTCGGCATTTTTGAGTTTGTGAATAGGATTGGGGAGGACAACATGAGCTGCGAAACGGATCAGAGGAGCTGTAACAAGGCAAGCAAATCAGGCACTTTCAATCACGAAAATAACATCCCCTCTAATTTACCCGCCAAACACGTTCTTAAACAGTGATTAAAACAATTAAATTCCCTTTTAACATGTCATTACGTGCATTTCCGAGCCACTCCTTAACACATCACAACCTGCAGTCCCCCCCCCCCAAAAGCATTGAAAGGGGAAGCTCAATACCTTTGTTTTTGTTGTATACTGAAGACATTTGCCATCAAAAGATGAATGTGAGTCAGCATTTCTGAATTCCCGCTTTTATTTCATGGTATTTACATGTAGATGTGTTAAACAACTCAGGACAGAGTACCGTTTGTTTGAGGCCACCAAGGTTATTTCCATTAACGAAAGCTAAAGAAATAACCAAAATTAAAAAAAACAAGAGATAATTTCATTAACAAAATAAAATACGAAAATTAAAATGCATTTATGTAAACAAAAACTGTATAAAACTACATATGTTTACAAAACTACTTTAAACTAACTATAATTATAGTGAAACTGTCCTTTTTTTTGTCTTTGTTAAATAATATAATCTATGAATCTATGGTTGATTCTAAGATTTTTTTTTTTCGGCCTTGGTATTAGAAGCAAGGTCGAACAGTCTGTGAGTTTTAGTCCTTTAACTATGTGTCGCCTACAAGTAGAGCTGCCACAAATTTTTATTTTAGTTGTCGACTAATCACCGTCAGTAGTAACGATTAGTCGACTAATCGGATCGTATATAAATTGCGGCATGTCAAACCTGCAAGCTGCTGCTCTTCTATGACCAGAATTAGTTTACATCTTGATTTTTTTAAAGTATGCACAAATAAATAAGATGACAAAACATTCAACTTTGATTCAATTTTGTAACCTGTACCAGCAGTTGTGAGACGTTTATAATTGATAGTGGAGCTTAAATTGAAGGCAATACTGGGGCCTTAAATTTTTTAGCTGTAATTATTAAGTACATTTTAAAATGGAACCCAAAATATGCACTATGCAGAGTTGCACATATAATGTGAAATGTGCTGTAACTTTAGGACTCTATTGCTAACACCAGGTAGCCATGACACTTGCAATGCTTCACTCTGCATCACAGTTGACCCAGATCACTCGTACGGCGCATGTGCGCCCTAGACAGGCATACAGCCATCGGGAAAAGCGCTAGACAAGACAGTTTCAAGAGAAAAGCAATGCGCTAAGTAAATAAAATAAATATCGATGTATAATTTTGTGCTATCAAGCAATGACATTTTAAATAATTAATCGGAAG
Source organism: Idiotropiscis lumnitzeri (assembly GCF_059441095.1). NCBI lineage: Eukaryota > Metazoa > Chordata > Actinopteri > Syngnathiformes > Syngnathidae > Idiotropiscis > Idiotropiscis lumnitzeri. The sequence goes on along the minus strand of NC_142395.1, from coordinate 3,801,255 downwards.
AAAAATCTTGTTTAATTGCGATAATCGCATTTTTTCTCCCATTATTTTTTGGTGAAACTTTTAAATATCCAAATATGAAGTGTATTTTAAATAAAAAATTATCCTTTAAAACAATAAATTGAGTCATCTTTACTGGAATTTCAAAACTGATACAATACAAGGTTTGCAAGGCCCAGTGGTAACTTGAGCAGGATGTTTTGTTGTGAAATGATGTGCTAAAAATCTACAGCTGATATGGTACAGTTTAAATTTGGCTTTGCAATATATGTAAATTATTTTTTTAATGAAATAAAACTGAGCTAACTGAGTTAAAATATTTAATCGTGTGACTTAAAAAATTTTTTAACGCTTATTTATTTATTTATTGCTGTGCCTTTTCCTTTTTAACTGGATTTACAGCACAGCGCATCAGGCACCACCATCTATGGGGCGCGGCATTTCGTCAATAGGGAGGAGACCTTGCGACATTGTGGAGTGCACGCAACATGTTAAGGAAATGGATCTACCAGCATTATGTATTCAGGATACAAAAAGCCCCCTGTAGTTATATTCCATTACTGTTGGAGAAAAAAACTAATCAAATTACAGGTATATTTAATAAAAATGTGGTTTATTCATTTCAGAATTACTTAATATTTTTAATGTAAGGGAAGAGCGATCGAGTCCTCGCCGCTCCCGAAACTTGCTGCCTAAACAAGAAGGGAGTGGATGGTGACTATTTTGGTAATCGCAGTATTTTAAATAACATTTACAAAGAAATGTGTCAACCCAACTGTCAAAATCATCTGGACTTCATCATGGAGGTTCATTAACCACTAGCATGCTAAGTGCTTCGTCCGCAACTTGTAAATACTTTACAAATTCCCATTACAAATTGCACACAGCTTTGCTATTTAAACGCCATATTACCAATATTGACTGCTAAATTTGTAACTGGGAATTAAAAAAATACAAACTAAATATTTTTATATTCCGGATTAAAAGTAGGCGTTTTTCAAGTCATCACTTATTTCCCAAGTTCTCCCTAATGAATAGATAAAACGGAAAATGATAACTAATTTCAGTTTCCTGATAAAAAAATATATAAAGTAATCTTAGTGGTGGGAAAATGGGCCATTCTGGACCTTGTCCTACTTCAATTTAAATTTTACTGCACAATCTTTACTGAGATGTTTATGATGTTGATCAATATTGTGCAGATCACTTTTATATTATCACCAATTGAAATGGGCTGGCTAGGAAAGATCCAAAAGAGAGTGTGACAATTTCTGATAAATCTCACCCCTTAAAAGCCATTTAATCACTACATATTCCTTTATCTTTGACAGTTACATGCAAATGTTCGAATTAACTTCACAAAAGCAGACCACCTTTTTACATGATTATACTAAATTTCAAAATAGGCGTGTCCAAGTCCGATCCTTGATAATGGAGTGCTCCTATCGAACATGTGCACTTGGGAGGTCACGGCACTGGCGTTATTGGCATATTGAAATTGCCAAGACATCGCCGTCGTCATGTTCCAATGTTAAAAGTAGCACATCTCTGTCAAAAAACTGTTGACCTACTTCAGCCAAATACAGCATTGGGAACCACAAAGACTTTGCCCCACTGAGCCAGTAGAAACACAACACATAAATGACTGGACAACTCTCACTGCTGTAATGTACAAAATCACAAGATTGTGCTTTTATTTTCAATATCGAGTTTTTTTTTGTTGTTGTTTACACACAATATCCTGCCTTTTACACAGAATTGTAAGCTGTTTTATATCGCCAACCTGCCCACAATAGCATGATAATTATCATATGAGGGTCAGATTATGACGTTTGGATATTGTTACATCCCTAGTAAGCACATACATGGTGAACTTGAACAAAAAAATGCCCCGTAATACTATATGTATGCTAACTGTATGAAAACTGCCGCTTTGAGAGCGTCAATGTCGGATGGTGAACTTCACGACAACCACGGTTTTCAGACCTTGGTGAAATGTTGGACTTTGAAAACATACTGCATGCCAGAGCACGATCCTATTGAGGATATGGAAAGCGCTTTGTTACAGCTCCAGCTGTTGTGAAATGTGCTTTACAAATAAGGTTGTTTTGTATTGTATTGTATATGCTGTGCAGAAAATAGGTGGATAAATGGACAGACTAAGAAGGCTGACTCCCCAGCCGAGTGTGCTCGCACTGGGCGTCATTTGCGGATGAGTGATGTAGCGAATTTTCCTGAGAAAAGAATACATAAATTGTCTTGTTCGTGAAAAGTGGAGTTCCCCAATTTTATTCATCATGTCAGTCCTTTGTACATTAAAAAATGGATTATTGCCCAAGAAAAGTATTTCTCTTAGTGTTTATACGTAGTTTCATAGTAATAATGCAACTCAGCATAGTGTATAGTTTTTGGTTCCATTGAAAATGCACTAAACATTGTATTGTGTTTGTGGGAGGCTGCAGTACCACACGAGCACACAGAGACAAGCATGGCAGCGATTTAAAGAAAATCTAATTGATATCGGGAACTTAAAATCAAATCGGGGCTTGAGTGAATCGATAAATGCCTAATATCAAGTAAAGCAACACAAAAGTGGAGACGGTGTTAAAAAAAAAAATGGATGAACATTTTTGCAGTCACACTTGAAGCATGCAGTAATTCCCAAGTTTAAAGAATTCCTGGCACTCGATTTGAATTCGATTAAGGTGTACCAAAACATTTAATCACGCCTCAGAAGCTGGGACAACGATCATTAATTCACAAATACAGCCCAGTTTTCATTTTTCTGTCCCATACATACACCACTCAAATAAGACCTGGTTTGATACTTTTCGCACAGATCATTTTTAGTATAATCAAGTCTCAATTGGATTTGTATAAATATGGTCTCACATTGTCCACTCATAAATAAAAGAAAACACGTCAATTTAATAAAACACAAACATTTCTAGTCACCTGACCTCTGAAATACGTAAAAGAGTCTCGTTTAAATTACAACACCCAAATGTTTGTCATTTTACACTTGTACCTACCAGTGGTGGAGCTAGACATTTATACTTGGGGTGGCCAGGGGGTGGCCAAGGCTATTTTAGGGGGTCCACAGACTATAACAATAAATTTCCTTCTCGACTTATCAAGCAGAGTGTCAAATGTTCAATTATACATACACACGAGAGGAGATTTATGTATATATAATTTGCAGTTTATTGACAATACTGAAAATGGATAACAATTTGGCAATAATTTTTCAATTATGCATTAGTAATAAATTTTTTTTACAAAAATATTGAAAATGCTCCAACACATTCATAGTGAAGGGATATTTGGAAAGTGTAGTTTCTTTTATTAGAACTTACTGACGCCCTTCAATATCAACTACTGATAAATAATTTCATGCTTTAACAAAAGTGTTGGACGTGTGGACTACCAGCGAAATGAACTGTGCGAGCCTGGGTCGCGTTTTGATGCCCTCCATACTCCCACATGGCTTTTTTCTTTTTTAGTCCACTAAAAGATAGTTTTAATTTTAAGTTACGTAGGTATTGAACCACTATAGATGGACATACCGGACGGACTGTTCCAGAATGGTCCATCTCTGATTAAGACTAAAACGTCTTCATTCTACTCAGTTCAAGCTACTATTGGCATGGACAAATATAAATAGAAGGTAACCGGAATACAGAAATCGCTAAAACCCGTATCTCACTGAGCAGCGCAGGTCTGCCTGCGAGCGTGCGCACATAGCAAATGTTACTTTTTCATCTGTTTGCAAAGATGTTCGCAAGGACAAGAAAAGCTATTTGCAACCATTAAAACTTTTGCCTAATGTCTGGCGAATGTTCCGACATTCAACAAACCCTGACGAAAAATCAACATTCGAGCCGTGCACAAACACTTCAGTCACATATGGACTAAATACAGCGTGATTGGGTCTGCCATGTACATTTTTTCAGTTAGTATTTGTAAAGAATAACAAAAGCATGCATCTTTATATTGTGATGAGAGTCAATTGAATGTTCTTAGTCTCTGGTTTGTTAACACAGGTATGGGGTAACACCAGAGAACATCATCCTCTATGGTCAGAGTATCGGCACTGTGCCCACCATTGACCTGGCAGCTCGACATGAATGTGCAGCCATCATCCTCCACTCGCCGCTCATGTCGGGACTTCGAGTGGCTTTCCCTAACACGCGCAAAACCTACTGCTTTGATGCTTTCCCCAGGTGAGTCTCTTTCACACACCCATGTGAGCTCACATGCGCATACGGACAGATCTCACAGACAAACTTTTTGAATAGTCTCCAATTAATCCAACTTGCAATAATTACACCTGAGCGTTGAATTTCCAGCTAACCACTGTTGTAGGAGCATTGCTTTGCAGTGGCTGAATTGTAAACTTTCTTAGAGTGGTGAATTATTAGAAATGGCAGAAACTTGATTGTATTCTGTCATTCAAGTCATCATTTAAGATTGAATTGAGAGAACCATCGCTGATCGTAGCCAAGTTGTGCACCTGGCTAACATTGAACAATGACTTACGTCTTCTTCTTCTCTGCTCCCCATAGTATTGATAAGGTGTCCAAGGTGGCGTCCCCGGTGCTGGTGATCCATGGTACAGAGGATGACGTGATTGACTTCTCCCATGGCTTAGCCATGTACGAGCGCTGCCCACGTGCCGTCGAGCCTCTCTGGGTGGAGGGAGCAGGCCATAATGACATTGAACTATATGCACAATACCTGGAGCGACTTAAGCAGTTCATTTCCTTTGAGCTTTCCACCTCCTGAGTGGGCCCAGCACACACAGGCCGGGGTTCTTTTCAACAGTCCTCTCCTTCTCAGTTCCCAACTTCATCCCCAAACGTTGACAGCGCTGTAGTAAACGGATCACGTGGCATTCCCGTGTCTTTGGACAGAAAGGTGCGCTGAAAGAGCATGCCGCAAGTCGAAGTCAACGGTCACGCTAGGCCAGGACAGACATGCGGTTTGGACTGCTATGTGGTGTCACCAAACCTGATGCTTGTATCTGTACATGTGGACAATTTGACAACTTGACTGGGCCAAGACAGTCTTAAGGAGCTGTTTGTTTCACTCCAGCTATATTTACTTCCCTTTTTCCAAACACTCCATATCTATTTAGTCCAACCAAGAACTCCAGTGTGTCACATTTATGCAATGTTTAAACTTTATACAGCGATGCCTGCCTGCTGAGTCTCTGACATGTTCAAGCTTCGCCTCAAGTGACAATTGAAGTTTGTACATTTTTTTTGTATTCATAGTTTTCAGGTCGGATCAAACAAATGCACTTTGATTGTGCGTCTACTTTCAGGAATTGTATTTTCTGTGCCCTCTCACAAGCATTCCATTTTTTTTCTTTGTTTTTGAGAGTATTCTTTTCTCCTTTTTACCCCTTTTCTAAAGGATCTCTTACATATCTGAACTTTTATAGCTGTGCTCTTTCTGGCCCTAAGGACTGCTAACCTCTGGTCCAAGAGGATGTACCGTACATAAGTATTATAAGTGAACATACAAAAATATAGACACGAGCCTTTGCAAAATCGAGAAATGTGACGGCCACCTTTTGGTTAACCAGAGATCATGTTTCGCTTAAGACTTACGTTTGTGGTAATGAAGAGGGTAGTCTATTACCTGATTTTGATATTGGTACCTGATTTTTACATTTTCCTTCAGTGAATTGCAACATATGATCCATGTCAAACATCATGTCGTCACTTTTTCAGGTGTACAACTTCTACCTGTCCAGTCCAAATCAAGCTTTGCTCTCTGACAGTTCACAGAAACCATGTCGACTACAGAGGGTTTCTAGCCATGTCTCGGCAGACATGCTCTTTGTTTGAGATGTAGTCAGTCAAACGCTGTGGAAGCTGGAAAAAATGAAATACTAAGCTACTGCACTAAGGATGCAAGTCTGTCCACCACCATCCTGGTCAACATTCGTCCCAGAATCCCATTAGATGGGCAGCAGTCCAGCTGTAACTCTCCTTTAAAAATTTTGCTCACTGAGTTCCTGTGGAAGTGGAAGTTTGTTTCTGTTTACTGTTTCTTTTAGGATGAAACTCCAATGACATGAGAAAAGAATATTATGAGATAGCTTAGTCGCTTCCAGTACTTATGGCCATTTCGTACTGACAGCATTTAATTTGTCTTTTTTTTGCACTAGCATGAAAAAAACTAAACAAAACACTAAAACAAGTCCCACAAGACTAAGAATTCAAATGTGCTTCAGAAAAAAAGCCAAACACTGAGTATGAAGTGTAATGTTGAAAATAAGAGTGTTAATGTTTGGATACAAAGTAATTCATAAATTAATTGTGATTTTTTATATTTTTTTTTTATATGTGGTTTCTGATTGAATAACCTTGTTTGCCCTTTGAAATGTTTCCATGGCCCCTCTTAAGTTTTAGTAGCTGTTTTGATACTTGATATTTCTGTAATTAGTATTTTGATTGTTGCTAGATTAATAGTCTATAAAATCAAATCACACAATATTTTGCGTGTGTACATTTTGCCGGCAAGTCTTGGTGACACTGGAATCACTGATGCAAGTATAAAGTAAATGACACTAGAAAGGGCAGATTTTGATCATCTGAAATGTAATATGCCTTAATTGTTTTGAAATTGTTACAAAAAAAGCAACACAGCGTATGTTTAAATACTTAAAAAAACAATAAAGACTGCAAGAAAATGAAGTCATGATTTAAGAGTTTCACTATGTTTGAAATATGTTTGGTTAAGGGACTTAATGTTTACCAACGGATTATGAAAAACATCACCTCACCTTTGATCAGGCGTGGGCAAATTTTTGATTGACGGGCCACAATGGGTTCTAAAATTTGACAGAGTAGCAGATGGATGGACATTTAGTTTTAAATGAAAGTCAACAAAAGCATTACAACAATATATACGTCTTTGAAAAACCACAGTATTTAGAAAATAAAATATTAACAAGGTTTATTCATTACATTTTTTTTAAATTCGGCGGGCCGGATTAAAACTAACGGGCCGCATGTGGCCCCCGGGCTGTAGTTTGCCCACTGGTGCCTTAGATGGTACTGTAAAACCTTTAGATATACGTTACCATCCATCCATCATCTGAGCCTCAGAAGGGGCGAGGGTGTGCCGTAGCCTATCCCAACCATCTTCGGGGTACACCCTGAATTGGTTGCCAGCAAATCGCAGCTCTCACAAAGATGAACAACCACTCACACTCACACATGGGGCTAATCTAGAGTGTTCCACCAACCTACCATGCGTGTTTTTGCAATGTGGGAGGAGTGGCCGGTAAGTATCCAGAGAAAACCCACGCAGGCATGGGGAGAACACGCAAACTCCACACAGGAAAGCCGAAGCCGGAATCGAATCTTGCACCGCTGCACTGAGAGAAGGTCGTGTTAACCAATCGGTGTCCATGCCACCATCTTATGTTTACATTACCTATTATCTCAATTAAGTCAAACTATAGTCCGTTATAAATTATTAAATGGTAAGGTAGTGAGCCAGATTATGATGGTCAGCCATGACATTAGCTGCACGGTAAGTACAGTGACTCAGAAGTCATGTGTTTTAACAGTGTTAATCGGTTTGGTTCTGTTAAAAAAAATAAATCATACATATCAGATTTAGCACTGGAAAAAATGTCATGCGAAGCGAGTTAAAAGCTCAACGCAAAATGTTTTGTACCAAGGCATAATCTAGCACTGCTTTCTAAATCTAAACCACTTATGACCTTTTCACAGTCTATTAGCTCTTGGTGGAAAGGTGACACTGCCAGCAGTGAGACGTCTGCTGTTATGAGCACATCTGGTCAGATGTCCACTGTAGTATGTTTGGTAATTTTAATTTTTTTTTTTTTTACACCAGATGCCCTTCGTGATGCTTCCCGCTCAATTTTATCCGGGTTTGGTAGGGAGTAACAGACAGTGGTTTGGAATTCTGGGCTAGCATACGTGTGTTGATTTTAATTGTGGTTCCCTGTGTCAAAGACAGCAATCCACTGCATTGCTCAGCTGCGAAGAAATTTTTTAATGGACCATCGCTAGGTCAAACATAGCTACTCCAGCATCAGAAATACAATTCGGGCTGGGGGAGAATGTTGATCAAGTCGATCACAGAAAAAAGTTGGTGCAAATTCTGTTGCCCCCAGTTGCTCACCGTTGTCCAAGGCATGCTCAGGGAGGGAGTTTGTGTGAATGCTCAGGTGCTCTCAACTCAACTGTATTTATAAAGCTCTTTCAAACAACCACTGCTAAATGCAAAGGGCTGTAAGATACAGCCATAAAACAAACAAACCAAACAAATTAGGAATGACGACAGTAAAAAAACACAAAGTCAGTAAAACCAAAATTAAATCTCATTGTGAGTCAAAAGCCAAGAAATATAAAGTTTTTAGATGAGTTTTAAAGATGGGAAGCAAGAGGGATTTCCTAATTAAGTGGGAGGTCGTACCAAAGAGGGGTCCGGCAACGGAAAAGGCTAAGCACCTATGTGCCTTCGCTTAGTCTTCAGTACCCTAGACCTGAGCCGGGCAGGTGTGTAACGGTGAAGGAGTTCAGAGAGGTAAGGTGGGGCAAGACCATTTAAAGATTTGAAAACAATATAATCTTCAAAAGAACTCTAAAAGAGAGAATGAAGAGATGGCAAAGAAGGAGCTCTGTGCCCACTCTGAGGAGTACCAGTCAAAAGGCGCAGCATTTTAAACAACTGGAGACGCTTGATGGAGGATTGACTGAGTCCAAAATAAAGTGCATTACAGTAATCTAGCCGAGATGTTACGAAGCATGAATTATTGTTTCAAAGTGAGATTTAAAATTACTGTCCAGTTTTAGACCCAAGTTCGAGAGTCTCCTTTAGATAAGGAGCCAGGGGGCAGAGACACAGAAAGTGTATTAACCCAGTCATATATATATATATATATATACATATATATATATATATATATATATATACATACATACATACATACATACATACATACATACACACAAACCATCCATATGCATTCTAGGCGGTTAAATGCCGCTAATGATGACAATTTCCACGATGCGACTGCAGAGAAAGAAGTGAAATAAAGTTCACAAATTAATATATATGAAACCAGCCCTTCATGACATCAGGATCAATAGATATGTCTCAGGGTCAGTCTTTGTAAGGAACAAAAACGAGACTTCAGTAATTAATATTGACTTTATTTACAACTTTTATCCATTTTTTAAATGTTAAATCAATAAAAGCAATCCATTCATTGCTCTTTCTTGAGTAAAACAAAAATGCAGTTGAATGAAATATAAGCCTTTTGTGTTTGATATTTTGGTTATGTAAAGGTCAACGTCAGGGTTATTTGTGTCTTTATCTGCAGAGTAAAAAACCACAGAGGGTGGTCTCATGACGTTTTCCTGCAGCAGAATTGCCTCATCTGCATAGTCGCGCTCCTCGTGAGAAGTGCCAATTCTGTATCATACAAACCACTGAGTTGGATTGAAAATACTGTAGACTATGTGTTCATAATATGCCCAAATTAATTAAACACGAGTATTCAATTAATTGCATTTAGTCCGATGTGCCTGTGGTTTCCGTGTCCTTTTGCGTGACCTAACCCTACTATACTATTTTAATGATATTAGCTGTTGTCATCAATAGCACCAATAAATTCCAGTGACTGTCGAAAAGAATAGAATGCTGTACAGTGAGTAGATGTGGGTGTGCGTCTGTGTGTGAGACACAAAGCAGCCAAAAAGATCGATTTACACTACAGGGAACAACATAAGGTCTACCACCGGCTTCAGAAATCATGCCCAGGTCTCTACGTTGGGAGCAGGCAGTTCTAACAGGTTAGCTAAACATCCAAGTAAACAGGGAGCTCAACACCTTATTAAAAGATATAAGAGCAAGCTGTTGTCATGCCAAGAGGGCTGTGAAATTCAAGAGCAGATTTGTGGTTCTCGATGGTGAGACTTGTGGGACAACAAGAAAGAAGCAGCTGCAGTTGCTAGCGTATGTTGTTTGTTGTTGGTTAGGAAATGAAGAACGTGATACTTTTCCCCTTATTTAAATCAGTAGTGCTCCACTTTTTTCTGGTAAAAGCGAATGCACAGCAGATTACGGAGGATTAAACCTGTCCGAGGCTCAAAACGCCACAGTTTTGTTCGCGTCCAGAATGAACGTAGCAACACTGACAACTTCTACTACTTTTTAACCCTGTTATAAGTACATGTTTTATGCTAGGTATCTTATGGAGTAATAAGATCTTCAAATAGAAGCAACTTCACTGTCTGCCTCAAGTATTCAGATCAATATCATGAATTGTGACCAACATGCTGCGGACAAATACCATGGAACCTCAAGTTAATTCATTCCATTAGCCCATTTCTATCTTGAAATGTTCATTAATCGAGGTAATATTACCCGTTGAAATAATAGAAATGCAATTAATCCGTTCCAGATCCAAAGTTAAGTTATATTTACTGTTTATTTATGTCATGTCATTATCCACACCGCTTATCCTGTACAGGGTCGCGGGAGGGTGCTGGAGCCTATTCCAGCTGACTACGGGCAAAACGCCCACTACACCCTGAAGTGGTCGCCAGCCTGTCACCGGGCAGACATAGCCACCGTCACTGAGTGGGAACCGAACCCTCGCTGCCCGCACACAAGTCAGGTGAGTGTGCCACTACACCGTCAGTGACTCTCCCATTTATTTATTTATTTATTTATTACTAGGGTTTTGTGAAAAATAAATGATTTAATATTGAAACAAGTGAAACCACACATTATTATAAATAAATAAAACTCTTAAATTATTGCTCATTTAATATATTTATTATATATATATTATCATTTATTATTACATATTATTGCTAACGTTACCAAATCAGGGGAAAAGGCGAAAAAGACCACTGCCTCTAATTGATAGTCTTCTTCCATTATAATGTGGAGAAATCTGATTCAAGAGGAAGGGCGTGTTCGACGTGCATGCCCTGCTGTCTGCTGTGGTGCTGCCCAAAGATGTTAAACCATCAGGGAAACAAAAATAAGTTGACGAGGAAGGACTACTATCCGCATCTGACATTGGATCTGGTCTCAGGGTCAGCGTGGTTCTCATCGCTCAACCTGCTCAGTGGCTCCTGGCATTTCCCAGTCCAGACCTAAGACTGCGTTCTGCACTACCCGAGGACACTGGGAGTTTAAGGTCATGGGTTTTGGACTATGCAATGTACCAGGAACATTTGTGTGCTTGATAAAAACAGTGCTCTCCAACATTCCGAGGCAAAAGGGCCTGGTGTAGTTGGATGATGTGTCGTCCATTTTGGTCATTTTAGGCCACAATAGACTTTCTGAGGCTGGTGCTGGGGAGAATTGCAGCGACTGGATTGAAACTGCAGAAATTTGCAACTTTATACGGCAAGAGATGGAGTTCCTGGGCCACCGAGTGAACGGTGACGACATCAGCACACTGAAGGAGAAGGTCAGCACCATCAAAAACTGGCCAATCCCAAGAGACCAGAAATGGCTTAAGAGCTTTTTGGGGCAGGCCTCATACTACAGGAGGTTTGTGGAGGGATTTACTTGCATTCGGGTGCCCTTGTTCCGCCTCCTTCAAGACAACCAGGCATTCATGTGGACAGTGGACTGTCAGGAGGCATTCTCGAGCCTAAAAAATGCCTTCATGAATGCTGTTCTCACCCCGCCAGATCCAGCCCTGTCTTTTGTGCTTGACACAGATGCTAGCATAGTCGATATGGGGGCGGTATTGGGGCCGGAAGGTGAGCGAGTGGTGGCCGACTTCAGCCACACTTTCAATAAGAGTGAACGATGCTACTGTGTCACCAGACGCAAGCTGGTAGTAGTTGTTTTAGCTGCACGCCATTTCAAATACTACCTGTGTGACATGACTTTCATCATCAGGACAGACCACGCTGCACTACAGCTGGTGCCTTTCAAAAGTGGAACTATGACGTGCGGAGCAAGTGGCGGAACTTCCAGCTCGATGAACTGGTTTGGGTGTATCCACCCAAAAAAAAACCTCTGCCCCAAAGACGACAGCCATTGGGACGGACCATGTCGGGTACTTGAGCGGGTTGGGGATGAAATTTATTGGGACAGGTTGGCTCCATACCGGGGCAGCGGTGTTCCTGATTTTGAGACAGGGTCTGCCTTACCTGCTATTTCAGAACGTGTGGTGGAACCATGTTCCCTAGATCCCACTAATATAGTCCTTGTTCAGCTGGTTGGAGGCAGAATCGGCTGAAGGCTCATCTTGGCCAACCACAGAGAAGGAGGCAAAGGCCACAACAGCTATAGGATTTTTTGTTGACCCCTCAGCGCGAGGGATTTATAAAGGGGAGGATAGTGTAATATCTGTTCAGATACAGTTCACATACGGGCTAAAAAATCCAATCTGGGTCGCATATTCTTGCAGTGTGAACCTAAAATGTCGGATGAGGCACGTTGAATGTCCAATGTCCAGTTATGCACTCCAGTACAAAAATACAAACTGATAATGTGTTGGTGTAGTAAGAGGTGCTGATTTATCAAAATGAGTTGTCTTCCCGCTCAAAATCAGTGGGACTAAAATAAAATATGTTTGTTATTAATAAAATTCATTCCTCTTTGGCTGTGAGTCAACATTTAAACAACATTTCTCATATTTGACGGTTTAGTCACAGACTTTCCCAAAGAGCATTATGCTTATCTTTCAAAAATGTGGGAATGGAATTGTGTTAAAATGTACGAAACAGTAAAATGTATTCTGCCTGGCAGCACAAACAGGAAATAATTTTGGGGCACGTTCGGAAATTATCATGGGGCGCATTTGGAAATTATCTCAGAACGCGCAATGGTTCACTCCAATCGCTCAAACACTTAGAGTCAAATTTGTCGTTCTGCTCTTCCAAGTGCACCAGAAATGGTGCTAGGAAATAGGCGATCGGACAGGGGATACGGTGTGACAGTGCTGGCTGCGTTCAGAAATGAATGAAAACAGAGTACACTCTACTTCTCTGAACACATCCACTCAGAGAGTAGTGTATGGGCATCAGAGTGAATTTACGAACATGCCATAAGTTAGAGTTAGTTAGCTTGCAGGCCACCTTAGCAAACACCTTTTCCCACAAAAATCTTCCACTCTACCAAGAGGGTAAAGAAGAAGGTGATTGGAAAAATTAGCCCAGTCCACCTCCTGAAGGAGCACCAACCTTAGCTCATGAGTGCGGAAATAGTGCTTATAAAGAATAAATATAGAATAGAATAACTGCAAAATAGTGTGCATCAGACCTTCCCATTAAGAGCAGGGGAAACCAGCGAGGCGATGCAGGCGTATAATATAGACATTTTTGTCATACTGATCATTGTACGGGAAGGGGATACAAAGATGTAATCAATTACTGCGATTAGACGATGGGGTCCAAAGTCCAAACTCTACTTTAAGCAAATTCCATAGGTGGGCACTTTACCCTATTTTGCCAGTCCATCCTGCGTCTTCCGCTTGCAACCTGGGTACCGTTCCATCCTTACACTTTCAACCTTATTCCTAAAAATAATCACCCTCTATCGCCGTCCATCTTCGTCCTTTTAAAGCCCTTCCGTCACAAAAATGGGCATCTGCCCCAGGGACGAAATGCCCATCTCTGGCAAATTCATACCTTATTATGAATACACGTCTCTACCGCGCACCATTTATGTGTATTGTACTTTTATTTAAAAAACAAACAAGAGAACCTCCCTATATGATACATGAAAATCGTTCCCTCATATATGTTAATTAAACTGGCCCAGATTTCACACAGAGTAAGTAAATTGAGACAAGGTCATTTTTGTTTTCATACATTTTGCGACATTTTTAGGGGGGTATTGTGTCATCTGAGCTTTCTTGTGTGAAATGGAGCTGAATAAAGGTCAGAAAGCACTGTTGTAGCCCGCCCATAGGTGCTTAGTCCTCCAAGCACTCCAATGTGTCTGTTTGATTGAGTATTAAGAATAAATGAATAGAGATCAAAATGAAACATGCACAGAAAAACATGTAAATACACAAATTGATGTTATGTTGAGTGTTCATGACGTAATAACATTCAATCACTTACTCGTTCGCCACATGTGAATGTGGAATGTGATCACACACAGATGCTTTTGTTGCTCATCAAGAAGTTCAAAACAGAACTGCAGTTTTCCTGGTGTGGCGTCTGCTTAAGTGGTTGGTGCCCAGCTTTCCCCTTTTTTAAAATAAAAAACAAAAACAAAACAGTGGTTTCACAATGTTATTTAAAGCCACTCCACCCCCACTACCATCCTAAAAATAAGAGACACAAAATCATTTGTGCGCGAACGTTTGTGCAAACTATTTTTGCTATGTTCAGTTATCAGTGGTGCAAACACGCACGCGCGGGCACACAGAAACACACGCGCATGTACACTCCCACGCGCCACGCGTGCATGCACGCCCGCGCAGTCACACGCGCATACACGCGCTCGCACGCGCACGCACTCACTCGCACACACACACACGCACGCACGCACAGAATCAAACAAGCCATACAGACACGCGGTGGGCGTGTCTTTCCTCCAGCAGCAGTAAATAGAAGCGCGCCTCTGTGCTCCCCAGTCAAGAAATGACAGCGTCTCTTCGCTCCGGTACCGGCACCAGCCATTGCACATCTGCTCCATTACTGCACGCCTTTCAACTCTCAGTTTCCGACACCCGGCACAGATTATTTGCAACATTTCGGTAAGAATCGACCCTTATTTAACAACCTTGTCCCAGCGAAGGTTTCTATATTGATGAGGGTGTTATAACTGAGGGCGTCATGTGTCCTCTGGGAGCCACAGGTGTGCATCATTTTCTGCGTGCGTCTTGCGCCTCAGTTCTAAAGATGCAGGTCTCAATGCCTGCGGTGTCATGATTTGCTTACTCGCGGTGTGGGTAGTGAAATGTTGACCATACTTAAATTGTATAGTTCCACGTGAGACGAAGGTCAGTTGGATACAGCCCTGGTTGGCGGTTCCAAAACTCGCTGTGCGTGCAAGTGCCCGCGTGACTGAAGAAAACGACCGCCGTATAGTGCACAGAATGTTTGACTGTATACGTTTGTGATTAATTTGTACGGTATTGCGTTATTTTCTAGAAAATGTAAGTTTAAAAATCGAAATGCTGCTGTGGTGGTCTACTTGAGTGTGCAGTGCCCACTGGCTGTCTGACTTCAGAGGTTACAAGTGCACTGCCGTGCACCACTCAAGAATGACGGAGGTGATCATTTCTCCCTTTGGCAAGGCTCCAGTCTTGTTTTCGAGAATGAATGCTCCCCCCGCTCTTTTTAGCCCACTTATCCTGCCATTCTTACTGTTTGAAGATGAACTAAAAATGGTATCCAAAGACCAAGGTCAGTATATTACCATAACAAACACTCATACAATATGGGATTAAAGCAAACCAACAGAGCAGTATACATTCCACAAACGCAAAACACACGCACAAAATAAAATAAAGAAATATTAACATAAATAGAATAAATAATGCTGAAATATAAAATGAAGTTTTGAGCGAAGACCTATGTTAACAGGGTGAAGTTGTTAAAGTCATGTAGCTATTCCAAATTGTCCGGCTGTGACTGCAAAATACTAGTCAACTCAGACATTCAAATGAGTCCGTGGGTTGGATAATAGCAAAAATGTCCACAACCAACATAACCAAGTAAGTGTGCAGTAGTGTCTTGCATGCATGAAATGTCACTGTTGGTTGCTTCTGTTTCTGACATCCAAACACGCAGAGGGTTGCTCATTTTAATATTTATTATTATATAAACATGTTTACATTTCTTTCAGCTAATGCAAATATGCATGTAATGTTTGTTCACCATAATTGTGAAATGATGGTGCTTTTTCATCTCTTGTTCCAAGTATGTCAATTTGATACTTAGGTAGGGCAGATATGTCATTAAAGCTTCAATATAACTGGAGGTTACAAAGTGGGAAATGACAAAAGTGAGCACTTGCGCTAACATTAACTTAGTTATGTGGCTGGGCGCTACATGCTAGAGCATTGCATGTTATTCCACAGTCTCCACTCTACTGCAGCAGTATTTTTGTTGTGCCATCCTGTCTCTGGAATAAGATGTGTTCCTACTGTGACTAACAACCACATGTTGGGAAGTAAATACAGGATCCACTTGCTATTCTTTGTTTTTGTTTGTTAGTGTGTCGTTCCAACTGATGATTTCAATCTGGCAGTTTTTTTGGAGTTTCCCGCTATTTTTAAATGGAAAACGTAACTATAGAGCGCAGCCAACGAGTAGGCCTACTAAAGAGTGAAAAAGCAAGCACCAAGTGTCCAGGATATAGCACTAAAAACTTCTGAATTGACTGTGACCATTTTGGAGAAAATTACAGTGCATTGTACCATTTATGATGGAAGCAGTTGATGGATGCGATGTTTCCACCTTTTTACATAATGGTTAACATACATTCTTGACTGCTGAAAGGGACACATTTATGAGCTTAACATTGGCACTTATATAATAGGTTTGTATGTAAAAATGACATGAGTACTAAATTCCATTTAAGGTTTTTTTTTGTGGTGAGATTTACGACAAATTGGCTCACCCCCTTTTGGAACTCGGCCAGTTATTTTTTCCGTGTCAGCTGTCTATGTTACAGCAGGGAGGCAAGCGAGGTAATATTGCTTGCATTGTCAGTTCTGTCGACTAAAACGCCGACCGGTTGCCACCAAAATGCAAATGAACATTACTATACTTGTCCACTTCAACCTTTGAAAGTATAAAAGCATCATAGTTTGGATTTATTGACACCAATTATGAGCTCATGTGATCACCTCCACAAGATAAAAAATAACGTGCCGATTTCTTTGTAATCGGTCCCTTCTGTGACTCCCAACGAGACATGGCGAGAGCACAGGGGGGCGTGGCCATATTCCCCGGTAAAAGTAGGCGTTTTTCAAGTCGTAGCATATTTCCTAATTTCTCCAAAACGAAGATAAAAAAGAAAATGACTACTAATTTAAGTTTCCTGATCAATATTAACTGAGCTTATTCTTGAAAAATGGGCCGTCTCGGCTGGCTAATTTCTTTAAGTATAGAGTGGATCTATTGTCCCATTCATCAACTTGTTTATCTTTTGCGCCCACTGAGGCATTTAAGAGACACAATAACTGAGTGTTTAATTTTGGGAGCATATTGTTGTTGTATTTATGTCCCTGGATGATTTAACTAATGGTAACATGTAGATGGAAAAAGGCAATGATGCTTGGCATGAAGCCAAACAGAAGGGCTGCTAATATTGATGGGAAAGTTTTATTGGGAAGAGTCACACAGAATTCATACTTGAAAATGTCCATCACATTGTGTTTGAAGAGGCTGCAGTAAAGTCTGAGTAGCTTCCCAAGTGCCCAGTTTATCAGATGTCATGCTGAAGTGCTTCTCATTGTAGAATTCATGCATATTAATGTGGGTTGTTTTAAAAACAGAAAGGTAGCCATTTTGCAAGCATGAGCTTCCTTTTTATGCATAGTTTTTATAAATCAGGTGTGTGTTCCAATCAGGATTTTAATTTCCCGATACTGATCACATGGTGTAAAATGTTAAATTCTAGAACTGGGACTAATTTTCTTTATGTCATGTCATTATCCACACTGCAAATCATGTACAGGGTTGAGGGAGGGTGCTGGAGCTTATCCCAGCTGACTACGGTGAAAGGCGCACTACACCCTGAACTGGTTACCAGCCAGTCACAGGGCAGACATAGACATCGTCACCGAGTGGCTACTGAACCCACGCTACCCGCACACAAGTCAGGCGAATGTACCACTACATCTTCAGCAACTCTCCCAGATTTCCTTCAATAATGTTTTTTTTTTTTAATTATTTGAATATTCCAATTTAAAAACATTTGTCCCTTTCTTATTAATAAATGGCATTGCTTCAAATTGACAGTACAGAAAATGCAGCAACAAATTATGATTCAATATTTTAATCTTGAACATGTCAGAAAAAGGACACAAAATGCAAATACAAATAAAATGAACATGAGCAATTGCATGTACATTTCTTGTCGATGCAATGCTAAATAGCTGAGTTCATAATTATACCTATAGTTCAAATCGTACAGGTAATATTAACCTCAATTTACCTAAATGATGTGCAATCACTAATACCATCTTATATTGAGGCACTTACTTCCTAACGCATGCAAATATTGTGAATCGATATAATTTTTGAGAGGAACTCAAATTTTGTCTTCAAAGGTTCCCCTTCTCTTCAGATTCGTGTGGGTCATAAACACAGATGGCCAAAACATGCCGAATGAAACCAACCAGCAGAGGGTGATGTAACTGCATAACTGGAAAACAGCCTTATTAACAGATGTACTCATTTTATTATCGCAACATTGCTATGACGATATTTTGTCAATTTTGATATCGCAATAATGTTTTCTCTACATCTCTCGTGTGCTTACCTGGGGCTGTAACGTTTTCATTATTATTTTTTTTTTTGCATAAGATGAAGAACAACGAGCCACTTAAGGTCACCGATCGGCCATTAAAGACTTTGATCAGTAATCACTGATCACATTCTTTTTTTTTAAATCGGACGATGACAATCGGAGCACCCCTAATGAAAATGAATCAGATATGGGTCTATATTTGCTGATATGAAGCTCGGCATCCCACTCAGAAGTCAAAATAAGGCAGTAAAATATAAAGGCTAGATGGCAACAATGAGTCCGCTAAAAAGATAAAGTAGTCGTAAGGTGGTTGGTCAATCTCTAATAATGCACCGCAAGAGAGTATTAGATCACTACTCATTATGAACATTGAATGAAGGCCGATGTATGTACACTGTTTTGGTGTAGCATCTAATGCAAATAAGCATTAAGGTATAATTAATGTAAGCATTAGTGTAATAATGTTACACTACATTACAATGTACACAAAACAGTTAAAGATAAAAAAAACCATCAATAATTATCAACAAAGACTGATATGAAATACAAAAAAGGATTTTATTTAATATTTATATTGATTTTTATTTTTTATATTATTTATTTATATTTATTCGCGTTGACTTCTTTATGGCTTAACTTTTATATTGATGCTGTCCTAAAAATGCAAATAAAGACAAAATAAATTAAATATCAATACAAAATACAGTGAACCCTCGGTTATCGCGGTTAATGGGGACCGAGACCACCCGCGAAAACTGAAAATCCGCGAAGTAGCGGCGCACCTTCAAAAATGCTTAAAAAAAAAAGTGCGAAGTAGCGGCGCACCTTCAAAAATGCTTTAAAAAAATATATTAAAAAAAAAATATATATATATATATATATATACGGGTAGAGAGAGAGAGAGTGAAATTCATGTTATAACCAAAAAAAAAAAAAATTATTAAAACTTATTATTTTTTTATTCCCCAGCCATCCATCCATCCATCATCTGTACCGCTTCTCCTCACTAGGGTCGCGGGGGGTGCTGGAGCCTATCCCAGCTATCTTCGGGCAGAAGGCAGGGGACACCCTGAACTGGTTGCCAGCCAATTGCAGGGCACACAGAGACAAACAACCATCCGCGCTCACACTCATACCTAGGGGCAATTTAGAGTGTTCAATCGGCCTGCCATGCATGTTTTTGGAATGTGGGAGGAAACCCACGCAAGCACGGGGAGAACATGCAAACTCCACACAGGATGGCCGGAGCCGGGATTGAACCCACGCCCGATGCTGTCACTCACTGTGAGGCCATCGTGCTAACCAGTCGGCCACCGTGCCGCCCTCCCCCATCCATTATTTTTGTATTTATTCAGTTACTTCTTTTTGTATTTATTTAATTACTTCGACTTTTACCTGCTGGTACGCCGTCCGGTGTGCCCTGTGAAATGAAAGGTGGCATTCTTCATCGATTTATTTATTCATTTATTCATTCATAACTGACAGCCTCGCGCTCCGCTCATGCCCGGGCGGAAGGTGTTCCTCTTCGGCTTAACTACCACGCACGCCGGCCGGTCTCCTCCGGAGCTCTCGCACGGTCCCGAACGGAGCGAAATGTCGCCCCGCTAATGCCCGGGCGGAAGTTGTTCCTCTTCGGCTTAACTGCCACGCACGCCGGCCGGAGCTCTGGTACGGGCCGAACCGCGCGAAACGTCGCCCCAAATCGTGCCCGGGGGAACCTGCTCTTCTTCGTCCACTCTCCTCTTCGCCCACGCTCTTCTTCGGCGCACGCCGGCCGTCTATCCGCTCCAGCGCCCCGTCGTGCCGCTCTGCGAAACTACAATGCCCCCGAATATTTTTTAGACCCGCGAAGCACTGAACCCGCGAAAGGTGAACCGCGAAGTAGCGAGGGTTCACTGTTTACAGCAATATATATTTGTCTGCTGTTTTTTTTTTTTTTAAATATTTTTTATCTATGAATGATGTCGGAATGCGGGAGGAAGCTGCAGCACCCAAAATTCAAATACAAAACCTCAGAACTTTGAGGAAAACATGGTAAATGTTTTCTGTACCTGATTCCCTTCCGGTGAGGTCAACCAATCAGATGGCTATTCTGATAATCTGGAAAACTTTATTTCAAGTTTCTTCTGAAGGAGGATGTTAATTTTCAGGAATAAAAACATAGCTGGATTTGATTGAGTCGATACAAATATTATGTGAGTCCAATGGCCAAGTTACCTATGAATATTAATTTATAACAGAGAGCATAGCATTCATCTATCCATCCATTATCTGTACCGCTTCTCCTCACAAGGGTCGCGGCGGGATGCAGGAGCCTATCCCAGCTGTCATCGGTCAGTCGGCGGGGTACACCCTGAACTGTTTGCCAGCCAATCGCAGGGCACACATAGACAAACAACCATCCGCACTCACACTCACACTTATACCTAGGGGAAATTTAAAGTGTCCAATCAACCTGCCACGCATATTTTTGGAACATGGGAGGAAACTGGAGTACCCGGAGAAAACCCACGCCGTGTCCACCGTGGCGACACAAAGCATTCACTTAATAGTAAGGTACACAGCAATCAGAATTATTGGAATAATGGACTAGGAGTATGTGAAAAACAGTCATCAACATATGGGCAAACAAATCCGTCTTTCCTGAAGTCTGAACGCAGCCTAATGATGATTTAACAAGGGTGGCAGATGATAGCAAAGTGTCGCAATAAACTTATGTGTCCATCGTTTAAAAAGCTGAACACTTGGGGAAAATCAAAATGTTTGGTGGTGATTTGGACGTGCAGAGTTTCATAGCACCTACCACCAGATCAAAGGAGTTGGAAAAGGTGTCAAGGGTTGGATAATCTGCCTTCCTCTTGGGTATTGCTGGCATCTTTAAGAGTTGCTGCAAGTATGGTTTTGCCTTTCTTTGTATCTCGCAGCACCAAATGAGTCTGTGACACAGATAAGATAGTTTAGGATGAAATGAAATTAGTCCCACATTGGAGAAATTTGCATGGTTTCAACAGCAATAGTGGAGACAAGAAATAAAAAGCAGCATGCAAGGAGGACACTTAAAAATGTAAGCAATGTGCTCTAAGCACAGGTCATAAATAAATAAGAGGCTATAAATATCAAGATTGACATTTTCAAGAAAGAAAAGATGGTTGGCCATCTTGGATCACATCTTAGCCATAATCCTCCTGTGCCCCAATGCGTCCATTGAGTCCAGGGAGCAGCACAGAACAGAGCTGCCTCAACTTTACCTGTGTGTTTTGAGCTGACATCCTTCCTGCGCAACCACAGAGTCATAAATGTTTTCAAGAGTGTCTGTTGGACACCAAAGTGTCGTGATCTGCGTTTCGATTTTTTGTCTAGTCAGGGTTTTTTCCCACCTGTTCTTGTCAGTTTGGTCTCTTGTTTAAACCAATCATCTCCCTCTATTCGTGTCTTAACCAGTTGTTCCTCGTTGTCTCATCAATTTTCTTGTATTTGATGTCCTGGTTTCTTTTGAGCCTTATCATATTACCTGTTGTGGTCAATCTGTGTTCCTGTGTCACAAGTTGTTGTCGTTGGATTTTTGGACTTTTTCTTGTTTGGTATCGATTGCGTTGTTTCAGTCCCTTTTTGTTTTGCCTTGCTGCAAATGAATTCGTTTTGGCAGTCCTTGTTTCCCTGCATTTCGGTCTTAACAGCCCCATGCATGCACTAAACGAAACACAAACAATCTCAGATTCCACAGCAGGAAGAATCTGCTCTGATCTTTCTTGTAGAAAGAGTCTTTGTTGTCGCTCCAATCCATTTTTTTTTTTTTAATGTGGAATGCCACATTCTTGTCGTTGAGACCCTCTCAATGCCCTTTGCCTTGATGTTCACAACAGTGCTGGTAAAGAGTAACAGTAATTATTTATTTTTATTTTTTTTACCCAAGTGATGATACAGAGGTGGTTTTGCTGGCGGGATTCCACAAATCCCTGGAAAGCTTCTCTGTATCTATGGTCATCTCTATCAGTGAATGAGAAGTGGAGCTGTTGTTGTTGTTCAAGGTTGTTAGTGTGAGTTTTTCATGTGTTATGCAGTTTTCACAGTTCTCTGCAGATCCTTATTGTCTGCTGCTGAGCTAATCTCATACCATGCCAGGACGTCATAGGTAAGAATGTTCTCAATGTGTGATGGATAAACACATAACGGATTCATTGCAGGAGTAACTTAAATTGTATTTAATTGAAGGAAACAAAATAGCAAACAAGGCACTGGGAAAAACAAAAAGATTAAAGTGCAAAACAACATGGATAAAGTAGCAAAATAATTATGACTCTGACCTTGACTGAGAAAACTGAAAGACGCTGACGAACGGATGATAGACACTTTACGGAGAAAATGAACTGTAAGGTACCAGGAAACTAAACACAAACAAATTGACGAGAAAACAAAGAACACCTGGACAAGATGTCAACCCAAGGGATTGTTTAAAAGAGCACAGGTGGACACAATACGCATGACGAGACAGCGACACTAAAGGAACACAAGGAAAAATATGAAACTAAACTTCAAACCCAAAAACAATCATGACAGTGGTGTCATCTGCAGACTACAGCGTTGAGGGGCAGTCATTTGAGGGCATTGGTGTCGATGGATTGTGTGGATGAAGTTGTTTGTTCAGACTCAAAATGGTTGCATCAGCAGATTAAAATGTGATCAGTCAAAACCAATGCTTTGTGCAGGAGAAAAATTATTAAATGCATTTGCATTGGTGGAGTACTCGTCTTGAATGTTGTTCTCCCTGACAAAGACTTGAAATACTGAATATATTTTGGCAGCACATGACTGAGTTTTTCCTCTGTTGAAGTCCTTGAGAATAATAAGGAATGAACTGGGTGTTCTTGTTCCAATTTAGTTCTTAGCTATAGTTTGCATGTAAATTTATGACAAGCCGAGTTGCTGAAGCTGTTTTTCTTTTTTTCTGACAAACAAATATTTGAACAAACGTTGCCTTATCTTCTATTTACCTTTGGTGAAAGTAGATGTTCAATCTATGCCAGCTTTTGAATAGTTAAACTTGCAGCATGAAGCTTAAATCATAATTAGCTGGCTTTAGAGTTTATTGAAATACTCAATGTGTTCTTGGAACAAATATAACATATTCAATGTCATATCACATTGCTCATGAGTATTTATAATTAATACAGATCACGTTTATACTGTTTTTGCATTTATATGGTGCTATGTTCATTAATTTGCTCGTGTTCTCTTTAATAATCGAGGGAAAAAAATTGCAAGTGAGGAAGGAAATACTTTTTTGTAAAATCCTTTCCTCCTCACTTCTCCCTTTGAAACTTTCTCATGAAAGCAATATGAAGAACATGACTTTTGGCAGCAACAAAGCTCTAATTTTCCAATGTAGGTTGTAGTTTCCACTCGTGCAAACACACAGAGACAAAGAGAAGTCCTGGCAGAGGGCAGGCATGGGGAATGAGGGCAGACAGCCAAATTCCGCAGTTTACTTGAGAAAACCAACAAGTCTTAAAGAAAATTTGTGTTTCCTCTAGTCAGGCTTGCTGGCTGCTCATTATGATGTCCTGCATTCTAAATAGGAAGAATAATCACCAATGTCTGCGAGATAGCATGGAATGAATTCAAAACTAATCTTTTGATGCATCAATCAATTTCTTAATGAGTTGTGAAATTGTTAAGAGCAGTTGTTTGTCTGTCTCCATTTGCTTCTTGGCTACTTTCCACTGCAGCATGAGGAAATAAACTAAGTAAAAAGTGTGACACTTTCCATGCCACATGCAAAATGATTCTGAGCATTACGTTTGGTGGAAAAATTTGCAACGAATCTCATACCACTTGACATACTTAAATGCATTCATTAACCGTTTAAAGTCCGCCAGACTGTACAATTTGGATCAATCAGTGATCAGTCAGCAGCTGTGAATATACATATTAAGAACAATAAAATAACTAAAACTAGTTCAGCATATTAAGTACCATAATATTTGGATGAACAAATTTGATGGATGGATGGTTTCTTATTAAAGTAATCTCCTAAAAAGATTTTAGTGTTATGCCGTACTTTAAGACGTGTGATTATTCATGCTAATATAACTTGTCTTTGCCTGTCAGAAAAAAAGGCTTCCAAAGAGAGTCGAAATGTTTTGAGCATGGTCCTATAGCTGGAGACACCTCAAAATAATCGCTGTCATGTCTCCTCATCCACCTTCACACAGACTTGACTGGTGAAAACACTGCTGGCCTTTTCCGGGCAGAGAAGTCAAATGCAAAATCACTGTAGGACCTTTTTGAAACGGGCCAAGAAAGCCTCAGTAGTGATTAGTCGATTTTAAGCAGAATCACAGTCGGCATGGGCCTGTCAAAAGAGATAATGAAGCATGTCAGTGTACGGAAAAGAGCAGATCTCCACAAGAAACCCCCACACTGCTGTGCTAAGCTTGTGAACTCGGTGTTAATAATGGCAGAGCACACTTGTTGGTGATCTTGCTTGCTCATCGAACTCTCCTTGCCAAGTTATGTGTTTGGACAAGCAAACATCAGTCTCCACAACTTCAAAGGGAAGTGCGTGTGAGTGCCTGCTGTTTGTGATGACGATGATGATGAGTCACTGCAATTTCAATTAAGATGCCAGATGATTTGTTTTCTATGAGTTCATCTCAAAGATAAAATCAGAAAAGAATTTAGAATCTTGTTTGGAAAATGGCAGGTGCACGGTAGCCATACACACAATGGGGCACGAGAAGTCTGCTTTCATCTTTTGGTACATTGCTACCAGGCCGACTTGGATGCTTAAGCCTTGGAAGGTTCATGACATGTACTGCACCTCTGACCAGAGGAGCTGATAAAAGTCGTTGGATCCTCATCTGAGCATCAGGGAGGGCATATAGGACAGTGAACACAGATGGAAGTGTATGCAAAAAAAAAATACAACTGCAAGGGGCGCAGCCATCAAGTGGATGAAGAGAATGATAATGAGGAACCATGACCACATGAGCTATAGGTACCAGCTTTCTCGTTGGATAATAACACAGAACATTACTTTGATTTCTCAGGTTACGGACAAAAACAAGGCACATTGTATTTTATGCGGCCGGTAACAATCTGATCATGGTTTCTTATAATGATAGCATCATAGACACGTTCATTGATAGTGTGCATTAAGATTCAGATATTACTTTTTGCTGTCTTCCTTTTAGGGGGGAAACCAAAAGTAATTTTCTTTTCACATTTTTCGGTGCATGCAAAATTGTTTGTTTGCTACGTACATAATCATTCCTAATCCGGTAGTCATGTAGGATAATAGCTGGCTTGTGATGGAATTTTGTTCACCCTTTGGCGCTCATTCTTTCTGTTGTTAAATGACAAATCAGTCTAATCATGTGTATGCTGGTTTAATTGTGAGCAATCTAACAGATGGGTGTGAACAGTGGAAACAGTTCACCTAAATGTTTGTAGGTTAAGTCGACACTGTATCTAATTGCTGCCCGGAACTCGTTTTTGTGTAAATACATCCATCCATCCATTATCCGCCGCTTATCCGGGGTCGGGTCGCGGGGGCAGCAGCTTCAGCAGGGAAGCCCAGACTTCCCGCTCCCCAGCCACATCTTCCAGCTCTGCCGGAGGGATGCCCAGGCGTTCCCAGGCCAGCCGGGAGACGTAGTCTCTCCAGCGTGTCCTGGGTCGCCCTCTGGGCCTCCTGCCGGTGGGACATGCCCGGAACACCTCACCAGGGAGGCGTCCAGGAGGCTTCCTAAACAGATGCCCGAGCCACCTCATCTGGCTCCTCTCTACGTAGAGGAGCAGCGGGTTGACACTGAGTCCCTCCCGTATGGCCGAGCTTCTCACCCTATCTCTAAGGGAGAGCCCAGACACCCTGTGGAGGAAACTCATTTCGGCCGCTTGTATCAGAGATCTTGTTCTTTCGGTCGCGACCCATAGCTCGTGACCATAGGTGAGGGTAGGAACGAAGATCGACCGGTAAATCGAGAGCTTCGCCTTTTGGCTCAGCTCCCTCTTCACCACGACAGACCGATACAGCGTCCGCATCACAGCGGAGGCTGCACCGATCCGCCTGTCGATCTCTCGCTCCATCCTACCCTCACTCGTAAACAAGACCCCAAGATACTTCAACTCCTCCACTCTGGGCAGGATCTCCTCCCCGGCCTGGAGAGGGCACTCCACCCTTTTCCGACTGAGAACCATGGTCTCAGATTTGGAGGTGCTGATCTTCATCCCAACTGCTTCACACACGGCTGCGAACCGCTCCAATAAGAGTTGGAGATCACGGCTTGAGGAAGCCAACAGTACCACATCATCTGCAAAAAGCAGAGATGAAATACTGAGGTCACCAAACCGGATCCCCTCATCGCCTCGACTGCGCCTAGAAATTCTGTCCATAAAAGTTATGAACAGAATTGGTGACAAAGGGCAGCCTTGGCGGAGTCCAACCCTCACTGGAAACGAATCCGACTTACTGCCGGCAATGCGGACCAAACTCTGACATTGGTGGTACAGGGACCCAACTGCCCGTATCAAGCGACTCGGTACCCCGTACTCCCGAAGCACGCTCCACAGAACTCCCTGTGGGACACGGTCGAACGCCTTCTCCAAGTCCACAAAACACATGTAGACTGGTTGGGCGAACTCCCATGCACCCTCAAGGACCCTGTAGAGAGTGTCTAGCTGGTCCACTGTTCCACGGCCAGGACGAAAACCGCACTGCTCCTCTTGGATCTGAGATTCAACATCCCGACGGACCCTCCTCTCCAGTACCCCTGAGTAGACCTTACCTGGGAGGCTGAGGAGTGTGATTCCTCTATAATTGGAACACACCCTCCGGTCTGCCAATCCAGAGGCACTGTCCCCGATGTCCACGCAATGTTGTAGAGGCGTGTCAACCATGACAGGTCCACAACATCCAGAGCCCTAAGGAACTCCGGGTGGATCTCATCCACCCCCGGGGCCTTGCCACAGAGGAGCTTGTTAACCACCTCGGTTACTTCAGCCCCCGAGATAGGTGAGTCCACCACGGAGTCTTCAGGCTCTGCTTCCTCAATGGAAGGCGTGTCGGTCGAATTGAGGAGGTCTTCGAAGTATTCTCCCCACTGACTCACAACGTCCCGAGTCGAGGTCAGCAGCACCCCATCTCCACTATAAATAGTGTTGATGGTGCACTGCTTCCCTCTCCTGAGACGACGGATGGTGGACCAGAATTTCTTCGAAGCCGTCTGGAAGTCGTTTTCCATGTCCTCACCGAACTCCTCCCACGGCCGAGTTTTTGCTTCGGCAACCACCGAAGCCGTATTCCGCTTGGCCAGTCGGTACCTGTCAGCTGCCTCAGGAGTCCCAGAGGCCAGAAAGGCCAGATAGGACTCTTTCTTCAGCCTGACAGCATCCTTTACCGCCGGTGTCCACCAGCGGGTTCGGGGGTTGCCGCCACGACAGGCACCGACCACCGTTACGTCCACAGCTCCGATCGGCTGCCTCAACAATGGAGGCACGAAACATGGTCTACTCAGACTCAATGTCCCCCGCCTCCCCCGGTACGTGGGCAAAGTTCTGCCGGAGGTGGGAGTTGAAACTCTTTCTGACAGGGGATTCTGCCAAGCGTTCCCAGCAGACCCTCACAATACGTTTGGGTCTGCCGGGTCGGACCGGCATCTTCCCCCACCATCGGAGCCAACTCCCCGCCAGGTGGTGATCAGTTGACAGCTCCGCCCCTCTCTTCACCCGAGTGTCCAAAACATGCGGCCGCAAATCCGATGACACGACTACAAAGTCGATCATCGAACTGCGGCCTAGGGTGTCCTGGTGCCAAGTGCACATATGGACACCCTTATGTTTGAACATGGTGTTCGTTATCGACAATCCATGACGAGCAAGTATAGTAACAGAGCACCGCTCGGGTTCAGATTGGGGGGGCCATTCCTCCCAATCACGGCCTTCCAGGTCTCACTGTCATTACCCACGTGAGCATTGAAGTCCCCCAGCAGAACGAGGGAGTCTCCAGGGGGAACGCTCTCCAGCACACCCTCCAAAGACTCCAAAAAGGGTGGGTACTCTGAACTGCTGTTTGGTGCATAAGCACAAACAACAGTCAGCACCCGTCCCCCCACCTTGAGGCGGAGGGAGGCTACCCTCTCGTCCACCGGGGTGAACCCCAGTGTACAGGCACCAAGCCGGGGGGCAATAAGTATGCCCACACCTGCTCGGCGTCTCTCACCTTGGGCAACTCCAGAGTGGAAGAGTGTCCAACCCCTCTCAAGAGGACTGGTACCAGAGCCTAAGCTGTGTGTGGAGGTGAGCCCGACGATATCTAGTCGGAATTTCTCTGCCTCTCACACCAGCTCAGTCTCCTTCCCCGCCAGAGAGGTGACATTCCATATCCCAAGAGCTAGTTTCTGTAGCTGGGGATCAGAGCGCCAAGGTCCCTGCCTCTTGCCGCTGCCCGACTTACATTGCACCCGACCCCTTTGGCCCCTCCCACAAGTGGTGAGCCCATGGGAAGGGGGACCCACATTGCCTTTTCGGGCTCTGCCCGGCCGAGCCCCATGAGTGCAGGCCCGGCCACCAGGCGCTCGCCGACGAGCCCCACCTCCAGGCCTGGCTCCAGAGGGGGGCCCCGGTGACCCACTTCCGTGCAAGTGAAATCGTGGTCCAATAATTTTGTGCTTCATAAGGGGTCTTGGTGAGCCGTGCTTTGTCTGGACCCTCACCGAGGACCTGTTGGCCATGGGTGACCCTACCAGGGGCAATATCCCCCGACAACTTAGCCCCTAGGATCATTGGGACACGCAAACCCCTCCACCACGGTAAGGTGACGGCTCGCGGGGGGGTGTAAATACATTCAAATCAAAAGTCATCTCTTTTAAAAAGCGCATTATGATAATTTTCTAAATGTATCCACTAGCAAAATATGTTTAACACATCACTGAATCAGAAAAGGCTCAGAAAATGTATCAACAGATGATCTCATGACTTTATTTTTGTAAAATGAATCAGCATTCTGGTATCATTTTTATCTTTTTTGCTGGTAGGTTCAAACCCTCCCTGCATGTTTTCAAGAAGTTTTAATCAACAACCTTGAAAAAATCTCATTCATTGTCAGTGATGCAAGCCCTTTAAGTCAGACTTACAGTAAATGAGTAAAACAATGAAATAAAAACAAAACCATCATTTGAACATGTTTCTCCATTTTAGTGTTTACACATACTAATTAATTATTGTTGTTTCCTTACAAATTATACAATATTTTACCAATAGTCATGTTTTCTTCCAGACTTCACGCCTCTCTAAATGGTCTCTGAAATATTGAATGTCTTTAACTCCGTGTATTCGCTTAATACCCCCAAGAATGGAAAAGGATTTACTGTAATTTTAATAACATTGAGGAATTGAACAACACGACTAATTAAACTGTCTGAGAGCTGACCGCAACTTCTTACTTAGTCTTCTATCATTTAGCTGCTGCAGCGTGATAAATACAATTAATTATTTGTCATTGGCTTACAGACAGAGCTTCATCTTAAACTTTTTTTTTCTATGACATTAAAACTGAATAACACCCGAGGTTGGGCAAAGATTTGTTCCCATGTTTAATTTGAGTGAGAAACTGGGAAAGCAATCTGTGCTGCTCTGCTTGGTGATGTTTTTTTAAATAAATAAATAAATTAATTAATTATTTTTTAGAACGTATCTTAATTACAAAACATTATTATTCTTACATTTATGTAATTGTTTATTTTATGTTTGATAGGTACAACATGCAAATGTTTCTCTGAGTTTCTTTTTAAAGTGCACAAGAGAAAAAGTTGAATTGGTGTAAACTTGGCTTTTAGAGCCTTAAACTGTATTGAAGCTAGCAACACTATTTTTGTTTTAGAGAAGGGAGAACTAAATGTCAGCTGCAGCCAAGCATGTCTATCTTTCCTGCATTTGCAAAAAAACAAGCCTTGGTGCGATCACAGAATATGTGGAAAGCCAATTTGGAGGAAACAAAGCAATTAAAGCAAAGTTAAATGTCAGTTTAAAACCAGTTTGCCCTTGACACCAAGCACCTTATGCATCTTTTTTTAAAAATTAAGATCACACTTTAGTCATACACAAAAATTCCGTGGCATTTAGCAAAACAGAGTTGTGAAGAGTAGATTGCCGATAAGACGCCTTGCAGAATAAAGCTAATTGTCTCCTATTATTAATAGCAATAATGATGGTTGAGAAAATATATTTCTCGTGAGAAGCCTCTTGAGCTGGAAGGTCAGAAATATGTTTTATTAGATATCAAAGAGAGCAATATCTAGTATAGCTCGTTAAGTCAGTCAAAAATGACTATTGTATGATGTTTTCAAATTAAAATTTACATTGTCCTTTTTCCCAAATATATAATATTTTATTAAATATTTGTTGATTAAATATCCCTTTCGCAAGTTCTATCTCAACTCTATTGGCAGATCCGATTGTGTAAATAAGCAATACTCTTGAAACCTGTTATTTTTTTCAATTACAGTCTGAGCGTTGACAGTATCAAGTTATTTAAATATATGTAAAAAAGTTAATATGTGACTATTGGCCTCTGAGGCTCTTTCACATATGTAGCAATTCAAAAATTGCGGCACCTCTTTTAGTTATTTGCCACTGATTCAAACCTAGCTCCAAATTCAGTGATTGATGTTAATGGTTTAAAAAAAAAAAAAAAAAAAAAAAAAGGTGTAAAACTTCTTAGGAATGCACCAAGTGATAAGGTGTGTTTTGTTACTGTGTTTTCCTCCAGGCGACCTCGTGCATTAGTCTCAAACAAAGAATAAAATTGCTGCAGCTGCAGGGGGAGTGAGCAGCCTTTTGTACCTTAACAGCAAGCAAGTTCAGAGTAGCCTCACTTTGCAAAAGGTTTTTTATCTGTTATTTTTTTGCTGCCTAGCCTCCTCAAGCAGAGCTCCAGCTGTCATGTGCAACACACAGAGATCACCCCTGTTGGTTGCAGGTTAGACCGCATCTACCAATTAGATAGCATGTGATCTGTCTTGCACAGTATCTACTGTGATTCAACTGTGCTTGAGAAATGAAGAAGAGGTAACGCCTGCTGTACAATGATATTAATAAGGAATGCACTTCTATATCTTCTATATTAGACAGAGATTATAATTCATCAACCTTTATGGTAGACTTTATTCAATTATGATTTTTTTAGGTCGATCAGCTATGAAACATCAGAATGTTTGAAAAAAAACAACAATATTCGATCATCAATTTGATTAGAAATGGAGTAATATTTTAAATCAACTTGTGTATTTACTGAACAGTCAACCCCACCATAGCAATAGTGCATTGAAAAAAATTAACAATTTACACCCTAAAAAAAAATGCATGAACATTGCCGGTCATTCAGGTAGTCGGGCTTTTGCTCAAATTATTACTATCGTGGTTCAGCAGCTGTAAACAAGTCAAGACATTTACTTCTCACCTACACCAAGTAGCCAACGCCTGCTCCTTTTCGGCTGACATTGGAAACTGGGTTGGCTGTGTTGTAAAAAGTCCTGATGCCCACAGACCGTAATGATTATTTTGGCTGCGTTGCAACTTTACAGGATCGGCGGTATTTACGCAAATTGTATTGACAGTTTATCTCATATTCTTGTTTAGCAAAAGTCAACAAGGAATCTATTTATGTTTGTTGATAAAGACAACAGCCTGCTGCCAAGTTATTTTTCAATTAAAGAGTTGTTAAAATTAAATAGCGCACATACTATAAAATTACACGAACCCTATTAGTGATTGGATGGGCGAGGGTGCAGGGGCGGAACGTCAGCCTCCGAGAGCATGTCTTTCCGCGCTCAGGACGCA
The DNA here is from genome assembly GCF_059441095.1 of Idiotropiscis lumnitzeri. Lineage (NCBI taxonomy): Eukaryota > Metazoa > Chordata > Actinopteri > Syngnathiformes > Syngnathidae > Idiotropiscis > Idiotropiscis lumnitzeri. The sequence continues at coordinate 3,768,960 of NC_142395.1, read as the reverse complement.
AGAGGCTAAGAATAGTACACACATACACCATGCTAGCACATAACCACGCTGGAGTCGACAAGGTTGGGTTTGCTTTTCTTGGTGGAACAAATCAATTACATCATTGATTACCGTCGATCACGGATTTTTCATAAAATGCAAAATATCGATCCAAGTGGTCATATAGGTGTAAAGTCTACCTTTCACTAACTGGACCTTCTTCGGACCTGATTTAGTAATAGATTGCATGTGCGAAAACAGGAGCAAACATGATTGCTCATGCAAAACTATGTAGAAGCTGATTTGTTAACAGCCACACTCAGGATTCTGGCAGAGGACATACAAATACAATTTAAGCAAATTCTAGTCATATCGCAATATCTTCATAGACCATATCTGATCTAAGGGTTGTCTGGGATCCAGTCTTTAAAAGGAGTGACAAAACTTCTTTCAACTCTACATTTTAGCAGACGGTGACAATTGATTCTGTCCACTCCCAGTGCAGTTTTCGGGTGTACTGACTTGACTGTTAAATATTATGCTTCACGGGATAGGCATGCACATACCACACACTGTGAATGAGTTAAATCAACTAACACATGGCTTTTATGCAGTTACTTGCTGGCTTCATCAGAATTGTCGGAGTGATCCATTTATTTTCTGTAACTCAGTGATGTGTTTGTTTGCCTCTTGCACTAACACTTCCTTCCTTGCGGTGCACTCCCCAATTTTCCATGGTGAAAACCACCAGAGCTACCTAATAGTGCAAAACCCTCAACAAATGCGTCTGTCTCTACCACTTTGACACCATTGCCAACAGTGCGTGCAATCTGTTATTGAGTGAACACGCAATTTGGTGCCTGCTAATTTGGAATCTTAGTAAAAGACAGCAATCCTGGTGGATCACCCAGTCGAGTGCACTGACCGCTTCACTCAAAGCCTGAGTTGCTAATCCAGAGACCGACACTCTCTTTTGAGAATTCCAAGGAGTGAGGTTTGAAACCCATATTGGGTCCAGAGTGGCACTCCTTTTCAGCCATGCAGTTTCATGGCTCATGCCAACCTACTTTAGTTCACGGCATTTTAATGAAGATGTATAGTTTTATGCTTATAAATGTTTCATTACCTATCTGGGATTTGAACCGATGCCCCACCACGTCACCAGTTGGAAGTCCTCGGAATTCTGTAAAGAGGGTGCTGACCGCTGGGTAAATATCTTGGCTGAAAAGTGCAGGATTGCAACCGTTTCAGATTATTTTGTGCGTGGAACTCAGCCAACTCACAATGGCCACCAGACACACACAAACAGTGCTGCACTACTTTGACTTCTGTCCTATTATTTAAAAAAAAAAGGGTTATGCAAAACTCACTTGGCAAGACTTGCTTTCAAAAAAGTATTTCTGAAATAGTTTTTTTTTGTGGTAGGAGGGGCTCTATTGGTCAATGAAACAGTACACCTCTCATCACCAATTTAACCTCACTCATATGAGTGTTATCCTGAAGGCAAAAACTTTAGATAAGATCACAGACAAAATCATTAAAGAAAACTTTTGACTTCAGTTTTGATTGCAGCAATAGTTGACATAGATCCGAACGTTTGTTTTACATGGCTTTTCCATGTTTGAACATTTGATACTCTTAGTAGACACCGAGGTAACCCCAGTTTGGATTTTCCAATACTTTCAACCAGGGAATATTTGGGCCATTTCTCCAGGAATGTTGGCGTGTTTAAAATGCCTGGCTTCAATCTGACATTCTAACAGAAAGGACAGAGTGATCTGAGGACACCATGGATCGAACTTTTCACTTCTTCAACTTTTTGGTTTTACATAGAACCGACTTTATGGAAATATATTTGTACTATTTGCAAACATTCATCCACTCATTAATTTCCTATACATCACTTCAAATTACAGATATACTGTAGGTACACCTCATTTGATGATATAATACTTCACTAATCAAGTGAGGATGATGGTTTTTACAGAATTGGAGAAAAACTACAACATACCTCCATTTTGCAGCTTTACAGTGTATGCACTTGTGTCTTTGCTGTTGGCATACAATTTATACATTCTTTATGTCTAAGTGCAGAAGCCAACTATATTTGTGGCATCCTTCAACATGTCTAAGTAGACTCAAGTATTTAGTCTTACTTTTCTATAGCTCTGTGCTGCATTCATGCATTTAATAAGAAACTCAAACGCTGAGCCAGTTGAGATGTTTATTCCAAATGATAGATTCCTTTTATTCAGGAAGCACTTGACTGTTTTACACGTGATAATCCATCTCTCTCAGTCAGTCCTGATATATTTGACCTGGATGCCAGGGCTCCTCCGGGGAGTTGCTGGCTCACAGCCTTTAGGGCCATGATTGAAAGTGATGTCTTCACATCAGCCGTGGATACGATGACTCTCTGAGCGTCTTTGCTTGTTGTTTTCTTCCTGCCTCTCATTTGATCTTTCACATTTCTTCAACACTTTTCAATCGCGCTCATTTTGATGCACTTGTCCTTACTCACATTACATCATAATGCCAATTCTGCTTTGACAAAACAAAGCTACAAAAGGAATTATTTCTGCATTCAGATAAATTCATTTGGTCCTTTCAGTTTGCACTTATTTTTTGGAGTAGGATTTCCTACTTCCATTCTTTTTTTTCCAGCTGATGCAGTATTGAGAAGCCAGCTTGTTTGCATAAATTTCCATTTCCTTCTGGAAACATGCTGAAGTGGTGGCCCGAGATTTAACTTTCATTCATTCCTTGACCACTCAAATCACTCATATGCCAAGTTATCTTCCCTCTTCGAAAGTTATGGAGAAGAGGTAAATCCCTTCCAGTACCCCCCAAAATAGAAATGTAATCTGTTTTTTTAAATGACAAAAATAGCATCCATCCATTATCTGAGCCGCTTCTCCTCACAAGGGTCTCGGGCATGCTGGAGCCTATCCCATCTGTCTTTGGGCAGTAGGCGGGATACACTGGTTGCCAGCCAATTTCAGGGCACACAAAAGACAAAACCACTCGCGCTCACAATCACACCTAGGGCCAATGTAGAGACTGTAATTAACCTATCATGCATGACTTTGGAATGTGGGAGGAAACCGGAGTATCCGGAGAAAATCCGCACCGGCACAGGGAGAATACGCAAACTCCACACAGGAAGGCCGGAGCCCGGGATCGAATCCTGCGCCTCTGAACTGTGAAGCGGACTTGCTAACCAGTCGTCCACCGTTCTGCCTGACAAAAAAATGCACTTTTTGATATTACACATCATAAAAACATACAGTAATGACAAATGAAATAATGAAACTGTTTTTGTCATACTTTCTCATTCAATTCAATGCACATTTTGCCACTCTATTCTTGGCCATGTGTGGGTAGTATAAAGGCCAATTCACATTTATGTCACACTTTCCTTCCAGGATCCAGCAGCCAGTCATTTTGCAGCAGTGCAGGCCCTGCCCAGAATTCGAGTGAAACAGCAGGGCATGTTCTGCCTAGAACCAAAGTGGGATTCATGTCGTATTATACAATATATATGACTTTGCAATGCGGTATTAATTTAATTGATATATTTAATTAAAGTATTTATTATATTTGCAGTGGAGATGGGAGCTCTAAAAATCTTGTTGTACACTGAGTACAATGACAATAAAGGGCATTCTGATCCTCATGCTGATTTTGCATCGCTCCACAAAAGACATTTCGATAAATATCTTGATGCATGGGATACATTTAGTTGGCCAAATCGAAACCGATTTTCCGGTTGAGATCTCTTGAAATGATTTTTCCTCTTAAAAACCACATCCTTGCGGGTCACACAAAAAAGTATTCTGTCTAATTTTGCACACATAGTTGTGTCCACAAAATGTCTGTGCTAAATACTATAAACAGTTCGAGACAGTCTTGTACCAAATTAGCATTCCATTGCAGTCATCTAATTCGATTCTTCTGCTGTCACAACAGTGCAAGGGATTACCAAGTCAGACAGTTGATATTTGAGGGTGTGCGAGTATGTATGCATGTGTGGCATCACTCAGTATTCAAGACTCAAGTTCCAAGGCTTCAGTGGTTAGCGAACACTATAAATAACTGTGATGACTCAGAGGTTCCCATGATTTTCCCCAAGTATAATTTTATCATCTGTCCAATGTAGTCAAGCCATGTTGAATTGTTTCTTAGTGACCTTAAATGATTTGAAACCAAGTTTTTATTCGCTGCTGTATACAAGGTTGCTTTTATACATTGGATTGACACTCTCGGGTACACTGTCCAAAGACATTTGAACATGAAAACTATCTGAAAAGCATTAATAGTCACTAGAAAGTAAATTAAGACCTTTAGGAGACTTGTCCATTATTTTGCTTCGGCATGTGAATCCATCATTGGTTTTGAATCAAGATTATATATGATATATAAAGAATTCACCATCATTGTTATTCTTTAACTCCAAACTTCACTTTCGGAAGTATTCTAATTGTATACCGTAACTGTGTAACTAGTAAGATTTCACTGAAAATTTACAAAACAATCCCCAAGAATTAACCATATACTTGAATTTAATTATTTTTTTCCGTTTTTGTTACTTTGCTGTACGCATCATCTCTATGCACACGTTTATTGTTTAAATCAGGAAAGGGGAATTGATTGTGTTGTGTTGAGTGACAAGATTAGTTTTTGCTCTGAGGAGCAGTGCATCAGCCGGAGGATTACCTGCTGTGCCTACGCACTTTAATCCGCTGTTGGCAGCATGCCTCTTGTGAATGGTGGCTGAACCCCAAAAACATGTCTCATGGGATGCTGAGGTTGCTACTTTTGGCTGTTTCAACCACACATCTGTGAAATGTCAGCTGTCTGTGTTAAAGGAAAACAGCAGACAAAATTATGTTTCATAACACGAGGCAGGTTATGTTTTTTTTCCAGCACAAACAATGTAATTTAAGATTGCACTGACACTTTATTTGTTAGAAGTAGACAAAACCACAGACACTTTAATTCCCAGTTGTGCTATGTCTCTGCTGTATTTAATTTTGACTACTTTCTGTTCCGTCTCCTTGCTACTTCCACTATGATTGGGATGTAATAAGGGCTATACAAATCACATTGAAGGCCAAAGGGGAATATTTGTGAAACATGTTGAGGTGACTTGAAAGTGGCAATTGATTCTTAATTTACTATTGAAGTCTTTGATTATAATGTCACTGCTTTTCAGTTATTTGTCTGAATAATCGTAACACATGTCAGCTGCTTATGTGTGGGAATAGCAATAAAATGTCAGAACATAAAACTAAACCCTTCTGACACGAGACGCAAGCAACAGTGTCATTTTGGAATTTTTATTTTCTCATAAACATTCAGACAGATTTTCTACTGTCAGGCAAACTTAAACGTGTGTGGACAGGAGCTCTGTGAGTTCAACGTCTGTAGAAAGAAATCAATTGCATTTGTTCTATTTTGGCATTAAGAATAATTACTTTTTTAAGCAATCCTTATTTGATTTGATAAAAATACAATCAAATATAAGATTGTTTTGTGCAATTGGAATGCCTGGTCATTATTCTGCATTTATACGAAGAAAAAAATAAATAATCCCGCAGGCTCTGGGTTTAGGCCTTGTTCTGCGGCATTTCTTAATGCCCTGCGATAGGCTGGCAAAGATTCTGGGGGGGTGTTGGGGGGGGGGGGGTTACCTTGCCGCTCCTCCAAAGTAACCTGTAATAGGCACCAGCTCACCCGCAACCCTAATGAGGATATGTGGCATCGAAAATGGATGGATGGGTTATTTAAAAGGCTTGAATACTGTATAAGGCAAGCTCAAGTAACAATTTCTTTTTGTTCACCACATCAATTTACTGACAAAAAAAGTGCCACGCCTGTCTTTGGCATTTTGGTGTTTTTGGTTGATGGACAAGTAAATCCATGTTTTATTTGCTTTGTAATTCAATAACTGATTGCTCATTTACGTGTTCAACTATTTTCGGCTTTATGTTCCTGCATGTGTCGGCACGTCAACACTGAGTTTAAGCTCATTAAGATCATGCTGAAACTCAGCTGACTGTGTGCGGTCGTGCAAGTGTCAACAGGTCAATGAAGGGGGATTAAATTCGGGAAATGAGAACAATGCAGTTAAAGGTATTCCCAACTCTAACTGCCAGTGACAGCAAGGCCAACTGGAGACATGACGGGGAACATGTAGATCAAATGTTCACATTTAAATCGTGGTTAGCAAACCATAACAGTGTTGGCCAATGAAAGATATCACAGATGAACACTTTGAATCACTGCAACACATTTTATTTCAAAACAAAAATTAAATAAAAGCAGCATCCAAATGTAATACAAGAACAAGAAGGAATTGTTAACAGTGGCAACCAAAATAAATTTTCAAGCATGCAAGATCTCACCACATTTATTGCTAAATGACTAGATTCATACATTTCTTTCAGTGCTAATTCGGTTCGGTCAGAAAAATATTTAAAAATGGATCCTTAGGCAGGCCTGAATAAGAAGGATGGTCTTTTCAGAACGCTATTCCACAGCCTTCAGAGGCAATCAGTGTGTAGAAACAATTGAAATAACTCTCAATGAGACTAGCACACCTGTCAATGGGTATTTTGGCCCACTCTGGTGAGAAAACGGCTGCACCCGTTTCAGGTTTGAAGCATGCCTCTCTAGACTTCTTGTTTCAAAGGTTCAATAGGATTTCAAACGGCTCCGTAGAATTGTCTGATTTGGTGTTTATTAGCCATTCTTGGTAATGTTTATCTGTTTTTCCCCCTTTTGAGTATCCTGTTGAATCACCCGTGACCTGTGGCTGGGACCAAGTTCTATCTGAAAAATTGAACTGATTTGCCTTGTTGAGTTAAGCTGTCACATTCAAAGCTCCAGTGTTGCTTTGTCTGCCCAAAGAACATTGTTTCAGAATCTTTGCAAAATTATCAAATGCATTTCGGTGAAGAGCTGACTCAATATGAAGTTTTCTTTACTTAACGAAGACCACTATATTAATATTATTCTGGATTAGACAGGCCGAAGCACTGTATGAAAAGCTCCTCTCTTCATTTCAACACAGTCCCTTGGTACTAAAATGGCACAATCCTTTCGTTTTCTTGCACTTATCCTGAGTCGGGTCACAGGGGAAGCATCTTGAGAAGGCAAGTACAGATTTACCTCTCCCCAGCCCCTACGTTAAGATCATCCGGAGGGATTCGAGGCACCAAAGCTTTAATATTAGATATGGCTTTGGACTGAGCCCAAAAAGAGAAACAAATTTTCAGCGAATAAATTAAAATGTATATTATGTGCATAAGGAAAGTAGTGCTACACACTGACAAAGGAAGCAAACTGTTCATGACTGTACAGGACAGGACAAGGGCACAAAGCCTATGCTACTGTTGTGTGGTGGGAGTGGCTATGCGGTGCCAAAACACTTTTATAGAATTTGATGACAAATGAGACGAGAGTCTCACTTTGTATAGCAATTAAAAAGTTGCCACACACCAATGCAACGAAATCCCAATACTAAGTTCGAAATATATATTTTTTTCTTTGTGAAGAGGTTTTGCCAATTAATGACTTAATTTGAGGAACAACTTTCTAATTTTAGGGTAATTCTTTTGCAAGGTAATGCTAGGGAATTGAATCAATGGTTTTATTAAACATTTGGTTTTTTTTGGTTTAATCACCTGTTTTTATTTTTTAAATTCACATTGGTGCGCATTCTTCTTTTCCCGCCGAAGTCAATTTCTTACACGCCTGTCTTGCACACGTTCAAGTTCCGTTGATTCTTCCGTCTAGGCTTCTGATACACCTATTATGCATCACATGAGTGATGTGAGTGCAACCACCAAAGCGGAGTGATTCGCTCAAGTCTGAAGTCCCTAATATCCACATTGTGGAGTTTTCATGAGACATGTGAATTCATGAGTTCCGTGTTTTTTTAATGCTGGGGCACTGTGATGCAGTCAGAAGTTTGCACGACAATCCAATGTATATCATGATTTATTGTGCTATTATGCTGTTGTGAGTTTGTTCTGCACTGTACGTCAACGTCGAGTAAAGTGCCATCCAAATACGCATGCATGCAAACGCGGTTTACTATGAGTTGTTGTCTGTTTTGTCAAAGTAGTTTGATTGCGCAAAGCACTTCATGAATGCTTTGCATTGACCTTTTAGTGTCCAAGGTTTTTTTTCGTGTGTGTGTTGAGTGTCAAAAGTGGCAATGTTGGAGATGAGGCTATGAGGCGCAATTTGGAATATTATCGACAGCTGCATAAAATTCTATTCTCACATTTTGCTGTAATTGTAGCTCTCTGAATATTCCCACTTCCTCACTAAGTCCAAAAGCATTTTTAAATTATTTGAAAATCCTAAATTGCCAAAATAAAAAAGACAACGCTGAAAACAATAAGTCGTTAAAAACGGATACATCTTGTTGATATTGTAAGGCTGGCAATTTTCTTATAAGCTGTCAATACCTATTACAAGCTAGTCGATAAAAAAAGGTTTAACATGGAAGAAAACACTGTGAGGTTTAAGAATCCAGATTCACTTCAAACCATTTATTTTTCTTTCAGCTGCCAACTACAAATTTTCATTCAATGCTATCATTGTACTGTAAGCGCCACAGGAATGATTTCAATCTGAAATGGATTTTGCACCCATCACTTGATGGATCTGAACTTTCTGTCTCTAGCACATTGCAGTAAGCAGTTTAGTAAAATGACAATCTTTCACAATGGAATACTTAATATAATGTCATTTAAAAAAAAAAAAAATTATGGCAATTGGTGAAACACCTTGCTTGCAAATACTTGGCATATTTTTTTTAGTTTGACTATTTAGATCAGTGGTCTCCAACTTTTTGGAAAGTGAGAGCTACTTATTGAGCGTTGATCAATGCAAAGGGCAAAGTGTTTGATTTTGCCTAAGCGATCAAAATGAGTTTCTTCTGTATTGTGTCAACTCTTGCTTAGAGGCAATATGATAAACTCCACTTGTGGTTAGGGTTCCACCTGGACAACTCACGTTGAGGTGTTTTGGGTGCGTCCCACTGTGAGTTAGAAAATTGAGGAGATGTTGCAGAGACTATGGAGCTGATTTACAAAAGTCTCATGCCGTGATGAGCAATAGCCACAGCGGACATAACTGAAAATGAACAAAACTAAAAAATAAACCAGATGCAAGACAGGTAGATCTCTGAGTTTGTAAAAAGGAATTCACCACCTACCTTAATGGGAATCCTGACATACGGAGGTAGAGATGCACTCTTATAGCGTGTAAAGTGCAGAATCATCACTATCGTAGCTCGTGTGTACCGTTTAAAATGGCGCTCCAGAGGCCATCAGTGAACTGCAGATCAAACAAACACATTTTGAATGAGAATAAACCAAAAGTAGCTGTCTTAAGGCCTGTGATCGCTGGCTGCAAGCATGTGCTGACTGTGCTGCATGAGGATGTCAGACTGATTGGGTGCGTTGGCTCAAGTGTACACGAACACGATATATATACATATATATATCAATAACAGGCACACAAAAATCTCTTTTTTTTTTTTTTTTTTAACTTTTCCCTCAAAATCACTGGTAGACTGGTCCCAAGTCTACTGCGATTGACTGGTTGGGCACTGATCAAATGTGCTTACTTGGAGCCAGTCATAGGAAGTTGACATGCCAATGCGTCCTTCGACTGTATGACAAAACTCCTTTTTTGCTTGTCTTTTTCTGCATTTCCATGTGTCAGGGTTCTTTCAGTGCACTGTGACATTTAATGCTGGCCTCTCCAAGAGCATTTTTCCATGTGTTGCATAATAATAATAAATGTGATTGGGACACGGGCTGGTAAACGTTTCAAGGAAAAGCGTGAAGGACAGCCAACTGCTTGTTGTACCTGGAGCCTCTGAGGGAAATGGCCAGCATCGATGGAAACAAAACAATCACAATAATTTTTTTTAAAAAAAGCGCCATCAGAGGACATTGCTTAAAGGTGATGATTTTAAATGTGGCTCCCCTGCCTTTGTCTCTTAACTCTACCCAAAACACTATGCAAGTAAACAAGTGCTCGCCTTTTTTAGTTCATATATGAAACCCATATCTCTATCTAGAATGATGGAATATATTTATTATTAAGATGGTTTTGAGATTGGAAAATTAAAAAGAAATGAACAAAATATATTTGGAACAATGAGCGTGGATAAAAAAAAACATTTGCAATTTCTTTCAATTTTGTATGCACCACAGTTTTAAAGAAAAGTACCTTTTGTTTGCATGCAAAGCAATAAAACCTTTTTAAATGCTAAATGCTATTGCCTTTGAACAGTTTCATTCATCCAGATCATTTCATTTTCAGGGCATTGACTCGATTGTTACCGGAATGTTCCGGTAGACTTAGAAGACGTTTCGTCTCTGAGATGAGCAGGTTTCAACAGTTTATACAACAGCTCTAGCATGCGCGTTGGGGGTTGAAACCTCAAATTCTATTTTGGCAAAAACACTGATATCATGTTAACAATTCCCATCCATTAAAATTTAAATTGTATGGATATAATTCTCTTAGCATTTCTTTGAAGAATGCAAGACATGCCAGCCAGAAGTTGCTTTTTGGTGATCTACAGTTCAGATTTATGTAGCCCTTATTTCAGGATGCTCTACTGGTTTTCAGGAAGGTTTGTTCAAGTGTTTTATAAGCGCCTTATTAAGAAAGTGAGGATAAATATGACATGAAAGTAGCGTTTCCCCGTGTTTGGCTGCGAATAGGCACAAATAGTATAAAACGGTGTATATGACACCCACCAATAAGATTTGTAAATGCCTATTGAAGCCACAAGATGGTGGCAAGGCAGTTTTGTTTTCTAATAAACAAGGCTATCGCTTGACTAAATGAAGCTTCTCCCCTGACTTCAACATTGTTCCTAGTCCCCAAGATGCCGCAAGTTGGCACCACACAAATATTTGTATATTTAATTATACTATGGCCTAAGCACATAAAGCAGTGAATAGGTGAATTTTCATCTAATAATAAAGGATAGGTAACCCCCACCCACCCAAAAAACAGCAAATCGGTAAATTTCCAAATGCTAAACGTGTAAGTGCAAATATACAGGGGTACACGGAATGGTAAAATTTAATTAGTAAATTAAAGGCAGCCACTAAATTTCAGTTAAATCTTGGCAATGAGCTCATCTCTTTAGGAAAGTCCCTTAATTATTCCTTATGCGAACTCTGTATGGTACAAAGGCCAAATCTGCATTTGTATAATCGTTGACCAATTAACCACCAATCCCAAATCCGTCCAAATGGTTTATTAATTTACTTTCCCCAAAATACACGTCATTATAGTCCAGAAAAAGTCTCATTTGATTATAATGCTAAATGGAGTACACATACAGCATATAGTGCTTTACCTACACGGGGGGTGTCAAACTCCAGTCCTCTCGGGCGAGTGTCCTGCATGTTTTCCATCACTCCCTCCTGTAACGCACCTGATTCAAATGATCTGCTCATCAGCAAGCTCTGAAGAAGCCTGATAACTATCCTTTTACTGCAAAGCATGCAGGAAAGCGGCCCTGCAGAACTGGATCTTGACACCCCTGATCTACACCATATGTTGTCCAAGGCGCAAAGCTTCATCTTCACTGCTAGAAAACATATCAGAGTTTACATACGCATAGTATTGGATTGAATAGTGCGATAGTGATTTCACGTGTGGCATGTAAAGCTCACCGCCAACGATCCCTTCTTAATGGATTGCTCAGTGTCATTCATTTGGCCGCCTCTCCAAGTCAACGGCTCATTATCTTGACTTTACGACGTCCGAAGCCCTCCAGTGGCCACCATCTCTGTTGGGCCGGGGAAGTGGCGACGCTCCACTCTGGTGACTGAAGCCCTCTCTTTCAAGTAAATAGGACGCAACACCGATGGATGCGTGTGCTTGTGAATTTTTTTACCATTAATCATCAAAAACTCATTCATTACTGGGTATGAAATTGTAAATATGGTTCAGCGATGTTGAGAACTGAAACATTTTCTATTCGAGAGTGGCATTGTTATGACATCAGACAAGGGTCTTCAATAGGAGAGGATCTAGCAAAGTGATTTGGTGCTATTTTGGTGAACTTATTCACAGGTAACGACAAAACAGAAAGACTTATTTAATACAGTGTCTCAGTGTCCCGAGCTTTGTGACACACAAGAAATGACATAAATTGACATCTTTAAGAAGACACTGTGCCCATAGCCTGAAATATACCTTGAAGCAGCAGTTGCTCACAAAGAAGATTCAACTTTCTGAGTTCTACTCAGCCATTCGTTAAGGATGCATCCATTCTGATGTATCTTTTTTTGCCCCTCAACTCCTTCTCCTCCTTCTGACAATGAGCAGAGCCAGTGCTTTATTTTGCAACTGTGAAAGATACAACTTGTCACGGTGTGGTCTACCGCTCAGCTAAATCAATAGCAAAAGTCTCTGTTTTTATTTCCTGGTGTTGCTACATCAGCACCTCCAAATATGGGCACGCTGGCAACTGGGCTTGTCTTCATTCCGTGCTGCCACACTTAATACTGAATCCTATTGCAAAAGTAGATGCCTGGCTGTCTGACAGCAGACAAGGAAAAGAAGAACAGTTGACAAAACACTCCACCCAAAAACAACAATGAGAAAAATAGCCCTTAAACATACTTTGGAGTGATTGCTGTGCTTACTGAAACGCTGCCAAGCTTAATGTCAGTTTCATTTTCAAATTTACCATAAAGGCAACATTGGCGCTATCAAATCAAATCAAATATAATGTTTTTTATATACCACTTTTCACACAGAAAATGCAGCTCAAAGTGCTGTACAATAAAAACATCCCAATTATAACGCAAAACTAAGTATTCCCCACCCACCCAAAATACACACAAGACACATCCACACGCACGCCTGGACTCACATACGCACAAAACACAAATATTGACACAACCTGATAAACTGTCTTGACAGAAACACGTGGCAGGGCACAAAGAAAATATATGAGGAAAATCCAAGGTAGGTCATCCACGCTGAGAGGAATGACATCCCACAACCACAGGGAGCTCCACCATCACAGCGACCCCCAGATTGACCATTGTAGACCCTACACATGGTGAGGGGGCCACCGGGATGAGTGCCCCCTTTGAGAACTCCAGCCACACCTCCCAGCGCGGAGGGCCCCCATGAGGAAACACTGGAGTAAAAATATCTACAAGAAAAACGATGATGCTAAAAGACAAAAAAGCTAAAAAAATTAAAAGACAATAACACTAGCTAAACAACAGTCCTGAATTAAAAGAGTAAAATAAATCATTTAAAAGCCAAATTAAATGGTGTGTCTTGAGCCTCCTCTTAAAAATATCAACAGTCGCTGCGGACCTGATGTCCTCTGGCAGGCTATTCAATAGCCGAGGACCAGAATGGCTGAATGCAGCTTCACAGTGTGTTTCAGTCCTCACCCTTGGAATAACTAAAAGGGTCCGCAAGGGTTGATATGATAAGAGCAGACCGGATAGATAAGATGGCCCAAGAGCGTTAAGACATTTAAAAACTAATACAAGCACCTTAAAATCAATCTATCAGAGGGGTAACTTAAAGGCTGTCAGCCAAACTGACCATAAGAACCTAAATCGCTAGCAAAGGGCTTTGGGGGTGGGAATAAACAATTCTTTACTACAGGTACCGGGCTGCCGAGAAGGAGAGGGCTCTGGGGAAAATACTCACTGGTGGATTGACGGGAAGACTGGGTGAGAGAATCCAGGAGGACAGGTGTGTGACTTGGTGGTGGAAATTCTGGATGGATTCCATGAGTTCACTCATCATTTTTTCATGATTCCCGAGTCGCCTTCCTTCAATGTTGAGCACCTCTCTGAGGTATTCCGGGGTTGCTGGCTCCATGGTGGCTAGATTATTTTGTTGTGGTTAGTTGTAAACAAGGAGGTGAAAATGGGACCCGAGTGCACGCGGAGTCATAGAAGGCAATGATAAAGGATTTATTTTGGAGTGAATGGATGCGAAGCCAAGTGTCCAGAGTCTGTGGAAATTGAGGGTTGAGTCTCGGAGGGCAATCCAAAATCAAGAGAATGAAGGCAGTGGTGAGGCAGGGCTTGGGTGGGTCGGCACGAAGCTTTGAGCAGACACAAGAAGAACAAAAACACAGGGAGACAGGTTTGCACCTACCAGGGTAAATACAAGGCAGGATAAATTCTGAGTGCACAGATCTAGGTCATAGTACCACGATGTAAGCGGGAATATTCTGGTGCCAGACTCTTGGCTGCACTGAGTCTCCTATCTGGGTGTTGATGAGCTGCAGGGGTGTGACCAGGAATAGAAAGAGGGAGTATCCCAAGCTCTTGTAGGGAAAACCAGAGGCTCCAAAACAGTTTAAAAACACAGGTACACAACATTCCAATCATCACTGTTTACAGTTTTGATTGAAAAAAAAAATCACCATATATACTCATGAGGCAAATGAAGTCAAAATTTACATTTTGCACGAAAATAGAATAAATACAATATTTTGTATGGTCACTGTAATTGCAGCTTTTTGTTGTAGGGTTTTAAAGCACCTGATATTAAAATGGCTTCTGTGTCCAGACATGTCACTGACTCCATCAGCCAAGGCTGATATGGGACAAAAACGCAGACGTGGGTGCGTCAGTAAATTTTGCCGGTCGGGTATTTGTAATCCGCTAGTGATTGGGTCACCTGTCCATCATCCTTATAGTACGTTGTTATTTCACGGCAACCAAATTTGACATTGTCAGTCCGTCAGTCCGTCATCGTTATTTGAACCGTACTTCCGTTATTGATAAATTACAGTTTGTCAAGACTATTTTTAGACCGACAGGTCATTACAGCATTTATAGCACAAACAGTGTATCTCCTCCGGTAAAGAATTTGCACATTTCCAGTTCAAATGCATGGAAAGAGCTGCGAGAGTGATCGTGAGTCATTGTTCCCTTTGTGCTTCAACCGAGCATACATCAATTGAGGCAGGCAGTGAATGGCGTGAGGCTTCACACAGGATATTTTGGTTTTCTCATACATTGCCAATAATATACGTTTTATCACACATGTTTTGCATATGTTGACGTGCAACAGTCTGTCTCATATATTTAATGAATGTGGGTGGCATTTAATCTTTCTTATCAGCCAGGAAAATGACTCAAAGTGGACGTTGGAGTCTGGTACTGAATGTTCGGTACCACAGTCAGCATATGGCAGTGTTGAGTTGAGCTTCATAGAGCTACGGACATCACATGACTGATGCCCCCATGCGTTTCTTTATCCAGCCATGCTTCAGAAAAAGAAGAAAAAAAAGTTAAACAACAATAGTTACAATAGTGCCTGACAGAACTTGCACAGTATTTTCCATTTCATTTCAAAGAAGTCATCAGCATTCAGTGAGGTTTGGCGACATTGGTTTTTGGTTTCTTCCATGTCAATGTTATCCAGACTGCATTATCTGAAATCGTGTCTCCGCTCCTCCGTTTTCACCTCATCGATATGCAAGTGAGAAAAACATCACTTTAATTTGGGAGACCAGAGCATCTGTAATGAAGGCACATATGGATACATTTGATCCGACTTTAAAACACTTAATCTTTGTGATTTGGGTGTAACTCAAATAAGACTTAATTTGGTTTTAGTTATCCTTGTAAAATCAAAGCAGATATAATCAGGACATGACAAATAATGGAATAGAGGCTGTCCGTCTAAACAAGTCCTTAGATCACAGCTGTCAAACTTGCATTGGGCCAGATCCGCCGGGCCACATTTTTTTGTGACCCGCGAAGACAAATTATGTCAACTTCAAATTTAAAATGTCAAAACTGCATATTTTCTTCACTTTTAATAACATTGTGATTTGGCACGCAATTTCTGTTACAAATTTCCCTTCAGAAATAAATTGAAAAATAGTTGAACAAACATTTTTTGACTAGCTTCTGTTTTGTATATGTGATAAAATATATTATCGGATCATATATTATCTGAGTGAGATTGGTTCCCTCTCATTGGTGGTATCTATGGTTGTTGTTTTTTTTTTTGCCGTGTGAGCTCCCTAAAACTGTCTGGTGAGTAGTTCAGGGTATAGTCTGCCTTTTGCCCTTAGTCAGCTGGGTTAGGCCCTAGCACTCGGCCCATGTACAGGATAAGGAGATGAAATAGCCCTTAATTCAATTGGACAGCTGACTACACAATCCACATTTAATAAACTGATGACAATACAGATGGCGTTTTGGGTGGCTGCAGGTGGATAACCTAAGTTTGTTTCTAATTTTATTAATAAGTGGATTACTTAAATAGACATTTTATGTATATTTTTTATGCAGTGTTATCCTCACTTCAGATGTCATTTTTTTGGGGCTCCCTCCCATTTTTTATTTTATTTTTTTTTATTTTCCTGTGGGAGACAGTCAAAATGGCTCTTTGAGCATTGAAGGTTGCCACCCCGTGCCTAAGAGGCTTCAATTAACCCAAAAAGCTAGTTTTTGAGATGTGCAAACAGAAAATCAATGTACTTAAGTAAGCACAGGGAGTGTTGAGAACGAAAAACAAACCAAGTTCAACTCTAATTTACTGTGCTGCCTCCATAAAAATCCATCCATCCAACCACTATATTCAGGAACTTGGTGAACTTGAGGCGATTTCAGCAAACGTGGCTTGATTTCCCTGAGTGGACACGAAATCCATGCTGCCTGAATAAATGTCAAGCAAGAACCTCCACCATCAGTGAAATGATAGAAATCCATGAAACAAAAGCGCAATAAAGTTATTGGCTTCCCAACAAACAGCTGAAAGCGCTGGGAGCCTGTTGGAATAATGATTTGGCATTCTGCTTTACAATCAAGCGGTACCGGGTTCAAATCTCAGTCCAGGCTCTCATGTGCGGCGTTAGCAGTTACGATAAATCATGTCATGACTTGTGACTTCATTATGACATGCTCGTAAAGAGGTTTTATGGTGCATTTATTGGTCATGTTTTTGTATGTATAATTTTCACTCATCTTTCATTATTCTTAAGCGGGCCGCACATAGGAGTAGGAGTTAGCAGACAGATGAGAGCTTCGAATCTTGGCTCCAGCCAGCTGTGTGGAGTTTGCATGTTCTCTCTCCCGTGCATGCGTTGGTCCAAATATTCCAAAAACATGCATAGGAAGGTAATTGAGGATTTCCTATAGAAGTGAATGTGTGACGACCACGCAAGGTTGTACACCTGCTACCACCCAACATCAGCTGAAGAAGAACTTGGAAGAGATTGTTGAATGCTTTATTCACAGTAACAAATGACTGAATGCATTCTTGTTCTTCTGTTGCTTGACACTGCTGTTGAAGTGCATTCCTCTTCAAAAAAATAAATGCTTTTGTCCCACATTACACCCACTCTGAGGGAAATAACATTAGATGTGGGGAGAGTGGTTGGCCGTACAATCACGAACATGTTTTTTTGTTTGTTTGTTTGTTTTTTTAACCTTTGAAAGGTTTGATGACTACAGTCCTTTATATTTCTTGTCCTTCCTTGGTGGACTTTGGTAGCATTAAATGGTCCATTTGATGTTGCCTGCATTTATCAAGAAACAATGTGGATTTTAAGTTTTCCTTTTGAATAACTAATTGGATTTCTTAAGGCAAGATTGTCTATTTTAAAATGAGACCTTTGGGATGTGGTGCATACATGCTGTAAATGTGGTGCTTGTCAACTTATGCTCTTATCTCTACACTGTGTCTGTTCATATAGCACAAACACAACATGGATCAATACTTTGGATGTACTGATCAAAAATTGTGTTTGAGATTGTCAGTAATCATGGTGTGTTTTTACTTTGGCACATTCACTCAAGCAGATTTTGAAACATATTTTTTTAGCATCTCACATTTCCTGTTTTGTCCTACCAAGAAGTTGTCAGTCCTTTTCGGAAATTGATTTTGATTCCTGATGTCTTCTGTTTATCTTGATGCCAAACATAGCAAACTGAACTGCCTCAGTGTGACCATGGTATAGCTCTCATGTCCTGGAGGCAGATCACTAGCAGAAATGAAAAAACCTCCAAACTTTCATGAACGTATCTGTTTCTGCTTACGAGAAATGACAAGCATGCTGTGACTTGAGAGCGGAGTAACCATGACAAATGTGTCGTGTCATGTAAGACCTTTGGTTCAGCTGTAGCGTGTACGTGTGTTGGTGTCCTGCTAATACAGGATTAGGTTTTCTGGATATCGTTCAAATATTTTTTTTATGCACTGTAGAGGCAAGCAAAGACCTAAAACATAAGCCCCTTGCTACGATTAAATATAAAAATATAAGTAAATCTTATGATGGCCATTAATATCTATGTGCTATGTACTTTGTAGCATAAACTGTTGCAATTACCACAAAATGACACGTGAGTTAGCAGTAAAGATGGCAGTGAATAGTCGGAAAGAAAAAATCTTTTCACTGTAATAAATAGGATTCAGCTTTTGTGCACGTTAGCGCAAAGCAACATTATCTTCCTTCCTTAATTGTCACTAGGCAACTCCTCTTGCAGGAATGCCAATTTCGAGCATCACTACAATCACTAATTCAAGATTGATTAAATATGATGAGATCAAAAAATGTTTGCAAGTGCATAGCTTGGTACACCTGTTGGAAGAACATTATCAACAGGAGTTGATGAGACATTTGTTTTTCTCCTCAATTTGATGAGTCATGAATGTGCCGCTTTCTCCCACGTTCAAAAAAAGGCAACATGTTCATTTAAGACTATGTTGTCCAAAGGTGTCAAAGTGTGTGTTAAGTTGATGCTGGGTTGTAATTTGGAGAGAAGCCAGTCCGCTTGACCCACACATACTTGCTGTTTGTCCCGTGAATAACGGAGGTTGACTGTACTGTCGACATCTCTGCATGATTCCATCAGCATTTCATCAATTGTTGACTTCCATGCATTCTATTCATCATCATTGGGAAGCTGGAACATATCTCATCTGATTGAGGGTAACTGCTCACCACTGACTCACAATGACAATCTACTCACACTCAGACCGTGTAGACCAAAAAGTAACACTTAAAAAAAGTAGTGATATAATTAAAAGGCAAAGAGTAAGAGCAGGCATAATTTTCAAGCAATTTTATTAGTTTAACATCTGCTTCAGAGGAGTGACATGTTCTTACTCACTGACACGTGGCGTTCGATTTCAGTTGTCAGTAACAGTCCTGAGCAGTAAATAACTTTTTTCTTCATCAGTGTGGATTAGAGAGTTTGACTTCAGTTTTCTTGTTTTGTCACATAACAGGCGCAGAAAGATGAAGGGGGAGATAATTGTAGTCTGGGCACAGAAAGCTTGTGATTTAGTGCGATGCTGAAAGAATAAGTGTCTTTTTAAGGATCCTGCTTGCACTCCAGTATCAATCCTGTTTTAATTGCTTAGATTTACTGTCTTTTGACAGACAAGCTGTTTCGCTGTCTCTTAACAGCCACACACTATGTTGAAACATATTTTATGATTCTAGCCAGACATCTGATGCTATTACTATTTCCCTTGGCTGTCAATGTATTTGCATGGAGTATAAAACTGCACTTGTCTCTGTCCTGCAGCATCTATTGGCAATCCCATAAACATACATTATTTGCAAATTCGCGCATAAAAAACACTGACAAATATGGCCTAAATTTGGTTGTTAGGTTTTTCCTTACATGATAGAAGTGGTCCAGTATTATATTCCAAAAAATATTTACAACTGGTAATCGTGATGCTATCGATAGCAGCACAGCTACACGTTGTGGGATTACACAAAAATACAAAATTAAGTTGCACTGCAGTTTGTGCAGGGTGGAGAAGAACCCGAAACATTTTGGTTGTGGTCTGAATTAGCAGGAATTGCTTTCATTAGTGGAATAGTGCTGTAATTACTCTGCAATTATGACACATTCTGTCCATTGGTGGCCCTTTATATGACACAGGAAGTAGGCTGTTAACTAACTACTCTTTCATCCTCTTTTTCATCAGTTATACTCTGTCTCCACTGTCTGAAATTCTAATGGTATAGTTTGAGGTCATTAAAGGTTTGCTGAAATAGCAAATCTAATGGTGACTAAGGCATTTGCACGGGACAGTACATTCAGTACTGGGGAATGTGCTCATTTTACATTACCTTCAATTCAGCAAAATTGCTTCAAGAATCACGTTTAAAATTATGGCTTTAATGTGGTACAAACTCAAACACAACGATGTAATTTGCAGAACAACATTTTGTTTCAGTGAAGCCTCCACAGAACATGTACAGGAGCTCTGACACAGACACACTGCTTTCACCTCCCTACAATTACCTTAAATCTGGCCACACACACACGTACACACTCGCACACATGGGTGCGACATACACTGTCTGCGAAAGTTTGTGTCAAATGAAGCAGGTGGTCCCAAAGTTGCAACCTCTGTCTTATTCATCTAATTATCAGACTAACACAGAGGGCTACTACGTACTCATCTGAATTTTGAAAAAGACAGTTGTTTTGATAAAAAAAGGAAACCAACTGGTCATTCATTATTAAGTGAAGTGTTTTTTTATCATTCATATTCATAATTGCTCTTTAATCAAGCGAAAATATATTTTATCCGAATATTTGATTATTCAATAGAATTTTCAAGAGGATACATTGTCTTTTGTTTAAAAAAAAATATTTCAAGTCTTGTGTATATATCAACATCTAATGGCTTTTTATTGACGCTGCATCATAACCAACTGGAGGCATGTTAGCATGGCCTAATGCTTTGGAATGAGTCATTTATTTTGCCTGACATCATCACACAAAAACCTGGTTTGTGTTTGCATAGCTTTGCCTACTCAGCTTGTGGTGGGTTATGCATTATGGATATGTAATGTGCTAGGGCAGACACATTACCACTTTTTAAGATCAACAAACCTGTCAAGTAGCGGACATTCAGACAGATTAATAGTTGAGTTGGGAATACTCCGTCTTCCTTTATGTAGCAGCACAGCGAGACAAATCAACTATATGGGTCAGGGTGGCTCACTGTTGTGGTGAGCGTGTTTGGGGAAAATAGGGTTCCTCATCTGAATTTTAAATGTCTTGACCCAATCAAAACACTTGAACATTAGCTTTTCTTATTTGGACAAAAACAAACATCTGCAAAGTTTCATAGAATGTTATCTCAGTTGTTCCGTGCTGTGTCAGGAGTCGTTTATCAGGAACGGGAGGGTTGTTAGCCAACCTCACGTCAACAATGTAAGGAGGAGTTAGTGTTTCTCTGCATGCAGGCAGTGGGAGGAAATTTATAGCTTGTTGGTTTAAGTTTGAAAGACCTTACGAATGGTTGGCATTTAAACTCTGCTCATTTTAGTTGTTTTCAGAAATGCTAAAGCAAGTCTTGTGCCTTAAAATAAACCATCCATCCATCATTTTTTTTTTATAGATAATATTTTCATTGGGGTTGTTGGTGAGGTGGAGCCTGCCCCAGCTGACTTTGGCCATTCACAGATGCAGTCTATTCACGCAACTTTAAAAGTTATACTGGAATACAGTAAAGTGTTATACAGCAGGGTATGTCATAGTTTTGAGGTCCGATAAGACGAATGTACTCTATGTGGCGACCAATAGCGACTGGAATAGGCTCCAGCTAATTTGCGATGTTCTCACTCAACACAAACTTAATGAGAGCAAGCGAGAAATTCTTCACTCTATCCTCTGATCTAGATTTGATCCTCTTCACAACAGATATCAGCATTTGCATCATGTATTTCTTCAAACGCACATTCAGACGCTATGTGTACAGGTTATGTGTAGTAACTGCAGGGCTCGCTGGGGATGGCTTTCTTTGCTGCTCTTGTTACTGCTCGCTCAATTAGGGCCCCTTCTCCTCTTGGTCTTGACAGATTAGAGAGAGAGACAGAAGCTGATTATAACAGTTTTTCCTGTTTTTCGGATCACTTGCTATTTTCTGCTTTAGCCAAAAGAACCTGTGTTCACAAAACTAATCAATTAAAAAAAACATGTTTTTGTCCTGAAATTTTCAAGGCGCTGCCACAGTTGAGATGTGCCAGCCTGCATGTGCTTACTTTTCCCAGTGCGAGGACTTCTGCAGCTAGCCCTCTACAAGTCCAATAAGCAGGGACATGTGTAACTTCAGCCACATTACAATTTTTCTTAGTTCATTCTATGTTTATATTCATGTGGAAAATAAGCCAAATAGGTTTTGCCTAATAAAATTTGAAAATGACAACCATTACTACAAAACAAATTTTAAAACAATAATGTGATCGTAATTAATTGAACAATAAGCATTCCATTTGCAGCCAACAATAAAAAAAACGTTTAGAATTTGTCCTGTTATTTTGCACGTATTGAATGTATTTTTTTTAAATTTTGAATTACGCTAAGAAACATTGTTATTTAGACTCCCAAACAGACACCACATAAAAGCAAAACAGAAACACAATTTAATCTAAATATTTCTTTTATCTTTTTAGAAGAAGGTGAATCCAATTTTGATAAGTTTAATTCACAATTAGACTTCAAGTACCATAAAATAAATCCATCAAATGGAATCCTGGAACTATATTTTTCATTTGAGCAGACTGGCAGTCACATATGGGTTGTTGTCAGTACTTTATTTAGCTCTTCAAGAGAAACCAGAAAATAAACAAGATAAACATTTAGGAAAGATGGCGAGGTGCAAGCAAAAAGGTGTGAGCTAACTTAAACATGTGCAGACATTTTCAGAGTTTGCTACAATGCTTTGCTGAATTGTGTGAGAAGGTCGTTAGTTACGATGTTGACCTACTAAGTTTACTGAGCCTTTCTTTCTAAATGTAACGATACAGACACTGCATTGAATGCTACATTTCATAGCATCTCATGTATAAACTGCAACAAAATGTTGTTTGATAGGCGTATTGATATGCCTACCTCTACATATAATCCCCTAAAATACTGAAACAGTGAGACCAATTCCATTATTTATTTATTTAGTTATTATAATTTACTTTTTTTTTTTTTGTCGACTGAAAACGTTTGAGTTTAACATCAGAAGATGAGCATGGGAAAAAAAAGAGACATTTTCATTCCAGCTACAAAACCTGTTTCAACCAGCCCATTTTTCATGTGAGCAAAGGTTTCGTAACAATACAATACAATTTTATTTATATAGTGCATTTTACAACAGCTGAACCTGTAACAAAGCCCTTTCCATATGCCGTTATGTAAATTAGCAGGTAATTAGAACACAAATTAAAACACATAAACACATTTACAATAGATACCAGAAGAACAGCAGAACAGCGACAGTCTTATGTTGAGTCGAAAGCTAAAGAATAAAAATATATCTTCAAACGGGTTTTAAAAATGGAGAGAAGGGTCTTGTCTAACATTTAATGGGAGCTCATTCCATAGGGAAGGTCCGGTAACAGAAAAGTCCTCGCCGCTTCCAGCAACATTTGGTCCACAGACCTGATGCAGCTGGCAGGTGCGTCGGGGTGGAAGAGCGAGGCCATTTAAAACTTTGAAGATGAAGAGAAGTATCTTAAAGTGAACTCTAAAGTGCACGGGGAGCCAGTGAAGAGAGGCCAAGATTGTGGTGATGTGATCCATCTTCAGAGTGCCAGGTAAAAAGCGAGCAGCAGCATTTTGGACCAGTTGGAGGGGCTTGAGCGAGGACTGTCTTACTCCAAAGTAAAGTGCATTTCAGTAATCTAGCCTAGATGTAACAGATGCATGGATTACTGTTTCTAATTGTTGTTGGGAAAGAAAGGGATTGTCTTTAACCAGCTGCCTAAAATGAAAAAGCTGATTTGCTGATCTAATTTAAAATCACTGTCCACTTTAAAACCCAAGTTTGCGACTGTTGGCTTTAGATGTCAGGGGGCCGAGGTCAACAAGGTTGAGAGTAGAAGGGCCACTTGGACCGAACACCATAACCTCTGTTTTCTTTTCATTGGGACTAACTTTAGTTTTGTTACCCAGTTATAGGCTGCAGTCGGAAATTAATGAGAGGAGAGCGCAAACACCCAAATTCTTGGAGTAGTGCAAGTGGTCAGATTAAATTTCCTCTTCCATGACTCTGGTATTGATGGCCTCGGTTTCAAAACAAATGAAAAAAAATATTACCCCCCCACCCCGAAAAAAAAAATCTAAACTTCTAGGAAACTCATAAAGCAGTGATGTAAAACTGCAATTGATAAAATTATGCTTATAAATTAGAATTTGTGATAAAGTGAATCCCGAATTACCGCATCGCGAAGTAGCGAGGGAACACTGTGTATGTACAGTGCTTTTGCACGCTAACGGCACATATCAACCACATGTGTCATGCATGTGCACTTTTATTTGTTTTTGTATGATTGGTGTTCTTTTGATGATGACAGTTGTTTGCATCAAACATCCATCCATCCATTATCTGTACCGCTTCTCCTCCTCACAAGGGTTGCGGAGGGTGGTTGGCAGCCAATCGCAGGGGACACATAGACGAGAAACCACCCGCACTCACACACATACCTAGGGGCAATTTTGAGTGTCCAATCAACCTGCGATGCATGTTTTTGGAATGTGGGAGGAAACCAGAATACCTGGAGGAAACCCACGCAGGCAAAGGGAGAACATGCAAACTCCAGACAGGAATGCCGGAGCTGGAATCGAACCCATTACCTCTGCACAGTGAGGCCACTGTGCCGCCCTGCGTCAAATATGCCTCTTGTAATTATGGCCAAAATGTTAAACCTTGATGAAATTTAACCATAACAAAGTCTCCCAAACACACAGTGTTATGGTCCAAAAGTTGGAGATATGCTCTGGAAAGAAGAGGAATGAAGATTATGAGACAGAATATGTGTAGATTATATTTATATATTACAGTGAAACCCCGGTTATCGCGGTTAATGGGGACCGAGACCACCCGCGAAAACTGAAAATCCGCGAAGTAGCGGCGCCCCTCCAAAAATGCTTAAAAAAACCTATACAGGTATACAGTATACCCCCTGTATACAGTACACCATATAGAATACGGGTGGAGAGAGAGAGAGTGAAATTCATGTTATAAAAAACAAAAAACCAAATTATTATTAAAACTTATTATTTTTTTATTCCCCAGCCATTATTTTTGTATTTATTCAATTACTTCTTTTTGTATTTATTTAATTACTTCGATTTTTACTTGCTGGTACGCCGTCCGGTGTGCCCTGTGAAATGAAAGGTGGCATTCTTCATTTATTTATTCATTCATTCATAACTGACAGCCTCGCGCTCCGCTCGTGCTCGGGTGGAAGAGGTGCTCCTCTTCGGCTTAATTGTCACGCACGCCGGACCTGCTCCCCCGAAGCGTGTCTCCGTTCGGTTGAACTCGGTTTCATTTCGCCCCGCTCGTGCCCGGGCGGAAGGCGCTCCTCTTCATCTTAACTGCCACGCACGCCGGCCGGCCTCCTCCGGAGCTCTCGCACGGTCCCGAACGGAGCGAAATGTCTCCCCGCTCGTGCCCGGGCGGAAGGTGCTCCTATTCGGCTTAACTGTGAGGCACGCCCGCCCTCCTCACCCGCAGCTTCCATTCGGCTGCATTTAGGGGCCACTTGGCACTGCTCGTGCCCGGGGAAGGTGCTCCTATTCGGCTAAACTGTGACGCGAGCATGCCCTCCTCCTCCGGAGCTTCCATTCGGTTAAACTTAGGGGCCGCTTGGCACCGCCCGTGCCCGGGGAAGGTGCTCCTCTACGGCTTAACTGCCATGCACGCCGGCCGGAGCTCTGGTACGGTCCGAACCGCGCGAAACGTCGCCACCAATCGTGCCCGGGGGAACTTGCTCTTCTTCGTCCACTCTCCTCTTCGGCCACGCTCTTCTTCGGCGCACGCCGGCCGTCTAACCGCTCCAGCGCCCCGTCGTGCCGCTAGGCGAAACTACAATGCCCCCGCGGAGCGGAGCGAATGGAGAGCCCCGATCGTGCCCGGGCAAAAAAGTTTTTAATTTTTGAATATTTTTTAGACCCGCGAAGCACTGAACCCGCGAAAGGTGAACCGCGAAGTAGCGGGGTTTCACTGTATATATACTCATGGATGGGGAAGAGTGAGGCTCCAGTGAAAAGCGATCGCAAGGCTGGAGGACTTTAAATATTTAGCGTCATCAGTCGAGAGCAATTGTTATTGAAGAGAATGATCAAAGCAGGTTGAATGTTTTAGGTGTTTTATGTGATAGATAGACAAGATTCTGCTATGATGAAAGGAATAATTTATGTGACATTATTGAGGACTGTTTCCCTACCTGAGCAAGATGACCAGAAATTGGTTGGGGAAAAAGTTGATTGACTACTACAAATGGTTAGGAAAGGCATGACGATGCAACCACTGAGACATCACGGTAACACCCGTTCTCAGCACAGTCAACTGTCAATACAGTTGCAGCCTATTTAATTTTGGATTATTTTATTTCCTATTTATATCCATCAATGATATTGGCTTTTCCTATTGCTAGTGGGCTGAATGGGTCTATTTTCTTGTCAGGAGAACAAAGTATTTCAGTAATTATTGGGTGACTTGACCTCTGCAAATTAATTACATCAGGCTGTAATACTAAAGGCAATTTAATGAAGCAACTGATTCCATTAACTTAGAAGGATCTCTCGGTTTGCATATGAACATTTTAATAGCTTTGAAAATGTCAGAAAATGTTCATCCATAGAAGGAATAAATGGAATGACCCTATCACAACACCCCACCAACCCACAACATACACAAAATGTTACTCATCAGTATTTTTTTTTCTCAACAAAATTGTATTTTTATACACTTGGAGAAAAGTTAATATGATATAGTAATTAAATGGAATTGTGATGAATATGTGATTGGAAATGAAATGTGGCGAAATGTCCTGAAAATAACCTCATTGCTTTCCTTGGCTTTATTTTCTGAAGAGGAATGAGGGATCAGTCTTTTGTCGGTCATCGCTGACACTTAATACTCGATGCACCGCTGATCTCACTTGGATGAACCGTGGGGAAGTAAGGATCTCTTCAGTGATTTATTTGGGAAATGTTACCATTTGGGGAAACAACAGGAATGCAGTTGTTATTTGTGATTCTAAAATGTTTTACTCAATAATTTTATAGCACGTTGTGATATTTGTTCCAGGTGGCTTGGTGCCACATGATACACAGTACCGGCTGATGCTTTGGCTCACCTCCACATACTCACAGATGGAGAGAGCAGCCTGATTTGATCATTTGTGACATTTATTCACTTTAAGGCTTAGAAATGTTGTCTACTGGCACGTAATTTTGCGGGTGTAGTGCTTGTCAATTAACTGGTGGGCTGTGAGCTAATATCCAAGTATCCTTGAGCAAGGTAATGAACTGCCAGTTGCTCCTGGTGCGACATCATCAGTGTGAAGGAGCGGAATTTATTATTATGGGCTTGTCTTACTCCCTCCACCCTCACAGGCACTTATTATTGTTGCGCCTTTGGCAATAACAGCTGATTCGGATTTGAACTATCTTGAACCATTTCCAGAGTTGACTTGTCCCTTATACACTTTCCTAATTATGTGTATAATAGCAGCTTGACTCTCTTCTGGCTCTGAGTATTCAAGTATTTCTTAGAGGAATTGTTGGACTACAACATTATAGGCAAAAAAACAGCAACACTACCATCAACAAACAAACTCAAAAAAAAAAAAACTGAAGTAAACAGCCCAACTGCCACCAAAGAGACAATCAAAAAGAAATGTTTGTTATTCATCTCATTTTTTTAAACAAGGAAATAAAATTTTCTTACCATATGCTGAGGCAGATATCCGGTTACAACTGAAACATTGAGATTGCAGTCACAAGGGTCTGAAATTCAGTCACAGGGCAAACATCAGAAGAAACTTGGGGTGATTATGTCAAGCATAATAAAGAATACTATTGTTAGTATTCATGAGTGAGAGTAGTAAGGGAGAATATTGTTGTTTATGCACGAGTGATTCCTACTTGCTGTATGGGCAGTTTTGTAGTGCAACTAAGATCAGGGGACATTTTTTATGTAGATTGAAAAATGTCAGGTGAAATAAAGAGCGATAATGGTTTTGTAAAATGCTGCAAAAGCTTATGCAAATTTCCATTACTCACTGAGAGCACGGAGAGGACCGGTTTCCTCATGAGACACAGATGAAAACATTTACTGAAGAAAAATTGGCCTTGGAAAAGTGATGGGTAAATGTAAGCTCACGATTTTCGTCCTATGTACATGTTGTTCAGTCAGTCTATGACCAAAGCTGCTGGTGAATTAACTGACCAAGACCTACCCGACTCTCGTAGCTACAGTATATTATTACGTGCTATTCTTGGACTTAATGCTGTCCTTTAAGTGATGAATTATAACCTTTTGTTTCTATACAAGTCTTCCCTCCACACCCTTAATTCAATGTGATTCAGTCTGACAATGTCATCGTGTCTTTCTCTTGAATGAGCCTATTTCAAGTCTATATGTGATTATTGCAGCAGAAGGAGGCAAGGGGGCTTGTGAGGGCATGAGTGAAGATGGTGGTGAGCACATCATTCTGGGTTCAAATCTCGACCCCGGGTCTCAGAGGTTCACAGACACTATGACTTGCTTGTTTCCACTTACAAATAGCGCAATAATGAGCCAAAATAGACGAGAACCTTGAAAGTGACAACATGGCTATTAATTGATAACCAAAATGTCAAAAACCACAGTATCCCTGCTTGTACAGTATTAACCTAGCATGGTGACCCCTCCACGCAATCAGAAAGATGGAAATGTCCTTATGTTGAATAATTATTCTGTGTAATTCTTATAGAAATTATTTAGCTTACTATGTTTTGACTAGTACTAGCTCATAAATGGTATTCATACCTTTAACATTTTTGGGGTAAGTTACCGTTTAATTTGGTCATCTAGCTGTTCTCTTTTTAGATGGGATCAAGTCAGACCTGTAAAGCTTAAACATTTACAAGAGTAGGCCGTAGTTAGTAGTATTGTATTGTATTGTAAACGCTCAACATGCCTATTCCTCTACAGCAGATTTTCAGTCAGGCCTATAACAATGAATCAGTTTCCCTGCCAAGTCAGGAGCTATTTGGCCCTGGAATAGAAGAATGTGAGCTCCCTCATGAGACAATAATACTTAGAATGCATCACTGAGAATAGAACCACAGAACCTTTGAAGAGCCTGATAATCACTAACATGCTCTCAACAGATGTGTGTAGGTCATCGCAGTTCCTCCAAGAAATTCCAGAATCTCGCTTGCTCACTGTGAAAGACGTGCAATCTACCACACATTGATGTTTCAGAGCTCGTCCTACTATATAGACACTATTTAACATGCCGTAAACAAAGAAATAGAAAGTTTCACAAGAGTTTCCTTTGATATATTTTCCCCTCAAAAGTTGTCACAGCATGTACTCATTTACTATTAACGTCTAAATAAATTATAATTCTGTGTGTAAAATAGTGAGAGTTACAGCTAAGCCATATGCTACTTTCTCAGATGTATGAGTCAACAAAACAAAAGCACGGCAAGATTTGACTAGAATATAAGAACTCCAAAATAATTTACATGCCCCACTGGGCATCATTTTTAATTTGCTGAAAGTCCGCCACATACCAAGCGATGCCAATGTATGCCAAAGTGAAGGAAACGCTTTGAAAAAAACTTTTAATTTAAAAAATGTATTTATTTGTTGATTTACCTAATTACGTATTACTTTGTGTGTGTCTCAGGGAGTCAGACACTTTGATTTGAGTATAACCCATTTGTATGTTTTTTCAGGTGGTTATGTGGACTCTTATTGAACTCAGGCTGTTCAAAACCACCCTCATACTTCTATTCCACAAATGATAGATTTGAAACCAAATAAAATAACTGTGGCTAGTTTACTGCTGAAGTCATTAAATCTACTCTAAACTCAATTTAAATATTTTCAACAATTGGAGATTTGCCAAGAAAAACACAAATCCTTGCTCTGCTTGGATTTGCAGCTCTCTGGGAGTGATGATACAGTTGAATCTGTGCATACATACTGTATGTATAAATTCCTGATCACATGTCTTTTTTTTTTTAATATTCCAGACATTCTAGCTCAGACAGAGGTGGGGGAAAGTTACGCATACTTTGATGTATTAACTTCAGTTCAACATTTAACAGAATCACCGCCTCTAAGATAATCACCAAACACACAAATCTGGGCAACAGTGTTTATGACTATTGCCCGACCTATGGACTAAAACCACCAAAAACAGCTTTTCCCCTACTGATGTCTCCCTGCTTACCTACTCGCACGCCTCCCACTTTAACACAAACGCATACAGGCACATGCTCAGCAAACCCCGCACCTCTGTATTGAATTAGCCACACAACCTCAAGGAGCTGCATCCTGGATTTATATACTGTGTATTTGCACATCTGCAAGTGAGACATTTTGATCCAGAGGAATGTTGCAATAGTGATCATTTGAAAACTTATACACTTACAGAGATTGATTAAAAACAAGTGCATGTTTATATTTTTTGTCCTACTGGGTAACAGTTTATAATAAGTACACACCAATAAGCATTTGCTAAGCGTTTGTAAATACTAAAGTCATCATTTATAAAGCATGTTTCTGACATAAATAATCATTTGCATATAGTTTGTAAATATTTTACTAATGTAACATAATTCAAAGCGATATCATTTTTCATTTAGATAAATAGTATCGCCAGATCAGAGGTAATGCTGAGATTCTCATGACATTAAAAATTCCAAACTCATTCAGTGTGCTACTGTATACTGTAGTTGGATATTAGAAATTGGAAGGTATCCGGTGGTACCTTGTTAAATAATGATGGTTAATGTCTTTATAAAAAGGTATTTACCAACTACATGATTATTCATGTCAGAAACATGCTTTATGAATGATGACTACAGTATTTACAAATGCTTAGCTAATGCTTATTCGTGTGTACTTATTATAAAGTGTTACCGACCTTGGTATTAATCTGTATCCGAGAAGTAGCACTCAGTTTTAAAATGGTATGTGACCTCTGCTCATGATCATACTCAGCCTATCCACAGCCTGGACAAACCTGTAGAACTTGACTCTTATGTTGACAAATAGTATGTTCGATACCACACCAAGCTGTATATAATGTATTTAATTATTGTCTATGCAGTTCATGTGCATGTGCAATGACAAACCTGTATTTTAGCTAAAAATACAGTACAACAAATTGAACAGAATATAAGATGCACCCTGCTAGCTCAGTCATCACCTGCATACGTCTGGTTCTACAAGGACAAAGTGACTAGAATACAGATAATGAAATAGACAGGTAATTCCATCCCCAAAAAAAGATGAATAATTATTGTGTTTCTTTGCACCAATTTTCCCTCCGTGATCTCCCCAAATTCCACTACAAGCTAATTAAATACAAAATTGGGCTATGTGGCGCACTTTACCAAGATTCTGCTATTTATTTACAGACGAGCTTTTTATCCTGTTAATCAAACAGTTGAGTGGGCAGTTAAACATTCAAAGAGTTGTCATTTTTACTCATTAGAAATCAGGATTACTCTACCATCATCACAAAGCAGTTAGACATACCTATTGCACATACTTATTTATGCAAGGAAGTTTGTGAATTAAGTCTTTGTTTCCCAAAAACCCTACAAGGAATGTTATTTCGTATCTTAGTATTTTGTCAGGTCAAATGGTGGCATATAATTACATGGCAAAAGGACCTATAAGTCAAGCCAATTTAAAATTTTAATAAATGTTTAATAATCGTGAATGCATTTGTGCTGTCATGCTGGAAGCTATGTCAAAATAGAGTAAAATTTTAAAAGTATAAGTGTCATGTGAAATCTCTTTTGCATATTTTCAGATCTCTTTGATTACCACTCCCTGCGAACTTGGCACACCGCTATTCCATCTGCAGCCCAGTGGGAGGTCCGAAACGACCTTAGAAGGCCTCTGGCGTGAGGTTGGTCCGTGGGAAGCTGAGAAAGATGAAGACATGTTTTGTGTTTGTTGCAGCTCTGCTGTGCACCTCTATCCAAGCATGTGAGTTATGGACTTTTCACTGACCAGTTTAAAAAAATAATAACATGTCTTAAGAGGCCTTAAAACATGGTGTAACAAATTGCCAAAATAATGCCCAGCGTTAATTTTGACAATTATTTAAAATGTTGTTTTAGTTATAGTCTTTTGACTAAAATTAACCAAAGTATATAGTCATAATTTATGCTAGTCAGCTGATTGTTGATTTACTTCTAGTAAAATTTTAGTCGACAAAAATAGAGCAGTTTAAGCCAACTATTAATTAATAATTAATTTAGTCCATGTTTTCCTTCAGCATACATTAAACTTTTAAACAGAAAAGTTGAAACACTTATTTATCACTAGTTTAACTCACAAGACACACATTTAACACAACTGTGTCTTTATTATACTTTGTTAATGCCATTCCATATTATTCAAAACTTATTGTAACAATTAATTTTCAACAAGTACATAATTGCGCCAGAGTAATCAGACATGTACATAATGCAAGCAACCATGTCTGAACATTAATTGAATATAGTGCAGTGCACGGTGCTTTAATTAAGGCTACCTGTTCAGGACTTATCGTGTATGTTAGTAGTTTACATTTCGCTCGCAATTATTTTCAGTTTACCACAGTTTACACAGCTACAACAACGTTAGTAACGGCTGCATATTTACATTGGAAAGCATCTTGGAATGTACATTCTATAGACGTCTCTTCAAATATGTTCTTTTCACGTGTGACCGTTACGCAGTCTTTAATTTTTTTCTTCATCGTGGAGCGTGAAATGGGCCCACAAATCCTCTCGTCGTTTCCTACCAGCCCTGCACATTCTCGCACTTTCGGCATCAAATAGTTCTCATCTGCTTTCTTCTCAGGAGCGTGATTGAAAATGGGTGACTTGCTTCCGTTCACCGCTCCAGTCGGCCTCCTAATTGGTTCTCTTCTCACTTTGTCCTTCTGTTCCATTTTCTGAGTGGTTCTTTTCTCCTACTCACATATGATTCCTTCTTCTGATTGGATTTTGTCAGAGTGGTCTTTTATTTGTTGACGAAATTGTCAATCATTGTCTTTATCAATATTATCTTTATCGTATCAATGAGTGACTTATGTATTAGTTTTCATTTTGTTTTATTTAGTCAACGAAATTGATCATGCAAAAGCAATATTCGACATCACCGTCTTGCGTTATTGTGAGAAATAATGGTGCTGTGCTCCTCCTTGAGCAGTCAATTTAAAGTAGTTGTGGTGTTTGTGTACACCAGTGATTGTTAGAGCTAATTTGTCAGGGGCTTTGTGCCCCTGGTTGGCTCACCCATTGCAAACACATGAGGAGAACAGACAAAGAAGCCCGCATATCAGCTCAAATAAAATATTTGGACCACTGTGTCCTTCGCCTGGACTCTTGTCACCAAAGCCCTCCAGGCCTGGAAGTGGGGCTCGATGGAAAGCGCCTATCGGCTGGGCCTACACCAATGAGGCCCAGCCAGCAACGGCCTAAAGGGTAAAACATAGGTACCATTTTCCATGGGCACAGCACCCTCGGGACAGGTCAATGGAGTTACCTTGGTGGTCCGATCCCCAGCTACAAAAGTTGGCTCAAGGCATGTCATATGTCACCTCTCTACATGAAAGTGCCTGAACTGTCTGAGACGTTCCAACTACGTATAGCCGTCTTGCCTTGAATATGCCTTAAACTCTGTTTTTTCTTGAGAGGGGCTGGTCTGTCTTCTACGCTGGGCTTGTAAGCAAGTTGGACATACTTAATGGCTGACGTTTTGGTACCTTTACATTATGGATGAGATATTAGTGTCCCTATGCCTTCAGTTAGAGGGACATCTCCTAATAGTTGTTTGTGCCTGTGCCAATAACAACAGCTCAGAGTAGTCACCATTTTTCGAGTACTTGGAGTGGGTGTTCAGACCACTCCCACTGGGGACTCCTTCACTCCGCTGGTTCACTTGTATTATTATATGGGTAAGGAGGGCAACAGGTCGGGTTGAGTAGATGTCCAACAGGGAACAGAGAGGGCAGCCAATAATCCTCTGCCATGGTTTGACTGTCCTCTGAAACCTCACTCTGTCTGCCTCAGTACAGCTGCAGGACCGGGTGGAGACACAGTTAGTCAGCAGGCTCTAAATGGACGAGTGGTAGAAGCCCAAGATCAATATTATTATTATTTTGTATTTCACCTCAATCATCCAGTAAGGCAACCGAGAACAACCTGACAGCAGGGTAAACCAAAGAAAGGTTTACCAAATACAAATAACAAAGACAACAAACTGTCCAGTGTGATATACTTATATAATACAATACAGTACTTCACAATTTCATTCCTATGAGTAAGCGATGACCTGGGGACTTTAAGGTGGGTTCTGTTTTTCTTGAGGATGAGGTAGAGTTCTACGTGCGGATGAGATCTGCCCGGAATTCTTGACTTGGTTGACACACCTCTGCAACAGATTCAAGAGGAGCATTGTATTTTTTATCCTGACTGTGGAATAGTGGACCAGCTCTATTATTTCAGCATCGTTTTTGATGCTGCATGGTATTTCAGCCAACTAGTCTTCAGTGCATGTGCTTTATGGACCTGGAGAAGGCGTTTGACCATGTCGCTCAAGGAGTCTTGTGGGCCTTGCTTGGGCAATATGGGGTACTGGATCTTTTAATATGGCCTGTTCATTCCCTCAATGACCGATGGCAGAGTTTGGTCCACAAGAACATGTAAAATCAATCAGAACCATTGCACAAACATTAGCCATAGCCAATAAACAAGTGGAATGTCCTGAAGAAAAAAGTCCCCACAGTGTGCGTCTAGATTATGAAGCCGATGACAGACTGTTACATTTTTAGAACTGTAAAGAAAACCCCTAGACAACTGTTAGCTATTTAACAAGAAGAAGGAGGCCGGGCTGGAATTTCTGAGTATAGTTCAGAGAAGAGCCGACGAGACAAATAAGACCAAAGTGATGGAATGATCCATAAAGGACTCCAAGCCATAGGTGTGAGGACCGCTTCCCAGTCAAGGCTGGAAAGCGGTGTGGGTGGATTCTTAAATCGCGGACAAGAGAAAATGAGGTGGAAACAGGATTTATTGTGACCGGCAAATGGCAATGGACAGGCGATAGGCAAAATAGGTTGCTATCATCAATAATAGGGGTTCTATACTTACTGTCGTCGGGAGACGAGAACGAAAAACGCTGGGGGAACAGACTCACCCCAGGGAAACCAAAACGAGTAACAGAAAGAGCTTGCAACGCAAGAAAACCGAAAACGAGAATGTCCTTCCTCCAAAGGGTAAGGTTTAATCCAAACATCGAAGCAAAAACAGAAAGCGAGCCGAAACGTAGCTGTAGAACAAAGTAAATCAACAATCAATCAAGAACTATACACGAGACAACTTGGGCAAAGGCTATAGCGAAGGCACATAGACGAGACAATAATCCGACGCGCATGTGTGCGCGTCGAAGGCTTAAGTAGTCCTTAATCAGGGTGATGATCGGTTGCAGCTGTGAGTCTAGTGAGCGTGTCCCGCTCGCGGCCGCGTCTCCGGGCAACGCGCCGCCGACCACGCCCACTCTGCAGCAACGAAGAGGCACGGATCGTGACAATAGGCTTACTGTGAAACTAATTGGCTCATACTTGCATGACTTTTTCTGGGACACGCTCACAAATCTGTGCAATCACATTATCTCTTTTTTTTCTTTTATTTTCTCTCTCTAAATTATCAGTTGAACAGTTTTGAAATTATTCTATCTTGGTCTCATTGTTTTATATCACAAAACCTGGCAACTGAACAGCAGTGTTATTGACGATAGAAAGTAAGAAATGGAAATTAGTGTTGTCGTTCGTGAACAAATCATTTCAGTGAACATGCGTGATTGAATCACTTCCTGAAGTGATTCGTTTTTTCCTCAGTTCATGTGCGCTCAGCCATGTGCATGTCATCTTTGCAAATGACCCATCAGCGGCCAGCGTTAGATGATTTGTGGGATTTCACTGAATATACTGCCATGCTATTGGCATTCATGACGGAGTCCGTGGAGGAACTTCCCGTTCGCGACTTTATTGTACTGCCATTGTTTGTACATTCCAGCTGCGGGTGAATTTTATTTATCAGGGTGTGGTGAAATCTGGCAACATAAATAAAGTGTAACCCTAGTTTTGATTTTGAAATAACTGACATTACATTTTTACGTGATCAGTAATATACTAATATTTCAAGCATAATGTCACATTTGCAGCTCCCTCCCTACTGTTTCTCTCTTTGCGCTGTAATTATAGCCATAACGTTTCTTGATGTCTTGATACAATTCTCATGTAACAATTGTCATCCCATACACACACCTTGAAGAGGAAATGCAAGCTAGATCAGGGTTTTCCTATCCATGAGTCCATTAAGCATAGTCACTAATAATTGATCTTTTTTAGTTTTTAAATTGAAAGACAGCTGCTGCCCATAAATCACCACCTGCCTACTGTACTAATTAATCTCTCTCATCTCTCAGTTTTCATTCGCGACATGTCCTCCAACTGTGAACCGACTTGAGAAAAATATGCTCATAATTTCTGATGCCAAAAGCCTATTGTGATTACAATTAATAAAACCAAATTGTTGTCAGATTTGAGCATTAACTGCTGACTTTTAGATTTTGTGTAGATTAATTTGAGTAGGTCTTTACATAGAAGAGATGGTTCTGCCCTATAGAGGGAGTACACATACACATTTTTGACAGTTCACATGATTTCGCAGGAAAACAAATCTATTTATTCTTACTTGGAATGAGAGGAGTATTCAACAACATGGCTCAGCACACACATACAGTATTATGATATCCAGGCTTGTACCTGGACTGATCAGTGAGAGGCAGAATGGTGTCATAGTGCATGTTGATTGCTGCAATTTACAAACAAGAAGAAAGAATAGTAGAAGATGCAGAAATAGAATGAGCTTGGGTAACTGTCTGCTAATTATATTGTGGTTGCAAATGCCATCACTTTCTTTGTGGTGAATCATATGGAAGACACAAACCCATCATCACCATCATTGGGTCTTCAGGTCACTTCCTAATTGCCCACTGCTCTGTTTACTGTTTAGAATCGAACCAGGGAGGAGATATCTCTATTAGACAACCCACTCTACAGTAGAATTGCTCAGAATAATATTTTAGAGACCAGATAGTAAGGGAGTGAGAAATACTCAAATTTGACCCAATTGGCATTGTATGTTTACCCTACTAAAAGATTGAATCGCTGGAGTTATTGGTGCTTAGTCTGAGAACTAAACAGATATTCAGTGTAAATCCAATTGCACCGAGACCAAACTACATTTCCATTGGGAAATCTGCTTGTCAATGGAGAGCCCAAACCAGTCAATGTCACGGATGTGTCCAATTGGCGGCAGAGAGCAGGGAACACATACAAAATTGAAACTCGAGTGTAGGGATGAGAAACCTACACAGTAAGCTTCAGTAGTATTCAGGCAATAAGAGACACAAATTATAGTGAGTGGGATTTATCCATTCAGCCATTATCCAAGGCAGTCGGAAGTTGCAACTGAGTAAAAGTGGTATTCTAACTAAGTTTTATGAAAACACAGACTGAGACGAGTACCCATGATCCTGGGAGCAAGGGCGCAGAACAGCACTATACCTATTATTCCAACTGTCTGCTAGTGTCATGCAAAACAAGTTGAAAGAAAGTTTGAAACCATTTTCAAGCTCCTTTTATTTATTTTTTTAAAATTAGGAAAACTGGTGCACACTCAGACATTTTGTTTCTTGGATGGACATTTGTCATTGAAGTTTTCCAGTCAGAATTTAAGATGATGCATTGCACGGAGTCAGCCCTTTTACGAGTTTTGGTCACACTTTATTTGAAGTTTGTTCATAATCATGACATGACGTCATGCAAAGTTTATGTCATTAAGTGTCATTTGGTAAATTATGTCACATTTGATACATTGGTCAACGTCAACTTTGCATCAAAAGTGAGATAATTTACCAAATGAAACTTAATGACATCTGTCAGAGGGATTCATTCATGTTCATGACAGGTGTCATTTCATGATTACGACAGTCTTATGAATAAAATTCAAGTGTTACCTGAGTTTTTGACAATAAATATTCTGTTGGTTTGTTTACTGCACCTGGTGGGCATTAGTGGTACTGCTGATGGGTGATTTAGATCCTACTTGGTAGACAGAACTTTTTCCGTTAGCCTTAGTTGCTCTGAGTCCTGCTCTGCCACAGGATTTTATTTTGGGACCCCTACTGTTTTTATTGTATTTAACGCCCCTGGGTTCCAACTTAAGAAAACACTTCTCTGCTGATGGCAGTCGGAGCTAAAAAAAAAAAAGAATAAAACCGAGTCCTGGATGGCAATGCATTTTGTTACATTTTAATGAAAAGAAAACACAAGTTTTGGTATTTGGTCCCAGCGGCTCTTGTACATCCCACCCTGTGGACCTGGGCCTCCTTGGAGTCTCATCGTAAACCAATAGTCTCGAAATTGGGTTTTAAATTTGACAGTGATTTTAAATTGGACCGGCAAATCGGTGCTATTGTCAAATCCAGCTTCTTTCATCTTAAGCAGCTGGCAATAGTAAGGTATCTCCTTTCTCAACAGCACTTTTAAAAGGCAATTCATCCCTTTGTTACGACCCGCTTGGATTACTGTAAAGCACTTTATTTTTGAGTCAGCCAAACCTCCATCAAGCGTCTCCAATTGGTCCAGAATGCTGCTGCTCAGCTCTTAACTGGTGCTCGTAAGAGGGAGCACAAAACTCCAATTCTGGCCCCCCTTCATTGGCTCTTGATACATTTTAGAGTTCTTTTATTTTGTTTGTTTTCAACTCTTTAAATGGTCACTCCACCTAACTTCTCCGAGCTACTCCACC
This sequence comes from Idiotropiscis lumnitzeri, assembly GCF_059441095.1. NCBI lineage: Eukaryota > Metazoa > Chordata > Actinopteri > Syngnathiformes > Syngnathidae > Idiotropiscis > Idiotropiscis lumnitzeri. The sequence continues at coordinate 3,730,066 of NC_142395.1, read as the reverse complement.
AATACAGACCTGTCTGGTGCCTCAGGTCAGCGAACCAAACACTAATGGAGATACTGAGGACCAAGCGGAGGGGATTGAGTCGATCCCACCTTTTGGAATGGCCTTCCATTAAACATTAGACGAGCCCTCCTCTCTGTCAATTTTTAAAACTCACCTTAAAACCCATTTTTATACTATGGCTTTTCACTCAGCATGAGACTTGACATTGTTTTTATTTTTTTATGGTGTTTGCTGTATTTGTATTATTGTTATTGTGTGCCTTAGTTTTACTGAGGTTGTTTTAAAGTCTCTATAAATAAAGTTGACTTGAGTCAGCAATATTTAGCTTCAAAATCTGGAAGGAATTTTTTAACTATCTCTTTTAGTTTTATAGGATTACATTTTAATAATATCATCAAAGAAAACATGTGATGAATTCCTTGTTTGAGTTGAAGTCCTGACATTCCAGACTCGACTGCAAGATGTTAGAGAAGAACCATATAATGCAGCTAACGCTTATCATAAGGTGAACGTCATGCATGAAAGGTAGAAACCTGTAACACTACCCTACCAATCCCAACACATGGTTTCTTCTTTTTTTTTTTTCTTGCTAAGTGTCCCCATCTCAGGATTTAATTAAAATAGGAGAAAGCCAATTCTGTCTGATGATAATAATAACAATAATGAAAATGAATGAATCACTGAGGCAGTCTTGATGAGGATATTAAACTATACTACATTTTTTCTTTGCTCATTACATAAATCCAATACAACTATACAAATCGATCATAAATCTTTTACGTAGATTGTAATTGAACTGTGGATTGAAATCACACCACTCTAAAAATAATTCTCTTTGTCTTCATCTTCACTTGAACAGTTTTGTGAGTACCTACTCTAAGATGTGTTTTCTCATTGTAAGCCACAAAACATTCTTCATTTGTGATCTGTCGAACTTTTGTTTGCATCTTGCATCAAAAAGTTTTAAAATCACTGCATTGGCTCCCCGTGTGTTTCAGGATGATTTTAAGGTGCTTCTATTAGTTTTTAAATGTCTTAACGGTCTTGGGCCATCTTATTTATCTGACCTTCTTTTCTCGTATCAACCCTCGCGGACCCTGAGGTCCTCTGGCACCGACCTGTTAATTATTCCTAGGGTGAGGACTGGAACACATGGCGAGGCTGCATTCAGCCATTCTGGTCCTCGTCTATGGAATAGCCTGCCGGAGGACATCAGGTCCGCAGAGACTGTTGATATTTTTAAAAGGAGGCTCAAGACTCAACTTTTTAGTTTGGCTTTCAAATAATTTATCATAGTCTTTGAATTCAGGACTGTCATTTTATCTATTATCATTGTCTTTAATTTTTTTAGCTTCTTTGTCTTTTAGTATCATCATTTTTCTTATATATTTTAGCTCCGTCGTTTTACATTATTGTCTTTTAATTTTTAGCTTCTTCTATGTCTTTTAAAGATAAAGATAAAGATGTCCTTTATTAGTCCCACAGTGGGGAAATTTGTCATTTTATCTATTATCATTGTCTTTAATTTTTTTAGCTTCCTTGTCTTTTAGTATCATAATTTTTCTTATATATTTTAGCTTCGTCTTTTTATATTATTGTCTTTTAATTTTTAGCTTCTTTTTCTTTTAGCATTCTCATTTTCTTTTATATATTTTAGCTCCAGTGTTTCCTCAAGGGGGGCCTCCGCGCTGGGAGGTGTAGCTGGCCTTCTCACAGGGGGCTTCATCCCGGAGGCTCCTAAGGCCCGGCGGACCGGGGCCCTCTGCACTATGTGTAGGGTCTACCCCGGTCAGTCTGGGCCAGGGGTCTGTGTGTTGGCGGAGCTCCCTGTGGCTGTGGGCCGTCATCCCTCTCAGTGCGGATGACCTACCCTGGGTACATTTTCTCATATGGTTTCTCTGTGCCTTGCCATGTCTTTCTGTCTTTCTACTAAGATGGTTTCTTAAGTTGTGTGAATGCGAGTGTTCTGTGTGTATGCGAGTTCAGGCGTGTATGTGGATGTGTCTTGTGATTATGTTGAGTGGGTCGAATGGGTTTTAGTTTTTTGTTGTAATTTGGATGCTTTTATTGTACAGCACTTTGAGCTGCATTTTATGTATGAAAAGTGCTCTATAAATAAAATTTGATTGATTGATCTTTTTTTCTTTTGCAGTCATCACTCAGTAACATCAGCTCATTTGTCTTATGAATGGATGGATGACACTTTCATTTTGTGAGTTATTGGAAGTGTAACTGTTACCTCCCATGCACTCTTACAGTGTGCCCTGACAAAGAACCAGGGCTGAAGCATTGGATGCCGGGACATAGTAAACATCACCGTGTTGTCATCGGTTATGGCAGGAAGGTCCTCCTCTCAACTTCTGCTACTGTGCACTCCATTGAGATTCTAAACGGAGGTGAGACAAACAATTCCATGTTTTAACGAATGTTTAGCATTGTGTTTGTTCCAGTAAATCACCAATGTCATACTTAAAACAGATTTCTTTTTAAATTGTGAAGATATTGATTGGATCATGGGGCATCATCAATTTGGATACCTTCTAATTAGGTTTTTTTGTGAGTACTATGAGTTTGCATTTTTGTTTTGAACTGGAAAAAGTTCCTGTTAGGGGGCCAAGTCCCCTCGCCCTCCATTGAATACTCCTTGAATAACCATGGCCATACATGACTGAGAATTTTCATTGGCCTAGTCCCTGATCCTCTGACTTTTTATCATATAAAGGGAATTAGTTGTCTCCCTGCAGATCCTGGGATTATTTGAAAGACTTTTTGAGCCATGGTTAATCACTCTAAGATTCAAGCATCTTCATAATAGGTTCCTCAGAGTCAAAGATCTTTTTCAAAGGCAAAATCATGCTTTTGCTATTATGTAACTGGCAAAATGTGATGATCAAAGTCTCTAATGTGGAGAAAACAAGACATGTGCATGTGTATAGACGCATGTGCGAGCACAGCCTCTATACTGAAGGTCACTGGGTAAAAATATTAGATATAATATTAATATGAAAAAGTATCTATCACTCTGCGTCTTGTCTCTCCTTTAATTGTTTACTTGTGTCTCTCACCTGTTCAGGAAAATTAGTGATTGCTGACACCAACCGGCCCATTCTTCTTCGGGCAAAACACATTCTGATTGGAAATAAAGGGGAGCTGCACATTGGAAGTCAAGATTGTCCTTACAAGGGAAATCTTACCATTTCTCTCTTTGGAAGGTAGTCTTAAAGTAAAAGAAAATTCATCTACACCCCTCCATACAATGTTTGAGTCTGCATTGGTCTGTTTCACTTAAAAATGTCCAAATCCTTTCTGTAGACCCTTTTAAAATCAGACTGACTCTTTTGTTTTTGTTCAAAATAAGACATCTGCAGTGATTTTACTTATGAAAACAACAATCAACATTTTCCCTATTTTCCGTCAGTTACTGAATCCTATTCAATATGTCGGGGGGGGGGGTGGTCATTTTAATCTATTACAAAAATCATCATTAATTGCATTGAGCAATCAAGTTAAACCTGAAGTAGCCTGAAAAGTTTATATCAAACTAGTAGCCCTTTGCATTACTCAATATCCAAGAAGTAGTTCTGAGTTTCAAAACCATTGCTGAGTACATCATTCCTTCTTGTTGGATGTTGCTTAATTATTGTTTTCAACGTGAAGCGGTACCAAAAAAGCAATAATCACTTAATAGACAGTCGTCAGAAAAAAAAAAGATTTTGCAATACATTTTAATGCTAAATATTTTTTTAATTCATAATTAATCAATGGAGTAATTGACAAATTAATAGAATAGTCCATTCTAAAAACATTTGATTGTGACAGCCCTAACTAAACAAGGCTCACCCATTTCTTAATATTTTATTTGAATATATCTTTTTTTCCACTAATTATGGAGACATTCACTGCCTTACCAATGACAGCTGAATTTTTGCTATAAGGCCGTAGTATTAACATATGCTCTCCAAGTGCTGTCATTAGTCAAGTAACAAATAATTAGTCATAAAGTTAACTATTAATAATGTGGCATGGAAATTGGGTGGCTGCCAGGATGGCCGAGTGGTCTAAGGCGCCGCGTTTCGGTCCCAGTCTCCCCAGGAGGCCTGGGTTCGAATCTCGAATTTCCCCATTGTGGGACTAATAAAGGGAATCTTATCTTATCTTAAATTGATCTTGCTAGCTTGTATGCTCTGGTCATCTAAAGTGCATTTCATCCTATTAGCACTAGTCTTGACTATGTGACACAATACTGTTTTATACTCTTTGCGGCTTTTGTTGTTTTTCAAAATAACTCTTGCACACTGTTGTTCTCAGGTCAGATGACACTGATCAGGAGCACAGCTATTTTGGCCGCAAATACATCGGTGTAGGGACCGGGGGGACTTTGGAGATCCATGGAACAAAGAAGTTGTCATGGACTTTCTTGAATAAAACCCTCTATCCTGGAGAAAGCCATCAAAATCAGTACCTATTAGAGAGAAGCTGGGGGAACCGAGGCATTATTGTCCTTGTCATTGACCCCAAGAACGGAGAAGTACTGAGTAATGACAGGTGAGACGACACTCAAAATTGAGGCTATATCACATGGGGAATACAAGGCGGAAGTTAATATAATACAACACAACTTTACTTATATAGCATATTTCACAACAACTGGAGCTGTAACAAAGCGCTTTCCATATGTTGAAATACAAATTAGCAGGAAATTAGATCACAAATTAAAACACATTAACAACTTACAACATTTAGCAGCCAAGGGCGCGTGCAGAACATAATTTGACGGATTTAGTGGCAAAAAATAAGTCATCCATCATTTGTAAGTATTTGCGAAGGAAAAAAAACAAAAAACAACAAAGTGTCGTGCCAATTTTGCTCACTTGGCCAAAATTGTGAGGAACTAAGCAAGCATGTTATATTATAGTACATCACGCGAAACAAAGCGTAAATTATGAAAGGTCTTGTCTGAACCCAGACATGATTAATACAATTTCTCCACTGTTGCATTCGAGCCACACATGCTCACACACATGTAGTGATTTTTAGGGGATTAATAATAATTGGGCTACCCCATGCATGTCATAAGACCCCCGAAAGGCTGAGGGCTGGTGACAGGTCTGTTGTCATTTCCACAGGTTTGACACATACCGCAGTAAGGATGAGAGTAATCGTCTTGCAGAATATTTGGATGGTGTGGATGCAGGACTTATTATAGCCATGGTGGTCAATGATGAGGGCTCCAACAACTTGGAGGACTCCGCCAAAAAGAGCATCTTCAGGCTTGGCAGTCAGCACATCAACAGTTTGGGATTCAGGTGAGTGCTCAAGAAATCAATTTAAAGATAATTTAAGCTATTAACTGCACACTCTTTGTAAAATATTTCTTAGCTTACAACAACACTTAGTTATTCAGTATTAGTACATTAATGCTGCTCCCATGCGTGACATTGGAAAAACATACATTATGCAATATGGGTGTTAAAATTGATATAACATTATTTTTCATGCAGAAATTATATATAATTTAATTAATATATAATGATATTATTAATTAAAATCACAATTGCGTGGGTTTCCTCCGAGTTCTTTGGTTTCCTCCCACGTTCCAAAAACATGCATGACAGGTTGATTGGATGCTCATGAAACACGCCATGGAGAACCAATGAAAATGTCAGAGTCTGCCCTCATACTGAATTCTCATCAGCTATTTGTGATTGGAACAACATAATCCACACATGTGCGGGAGAAGCTGGCTGGCTGAAAGAGAGAGAACGAGAACGAAAGAAAGCAAGACTCGAAGGGGAAAGTATGCAAGCAGTACGCGTAGCTGTGTGAGAAAGCAATTGAGAGCCAAACTAAGCATCTGGAGTTGCGTTTGAATTTAGCAAAGTTACCAAGTGCAATAATACAGCCATCTCTACAATGCAACTCCAGTCCGAGCACATTTGTGTATTTGCCTTGGGTGACTCTGAGAAAGGTTCCAGTACGGTGTGTAACTATAGCTGCGGAAAACAATTGTGATATGGATAAGTACTAACAATGCGGAGACCCGCGGATTAGTCCGAAGCGGTTAATGTATTTACAAATTCGTTTTTATGGAAAAAATTTTGGAAGGCATGGTGATTTTACAATTTTTTCATATCCACCCATCCATTATCTGTCATCAATGTGTGATCAAGCGACTCTGATGCTAATGGGTCTGCTTGCACTGCTGTTTGAGACAATAACGAGAGGGAAATTGCTGTATGCATATATGGATGGCACACTTCAATGTGACAGCTAAAAAACAAAAAGAGAAGAACTCTCCCTGCACAAGTCTAACATAAAGTCTAACTGTGCGCATTGGTAAGTGGGAAAAAAAAGAATCTTTTGGCATTTTACTAGAATTTACGGCAGTGTAACTGGGTGTTTGCACCTTTTCGCCATTGTGGCATGGAAGTTGACCTTTTCCGGCTAATCCTTGTGGCATTCCTCATTTGCATCAAATTAAGGGGAGTAATAGTGCCCACTCGGATATGCCGTGCCGGATATTGATGAAAGAGATAACCACTCCATTTGGGGATCGAACCCCAGCCGCTGTCTTGGGAACAAAGAGCATTGTCCGCCGAGCTAGACCTCCGTGCCTCCACATTCCCTTTATACAGCAATGGAAGTTACAACACAGACTGGCATCCGTGACAACCCAATATATTTTCATATTCTGGATGTGGACGGACCTTTCTCGAAGTATACGCCCCCCCTAATCAGCAGGATGCCCCTTCAACATGGACATTAATCTATTATTGATTGGCCGATCAAAGTACACCAAATACATTTCCGTCGACTGGGAGAAATTGAAGGCGGTTCCGGACGCTGTGGATGTCATCTACCAGATTTGAGCCCATGGAGTTTGTACATGACCTCAATCTCCTTTATCAATAGTTATGAAGGACTGGTATTTTCTTTTAATCATAAATTAGCTGGAAAACATAGTTTCTCTGACAGTAGATTTTAGCAATAGTAAGACTATTTTACTGTTACGAAAAGAATGAATGCAACAATGCCATTCTAATAACACAAGTTCTATTATAAATCGTGATGGTAAGTATACCAGGAGAGCTTGAAGATGCCTTAATCGAGGAGAAAAAAATAGGCGAAGAAGGCAATGGTTTGAATTAGCTTTCTTGGCCCCATGGCTGTGGAGTAATTAAATCGGAGGGATGGCAAGACGACAGAGGGGTTCCTGCCTAATGACTTTTGTCTCCTTTCCTCTCCACACTCGTGCCAAACAGGCTAACACAGGTGCCATCGGGAGCTAGGCTGTGTAATTTGTGGCACACCCAGAGACATTTTAATAAGGCTTAATTTATGAGACTTCATGGAGTTTATTGGCAAGTTCACTTCAGCTGCCTAGAGAGTAAAGACATTTGTTTACTATTTACTCTGGTCAAGAGAAAAATAAGCAGTGATGGCTTCATGTGTCCCTTTTTTATGCTGATTAAAAAAAAAGTATTGTTTTTTTTTAAGCACATAAAGGTTTTGATAGATTTTTATTATATGTATTTTAGTTAGCCTTGCTAGTTTGCTTAGCTTGCCATGGCTGTACCATGTGTTGTAAGTAATGACATTTACGAAAAAAATAACAGCTGTTGCTTAACCTAACCATTAATTCATGAATAATACTAAACATTTTGCTCTATTACATAATACCGTATATGGCCTACTTGCATTTCTAAAATCATTTAATATGGTTATTATTATTTGACTTCTGTTTCGCTTATATTTTTTTTAACCAAATCTCATTCATTGATTTTTTTTTTAACTCATTTTTTAAAAGACTAAGCGCTTGCAATTTTCATGGAAATTTACTTCCTGTTTCTATTGATACAAAATGGCTCAGTACTGCTGTATATTGTTTATACTTGAAGACCTTCATGGGCCCACATACGCGCACAGAGCTCAGCTTGTTCTTTCGGTAAGACACCGAAAGAGTTCATTTAATTAAGGTGACCTAGTGACCTTGCGTGCGTGTGCAGGTGTGTATTTTTCACTTTATTGGCTACATATATATTTGTGTAGTTGGTCTTTCCCCATTTTTTTTCCATAATATTTTTTACCTTTCATCTTTACTGTCCTTTTCATCGACAGACATCCATGGTCTTTTATAGTTGTGAAAGGAAACACATCTTCTGCTGCTGAAGATCATGCTCTCTATCAAGGTAGAAAACATTTTCACTCGCTTCTGTAGAGTCCTATTCTACTCTAGAGTGCAGAGGGAAAAAATGTTGCCATTACATGTTGTTATGCAGGACATTATCAAAATTGTGCAGGGGCAGAAAACTCTGCAGATGACAATAGTTTGTATTTATACGAAACTAAAGTATTTTGCATATTATTACAGTATAAACTGTTATGAAATGCACTATACAAATAAAGTCGTATTCTATATTTTGTGTGTTTATTAAAAGGGACCAAAGCCTCCTCAGAAGCCCGAAGCTCTTGTGTTTTTCAGTTGAGCTATGCAGAGCATTTCACCGTTACAGCCAGCAGCCAGTGGGTGCAAGGTACCTATTCTTACCTTTACACTTAATGCGAATCAAACCTGGATGCACAGTGGTATACAACATCAACAGTACGGTTCGTATCTCAATTTGTCATCGTTTTCAGTTTGGTTCTGTGTGCGTTGACTCGTAGAAAAATCAGATATGTTTTGTAAAAAAAAAAAAAAAACGTGAAAGTGCATAGTCATAACATTTTTATTACTATTATTATTATTGTATTCGGTTAAAAGTGAAAGAATGAACACAGGAAGAATGTTCACGCCAATATTGCATTTTAAGATGCACATAGACTGACGTGTTTGTTTGAATGTAGCAAATTTCAAGCAAGTTGTAGTCTTACCAGTACAAGATCTCTGGTGAATAATACAATGACTTGGAAGTCTGTTGCACGCAACAGAGGTCTTGCATTGGAGAGATACAGACCCGGGTCTGCTGGTCTTGCTGTTGTATGATATGTATTGCGCGCTAGTCTCTTTTGTTTTCGGTAGGTGTAGCAATGTTCACACATCATATAGTGCATAAACAATCAAGAAAATACTGTAGTACAAAAAGAGCACCAACAAGAAGCAGTGTTAGACACTGCAACCATGCAAGCCGCCATCTTGGCTAGGATTAGCACTAAGGTACACTGCTTGGCCTCATTAGCAAAACAGAAAAAGAAAGAGTTGTGCATGTTAGGAACCAACACAGAATGGTTCTGCAGTGTAAATAAAATTCTTTATGATGCATCCAATCTCATGGAGTCACATGAAGTGTTTTAGCAAGTATGTTGGCACGATGTCCTCTCTGCAGCTCCTTCATGGCGCAGGCAGTGCAGGCACCATACAAACCATTGAGTTGTACTATAAATACTGTTGACTCGTCTACGTAAGCTTCAGTGCCAACATTAAATACATATGTCATTGAATACTTCATTAACTTCATTTAGTCAGATCTGGGACAAACCCAGCAATGTCCAAGTTATGCTCACAAATTATGAACCCGTAATAGAGTGAACCACAAAATAGCAAGGGACCACTGTATGTGATGTTGTGCTTGACTTCAATAACCAGACATTAACGCACAGACGAAATTTAGCACTTGTTTCATCATCTCCCTTGGAATCTTTAACGTCTTTCTGGGCTCTAATTAATCAGCAATTATGTTATCATCACAGCGTCGTGTTCTCATCAATAGTCTGCCTCAGTGCAATGCTGGTGTTATCGACTTTGCTTTTACCAACGCTTCATATCTGATTCCAATTAGATGCTTCTCATCCTTCATCTGATTGCAACTTTATGAAACTAATTCCCCAGGCATGCAAAGTTCAATATGTTTGCACCAAAGTCGCTGCCTCTCATCCACTCTTTTAGTCTTAAAATGCAGCCCACGGCCCTGTATTAATCTCATAGCAGCACGTCAGAAAAAGTAAGAGGTGGAAAGAGTCCTTCAATGATCTCTTTCACACCAGCCATTTAAGAACCCGGCCCGAAGCTTATTTTTTTCCCAGATTGATTTCCTGTGTAAAAGACTAATTTGGGATGGGCTGTTAAAGTTGACCCTGGAATTTGCCTGCTTCCTCCGATCAGAGGTATAACTCACCCAGCTGCAACCACAGTGTGAAGTTTAACCCCCAAATGTTGTTAAACTCAATTCCCGCTGTCACAACATCTAATCATGTTATGGGGCAACCCTCATCAGTTGTGTTAACGCATGCTTCAGACATTTAAGATTAGATTGCAAGATTACACTTATGGGTGGACCATTTGAAAAGGACACACAAATAAATTCAGCTATGCTGTTATTCTGATGCCCAGATTTTCTGTGAATACAGTATTTAAAATGGCATACTGTAAATGGAAGTTGCATGTGAAGAACTTGAGATAAATCTGACAATCAACCCTACATTGTGTGTATGTGTGCGCGTGCGTGTGTTTATGTGAATCTGTGTCCCACAGAAACTGAATGGACGGAATGGTTTGACAGGGATGATGAAAGGGGGTCTGGTGACTGGGAGAAGCTGACAGATTTGCGTGAGGCCTATCCAAACCGTCTGTGTAACACTCCACTGGACATTCAGGTAAATCACGTACATGCATACAGTATGCACAGTTATTAGATCCATTGGATTCTGTTCTAGTCTATTTGTGGGGCATAACGCCCAGGCCGGTCAACAAATAGTTAGAATCAGTGTATAATTCACGGCCATTGAAGTGCATTGGCATATATATATATATATATATATATATATATATATATATATATATATATATATATATATATATATACACACACAGCCAAGGGTAGCGGTTCGCAATTATCTTATTATCTTCCAAACATAATTTCATACTGCTCATCCAAATTTCAGGAGACCGTGACGACTATATGTAATCTTTGCCCAACATGAAGTGCCGTTTCCAAGCCAAAACACACACTAGGTACACAAAAGGACAAAAAGTGTGTTATGAAAGTTTCATTAATAATACGACTAATAATAATAGATTACATTTTGAGACCCTCAAGGACACTGTACAAATATAAAAAGCCATTTAAACCAAATTTTACAATGTAAGAAAATTTTATTTAAAATAATAAAATACAAATAAGAATTAAAATGACAAAGTGCCTTCAGAGTGAATAGGCGAACTTGAAGAGTTGAGTTTTGAGTTTTGATTTGAAGTTGGTAAGTGAAGGTGTGTTTCGGAGGTCAGGTGCCAGAGAGTTCCAAAGCTGAAAGCTCTGCTCCCCATGATGCTGAGATGGACAGGTGGAACAGTCAGGGGAATGGAGGAGGAGAACGGGAGCGACTATGTTCAGGAGGTCGTACAGGTAGGGAGGGGCAAGGTTATGGATGGCTTTGCAGGTAAAAATGAGCAGCTTTAATTGAATCCATAATTTGACAGTGGTTGTTGGTGAACTGGGGTGATGTGATGGAACAAGGGTGCTCTTGTGAAGACACGAGCAGCTGAGTTTTGTACCAGTTGACGTTTATGGCGAGACCAGGTGAGGGAGGCCGAAGAGGAGAGAGTTGCAATAGTCGTGTCGAGAGGCTGTGGTCCATTTTGCCTGTGTCTGTACTGTTTCAGATGATATCACTAATAACCATTGCAAAACTGCAAACATTGTTAAGGTTGACACTGACTCATTTGGGGCACTGTATTTGCAGTATCGTACCACAAAGGCACTTGGTACTGGTATCGATTAGCGGACTCACACAAGGACCACAGAAGCGGCAGAGCGGCTTTCTGTGCAGCAATGAAAATGACATCAATCCCCCATTTTTTGTTTTTTTTTGGGAGGTTTAATTACTTTTCCCATACATTTCAATAAGAGTCAGTTATACACGGATTGTTACTAATCACTGACCAGCCCAGTTCATGGGGGTCCACTTTACACAAAACCACACAAATATAAAATGAAAAGTGTGCTTTAAATTAACTGATATCATGTTGTGCTTATGACTATGACAGTGCCAGCCTTAAATGCTAATAAACATGGATCGTGTAGTGTCCAAATTCCTTGTGCCTGGCATCATAGAGCAACAGCTGTTTGCACTCATCAAAGAAAATCAGTTGTGCCAAGTCTACTGTCAAACTTTGAATCCAATGCTTGGAGCATTACCATGTGGAAGAAGATAAATATAACAACCAGCTGGTATCTGTTATAATCCTGCATAGCATGTAGAGCAGACGGTATCCTTGGACCGTCTAACCCCAAGAATCATAATTGCACCTCCCATCCGTTCTCAATCCTCATAGGCCGGCTAACGAACAGGAAGATGGATAAACAATCCAATACAAATGTCTGCGAATTGTTTTCATTTTATCAGTAGTTCCTCTTTGGTGAAGCTCTGCTCTCTACTTAGTGTCTTTCTAGTTATAATGATCTGTGTGGAAAACAAACAAAAACACAAAACTAATGGATTTTCTGTCCATATAAAAAACCCTGAAACCAGGCTTACTCCTTATAAGGGACTCAATGACAAATTATTTCAGTTATTTCGACTGAGGTTTTCCCTGGTCTGATGAACACTTTTCAGAAATGCAAAATCACAATAGATATTTTATCAACAAACCGGTAAACGCAACCTTTTTCAGGTTTGACAGTTGCATAAAACATTCAAGTTTAGGGTTTGAAGTGATTATAATTCTGGAATACTCCTATTTTCGTATTCTTTTGTTCCAGGCTGAAACACATGATGGCATACCTTCTAACCAAACCGGGGATGTGATCCACAAAAATAACAAAGATTATGGCTTCATCTGCCGCAATAAAGACCAAGCTCATGGCCTCTGTCACAACTACAGGGTTCGATTTCTGTGTGGAAAACTTGGTATTTATTATTATTATTATTATTATTATTGTTATCATCATTATTATTATTATTATTATTATTATTACCCACTTTTATGAAAATAGAAATGGTAACTAAAAATTAATTGATGTATTGTAGCCTCATTTAAGCTTGTCAGTAGAATAGATTCAAAGTAAAAACACTTTACATTTCATACAAATGGTGATCACATGGTAAATGCACAGTATGTGTTGGCAGGTTGCTGTTTCCCAAATGCAGGCTGCCACAACACTGCACTGCTCAGACTTCATAGTCCTAACAAAATTTTAATTCCGCGGTACTCTGTCTTGTTTATATAGAAGAAATCACATTAATGACTGAATAATCTCCCATGAGAGCTACCGCAACTTTCATGCTTGGTCGTGGTGTGATTAGGGCAGTGGTGGGCGTCCTTCAGGGCCTTCTCTGCTGGCCTGACATAATCAAGAAATCATGCTCATATTTATGATAAGTTTATTCCAAATATATCTATCTATCTATCTATCTATCCATCCATCCATCCATCCATCCATCTATCTTTCTATCTATATCCAATTATTCACATTCATGTCCATCCATCCATTATCTGCTGCAATCGTTTCAGTTATATTAACAGTATCACAAGAGGAAAACGATAGTCACAACATTCACAGTAGCATGATACATTCATGACTCTGCACTTTTGGGATAATTCATTAACTGTCAACAGTCCATTGTTGTAATTGTAACTGAATCTCCAATTCTTCAGTCCGTCCTCAGGCCTCAATTTCCATCGACATGTTGTCAAACAGCACAATTCTGGAGCTTGCAGACCAACCTGTGGGTTGGCAACCTGGTGACCAGGTGGTGGTGGCCAGCACTGACTACTCCATGCATCAGACTGAAGAGTTTAACCTAATTCCCTGCTCTACTTGTACACCAAACCAAGTCAAGGTTCAAGGTGAGAAATGTGTCTCACAGCACACTTAAAAGGATTAGAAACTTACAATTCTGACTAAAAAAAAAGAAAAAAAAAGATTTTATATTAAAAAGAAATTCAATATTCATGAGTTGCATTGCATGACTACTTGAATACTTGAAAAGGATGTTATAGTCATAAACCAAGGCACTTTTATTTGAACTTTAGAGGGACTTGGAAGATTAAGCACCTATTATGATGAATTCACTTGATATTTTCCTTTTTTTTGTTCTAAGTCATGGAGCTTATTGTCCCTCTTGTCATTTTAGCTCTCCATGGAAGTTTGTCTTTGGTCATTAAAGTTCTAAAAATAGTTGGCGGATTGACTACAAATGAATCCAGTAAACCAATTTTTGTATTATCATAAGAAACAAATGATCCGTTGTTTGGCACTAGACCTGAGCCTCATGGTTGGAGCCCCATGACCTATGGTAGACTGTCAACAAAAATAATTGCGCCCCTAGATGGTCCTGATTTAGGTGCATCATTTGCGACCTTCAAAATAATCTTTCCCAAGTACCTTCTTAAATATTTCAACCAGTCAATGCAATGGCATATTCTGCACATTTTACCAAGGTATAGCTGTGGATGTGGTTGAGTTTTGCCGGCTTGCCATTTTTTAGTTCAATTCAGGTCAGTTTTGAACAAACTAGCGTACTGTGTTGGAATCAGAGAAAAGTGTTTGAACTGACTCAGGTCCAAGGGAAAGTAACCGCCTGCATCCTGTAGGCATGTGTGTTTCTTAATGGGCCTATTCATGCTGGCTTAACCATTCAATATATATGAGTCAACATTAGACATAAGAATAGGACATTTATGTTCGTACAAAAAAATGCGGGTGTTAGTTTGTTTCCTGTTGGTATTTAGACTTGCTTATACAGTTAGAGGACATTATTTCAGGCCTGATTTGTCAGCTGATTCAAAGACTTTGAAAGGATACTGTGCATACTAGACCACTTGTATTTCCTGACACTCATATCCAAAACAACAGTGGACTGTAGATTTGCAACTCTGGGGGGTATTCCAGTATGTGTGTTATGAGAAAACTCAGTGGAAGTCAACCCGGACATGAAAGAAAGTAAGAATTATCCGATCAAGTGAGATGGTTCCGATAATTGATTGATGACTTTTTTTTTTTTATTTTATCAATGGCTTGTTGGAATGCAATCTTTCCGGCTTATTACCTCAATTTCTCTTTCAATTGTTTTAAAATTGCCAGCTTTAAATCATTTGTATTCTGAATGTTAAAACTGGAAAGTAATTCATATGAAGAACATATGAAGTACATTTTAAAACAAATTGAAAATAAAACAAATTGAAAAGAGGAACAGAAAAATATTATTATTATTTTTTTATTTGCTCAAGTACAGTGAAATACTTCCCAGTTGAGCGTGTTTTAGAAGTATAGAAGACCCAAAATAAACACAGTGCACCCTGAGGAATGATGAAGATGCCTTAAAATGTGAATTATTTAAGTTATGATGCTACATACTGTGTTAGCGTCATTGCTACTTGCAATTGTGCATGACCAAAAGATGACATGATTGCTGCTTTGGTCCAGTGAATCATTGGTAGTTAGCAGCTGCTAAACTGCTAATGTGTTGCAGAAGTGGTAGCGCAGACTCACATTTTCATGCATTCCACATAATCGCTTGGGTACAAGTGCTTCTTCAAATTATTAATCAGGTTTGTTGTGCTGCCTGTTTGGAGGGCTGACACACATTTTTTATTCATGTATATTTTTTTCTGTCGGGTTGGAGGGGACCACCGTTTTCGTGTGTTGAGCAACCAGCTGTCATGCATATTTGTGCTTCAGTTTGTTCCCATGCCAATAATTTATTTATTTATTTTTTTAAAATACTGAACATATTTCTTTGTTACTGTATGGCTGTATTAGCAGCTCCAATTCCAACGGTGAAGGAACTTTACACATTTTCAATCAAATTCTTATGGCTCCATTGACTTTTAGTTGTGGACATACACACACTTAACTCAAGGTCATACTTAGACTTCATCGAATTAAAATGGTTTGATTGCTTTAAAAAACTAGCATTGTTGTTAGTTGAGCTTATATTGGTTACATTAAACAATAGATTGGTCAGAATTTGAACAATTTGGTTTGTTTTGGGACTACGAATTTTTTGGATAGCCAAACAACCAATGAAATTGTTTACAGAGTCCTCTTCATTCGCTCAGCTTGAATAAAAAAATAAAATGGTATTAAGAATTTGGGGTATAAAATTATTCTGTTAATTATATCGATTGAATCAAACAATGACTTATAAAAAGTGTCTGTCCAGCTTCAATACAAGCAAGTCCAGCCCTCATTGATGTCGTTGAATCACAGGGCAGACACATTGATATAGTCTATTATTTATTGATTTATCCATCCATTGCTTTCACCATTTTCCTCATTAGGATCATGAGTGAGCTGGAGCCTTAGGGTGAGAGGCAGAGTACATCCTTTGCATGAATGACAGAATAACAAATGTTCATTACTGCTGAAGGTTTTATGCTGCAGCAGGAAAAAAAATGAATTCAAAAGTGTGATGAGTTTGTGTGACATTTGTTTCACATGTGTGGCTCGGACTCTGGATTTAAATAATTATCCAACCATTGATGTCAGCATTCAGGCAAGTACATTGGTGGGGACTTTGATGTCCTCTGCAGTTATAGAAGCTCAGCTCTATATGCATGTGTGTCTTTGTTCTCAGGTAAAGTCAAGTTTATTCACATGGGTGAAGAGGTAGATGGGGTGGATATGAGAGCTGAGGTTGGCCTGCTGAGTCGTAACATCCAAATCCGTGGTGAGATGGGGCCCAGCTGTTACGGCAATGAAGCCTGCAAATTCTTTGACTTTGATACCTTTGGAGGACATTTGAAGGTACGCTATTCTTTCTAACATGATTACTGAACTGATAATTAAAATATAAAATGGTATTTTAATTTTATTTTGTCAGTCTGTCATTTTTACCCGCATAGATGATTTTTATGACATGTAACCATTATATGAATGAACTGTTAAATTTCCAATATATTTTGTTTCTTTAAACTTGAAACATTTAATCCAGTGGTCCCCAACCTTTTTTGGAAAGATACCTCTAATGTGTATTGCACCCCCGTTTATGTTTGAAGGGTCTTCAGTCACTTTATTCTCACAAGCGATAACAGAATGCACATTCATTCAGCAGCTGCTATCGGCTATAATTCACGCGCAGTCAGACATTGACTGATAGCTTAAATCAACCTTCACGCTTATATGGAACTCTTGCCCTTTTATCTGCAATGTTCCTTTGATTCCTTGACTCTTTGCATTGCTTTGCTTTTACATATTCCGAAATAAATCAAAATCAAAAATGATTTATAACCGGAATCGAAACAAGGAACTGGAATCAAAACCGGAATCATTCAAATTCACAGAATGCCCAACCCTACTCAATGCTACGTTTTTTTCTCTGTCATTTTTACCCCTGTGCGTAACTTCTACATTTCCAATAAATACTGTGCCATATTGTGAGAAAATGACATTTACACGACAGCTAAAGTTGAAACAAAATGCTGATGGAAATTCTGATTGTTGAGTAAGATTAAAGCGTCACCAGCCACATTGGCTGGTTGTCGGAAATGTTTATTTAAAGTAGAAAAATAAGTACAGGACCAATAAGCAAAGTATTTGCATACAGAGTGAGTGGAGGATATTTTTTTGTGGTGGGTTCAGAGGCGGGGCGGCCAGATGGAAGTTGACCTGCTCTGGGGCTGGTTTCCCCAGCATTCCACAATGATCCGTGTGATGGAGGAGATATCCACCCAAACACTGAAACAAGGCCGGGGGGCATCCAATGCCGTATCACAGTTGCCGGTGTGGTGGTGGGGCCTGAGATGACTGGGTTACCGTTGTGTCACACCGGTCGGTTGGCCCATTGATAAAAACATTAAATCCAAGTTCTCTTCCACTATGACCAATGTTCATTGGGAAATGTGAGGATGGCCCGCTATCAGCAGCTCCTTTCCAGACTTACAGCCCCATTCCATTCAGCGCAAGTCTTAAAAGACAGAAATGTACACTAGTTGTATTGCGCAATTCATGCTGTTACGATAAGTACACTAAAATATATTATTCATGAGAAAGAATTGTTACGTAACTAAATAAATAAGGTTGAACATTTGGAGTGGGTCACTTTATAAATAGCTCACATGCTGAAAAACTGGTGCAAACTTGAGTGCGAATGGTTGTTTGTCTATTTGTTCCCTGTGATTGGCTGGAAACCAGTCCATTGTGTAGGCTCATCCACGACCCTTGTGAGAATAAGCGGTACAGAAAATGTATGCGTATCAAAATATTACCTGACCACAGGGCACAATGTAAAACACTTATCAACCGGCCTAAGCACTTTCTTTACTGTGGATGTTATTTTGCTATAGGTTAGCAGACTAAATGTTGGGCATTTAATTTATGAAATTCTATTTTCAACCTGGCACCTGATCAAATGCCACAATGTAAAATCCCGACTGACTGTCTCCAACAAAGATCTGTCTTGACACAGTAATAAAGTGCTGTCAGTTAAGACCCATTTGGGCGTTATCAGGACTGTGCCGTGCTGCACCTAACAAAAATTGCTTAGACTGTAGATGGCAGAAGATGGCACTAAAGCACTATTTTTAATTGTGTGCTTTGGCCTGTCAAATAAGGGCTACTTCAATTCAACATATTTCCTTGACACCAAAATGGCATATGTTTTATTAGACAGAGTTATGGTGCCATCTAGCATCTTGGAGAATTTAGGAAAAAACACAAAAATGTTCAATAGGTAGGTTTGTTAGCAAATATGAGATACTTCGACAAAATCAGCAAAGAGGGTGAATTTATTAGTAGCAAATTGCTGCGAGGTGGAGGAACACTTTATGTTAGCATACCAACTGTTAACATATTAGCTTTTGAGCTCGTCTCTCCAAAAAAAAAAAAAAAATACTGACCAAGTTTTTCTGAGGCCAATGTTTAAAATACTTTTCCAAGACAAGAAGACTACAACTTGCAGTAAGGGTCATTTCAAAATTCCTTAGGAATTTTCTACTTACTTTTGCCCCCTTTTAATTTTTAATAATACTTAACATTAAAATTAAATGTGCTTGTAGATGGTAGTGGTTAGTACAGGTTGAACTGAATAGTCAACAATTTGACACGTTGATTTTATCATACCGGATTCGGGATGATTGCTTTGATTAGATGATTCACCAGTCATGTGATAAAACTGTTGTGTGTTAAATGATTCTCCAAAGGATTATAGACAATTTCTTAGCTCGTCATGTAATACATGATTATATATAAGTATAAATTATATGTTTATTTTTTTCTATATATTTGTATTTATTTATAAACAATATAAAGATAGAACACACTTCACAAAGGGTCATGACAGTATCTTACACAGATGGTAAATCACTAAAATAATAATTACTTGGCTTTCCTTCATAGAGAGCGAAGCTGACTGGAAGGTCACAGGATTTCATAAACTCCACTCCCCCTCCCAAAAAAAGAACGTACTGTAATATAAATAGAACCTGACATTTAATTAAAACAGACCTTCAATTAAAAAGGCGCTGTGGCTAATTGATTTAAATACTTACGACAGCTGTCCAACGACCAACAATGTACGGCACTAACGCGTCTACTTACAAAACGAAACAAATACAAGCCATGGTTGATCAATAACCTTTTTATTGTAAAAATGAATGGTTAAGTTTTTAATGAAAACATCTAACTGGGGTTTGCTTGTCGACTGTATGTGAAGCTCAGTTACAGATGATTTCAAAATCAATCAATCCATGCAACACACATGAAGGCTTGCAGCAAACTATTATACAAGAGCATTGCCTCTCATTACCATATTTAATTATTATTATTATTATTATTTAAACCTTGTGCTATTTTCCTATATGGCAGCAAGTAACAGCTGTAGTTGAGTTTCAATAATTGTTGGAGGAGCATAAATTCTGACTGTATTTGTAGCTATCTGAATGTTATTGGATAAATGAGTCATGGGTGTGCCTTTAGGAGAGAATGTGTCCGTGTGATTGAAACTGGAGTTTGTACTGCATTTTTTTTGTTTTTGTTTTGTACATTGGGACGCAGAGAGACTTGGGAAAAATAACTGATGTGATCGATTAGTCAACGTCAACTCAATTATGATCACCTTAAAGTCAGCTACAAAAAATATTTGAAGTCATTCAGCCCCAAATGTGTAGTAATAAGCAGTGGCGGGTTGTGCTTTTAAGACCTGGGCCTTCAGTGAAGACCTACTTAGTCCCATTTGAATAAATCCCCCTCATAATACCATCATTTATGACACCACGGCTGGACAAATAATATACAGAACCACACTTTACGCAGTACTGAGTGAGTGTTGGATGACCTAGCTTCTCTTGAAAGGTCCGTCTTGAAAATGGCATCGCAAGTGTATCTGCAATTAAATCCACACTTTTCCCTCCTTCGGCCATTGTGGTTTAAAAAAGCAAGAATATATTTGACATTTTCGAACGGTCGCCAGTTACGACTTCCAGGGGTGTTGATTCTGCATACTCAATCCCCCTCATGAGTGAGTATCCAATCACAAGCCGCGTTCATCACCTTCAGCGTAAGGCCAGCGAGAAGGCTCCCTGTAAGCAACTCGTGATCTGATTGGCTATCACAACTGTCTATCAAATCTGAAAGCCCATTGACATTGACAGAACAGATGCCCGCACAATTCTATCTGAAGGCCTCGGGAAGAATAGTGCATCCTACTGGTATGGTGAAACCTGCCTGGCAATACGAGCTAGCGGATTTCTGATTGGATAAAAACTCTCACCTAATAATACAACACTAGAATATAATATGACATCAATGTGAAGAATATATTTTTTCTTGATTATGTTAGGCCAGCAGAAAAGGCCTTGACCGTCCACCACTCGTAATAAGTAATAATAATCACAATAAGAGATTTAAGCATTTTTTGAGGTTCAATAAATCTTTATTTCCTCATGGTAGGAAAACAGTTCAAAGCTAATAAATCAATTTATCAATAGTTATTAATTGCTTTATGGATAAACAATTAGTTGGATGTTTTCACATATATCCCAATAAAAATATACCTTGTAAAAACATGCTAAAAAATAGATGTGCAAGATGAGCATGCAGTCTGGAGTAAGAAATTCAATGACAACACTGAGCGACACGGAAGGACATAAAGACACAGGAGAGAAGAGCCTTCCAGTCTCCGTCCAAGAGTGTACAATCATATCCTATTATGCTCTTCCATCACATTCTGTCCTGTCAGTTATTGCTCATGTATGCAGCACTTTTGGTAGCAGACGCGCACTTACAATATACACACAAACAGGAAAGCCCAAGATGATTAGAGTGAAGCCCTTGACAATAAAAAGCCACTTTTGCCGTTTGTGCTTTTACCATCTCCAAACCTCCCTTCTCTCCAAATATCTGCAGAGTTGTTCCATTTTCCAAAAAGCTGTGATCCATCAAGTGGAGTTACCGTGAAATGGCCTTTTCTCTGCTTACATTGGCTGCAGTTTATTCGTCCATTTGTTTTAGTCAGTTTTCTTTGATCGACATACAAAAGCTCTCCTGGCTGTCTGTCTTCATTGCATCCCACAAATTCTCCCCTTTTGTTTCCTTTTCCACTCCCCATTTCTTTCCTCAAAAAGTCACTCCGCCTACTGAACTTTGCTCCAACTGGTTTGTAGCAATTGTCATATGTTTTGTTGTAAGACTGACTGACTGATCATTTCTGCGGTCATTAGGTAGAGCGAGGTTTCAAGGCCACGCATATATCCGGTGTGGAGCTGCAACACATGGGCCAGCAAACAATGGGACACTACCCTATCCACTTCCATATGAATGGTGAAGTGGATGAGAGGGGGGGTTACAACCCCCCCACCTATGTCAGTGATCTGTCAATCCACCACTCATTCTCTCGCTGTGTCACCATCCACAGCTCCAATGGACTACTGGTGAGTTCACCTCTTGAATATCAACATAAACATGTGTAAAAAAATGTATCAGACCACACTCCAGTGTTTGTCACAGATGCACCAACATAACAGCACTGGTAAAAGTGGCAAGACAAAATATTTTTCTTTTTTGACAAGGGGTGTGCTATAGGAATGGTTTGCTATTCATTGTTGAAATACAGCTGCTGTCTGATGACCGTCAACAGTGGCGTGGGTTGAATGTCCAATAGTAGGCATTTACTTACATGAAGAGGAAAAACATTTATTGTACTGCTATACACTGCTTCAAAATTTGGGGGATTTTGTCTGTAAGGATACAATTAATCACAAAGACTTCATCCAATTGACCACGATTTAAAAAATTAATTGATGCCCAGCCCTACTTTCAAGCTATCAAACTATGACTTTGTGAAGCAATAAATGGTTTGTGTAATGATTAGAAATCAGAAAAAATGACTAGGGAAGTAAATTAAATTCTGAACATTGGCCAACTGGTCACCTTGTTTTTTAAATTATTTTGATAGTAACTTTACCAAAGTTGCAAATAGAATATGCCATGGATTCTCAAAATTCGAGGGGATGGAAAAACAAAAAACACAGGAAAAACAGAGAAACTTTAAGTACTTCTGGAAACACAGGAAGCAATATAACAAAAGTCACAGAAGTACTTAATAAAATAACCAACTTAAGTACTCATTGAACCCATGACAAGACTAAAGCAGAAATACATGTGGCATAAAGACAAAAGAATTGGCAACAAGCAAAACAGCATGTATTGCAATATACAGTGAAATACTGTACCAGGCATGACTGATTGCAGACCCATAAACACTGACGGCAGAGGTGGAAAAAAGGTCACCAACATCGATTTCTCAGGGCGAAAGTCTAGACATTAAAATTGGATTGGATTTGTGTAGCCGACCCTTCAAACAATGTCAAATTTATTTTGTGGCTTTTAAAGTACAATGTTTTCTTTTCCATTAAAAAACAACAACAAATGTTTGTATCTGTGTGTAATAATAAATGCATTTATTTTAATCCCGCAAAAGGAATTGTTGAAAACACTTCTAAAATCTAAAAACCATTAAAAGGGACACTTCATTGACATTAGCATTTGCACTTATATAATCAGTTTACATGTACAAATGTCACAGCAGGGAGGCAAGTGAGGTAATATTGCTGGAATTGTCAGTTCTGTTGTCTAAAACGCTACCCAATCGCAAACACAAAATTCAAAATACCGTGGCGATGGATTCTCTTCTTACACAGGTTGAAGTGGAAAAGAGCAAAAATGCGCACATTTTTGTTTATATATTTATATTTTGGACATTTAGCTACACTAAACTTTTGTTAAGTGTGAGGAGGCAGCCAGGAATCGATGTTTACAGCTCCCACCCCCCATGGGTAACAAAAGTACGTTCTGCTAAAATGAACAGCACAGCTCAGGGCAGCAATTAGCATTTGGTCATGAAACAAACGACATTGGCACGACAAAATTTGCTACTTAACAGCAACTTGGTGCCGGGCTGTTGGCAGTCATACATGTTCGCGTGAAACATTATTTTCTCTTTGCCTGGAACTAAAAAAAAGAGTCAAACTAAATGTTGTCCTTTGCAGGTAAAAGACGTGGTGGGCTATGACGCGCTGGGCCATTGTTTCTTTACAGAGGATGGTCCAGAGGAAAGAAACACTTTTGACCACTGTCTGGGCCTCATGGTCCGAGCTGGCACTCTACTGCCCTCCGACCGAGACAGTAAAATGTGTCGCGACATCACTGATGGAGCATACCCAGGATATGTAGCCAGCCCACGGCAAGACTGCAGGTAAGATAATAGAAGCAACTGTGTTTTGGCCACTCCTTTTTTTAGTCTATATTTTATGTATTGTTAATGTCATATACTCTAATTGCAATCCTTGATTATTGACATTCTGGTTTCTTGAGCTTTTTTTAATTGACAGATATTTTGTATCTTATATTGTATTGCAATGTCAAAGAGCCAAACTGGGGACTGGAGTTGAGAAATAGCTTTAGCTACAACCTCTCTATGCTTCTGATCAGCTGCAAGCTTGTGTCTATGTTTGACTATAGAATGCATCCAAAAGGGGTAAATAATTGCAAATAGGCTAAAAAAACAAAAAA
Source organism: Idiotropiscis lumnitzeri (assembly GCF_059441095.1). Taxonomy (NCBI): domain Eukaryota; kingdom Metazoa; phylum Chordata; class Actinopteri; order Syngnathiformes; family Syngnathidae; genus Idiotropiscis; species Idiotropiscis lumnitzeri. Next base: position 3,706,121 of record NC_142395.1, on the reverse strand, counting down.
AAAAACAACACAAGAATGCTGTTACACCACAAAAACATATTTCACAAAATTATGTTGTTTTTTGAACTGACAAGCATGGAGGAATTATCAACAATCAAAGTGTAGTTCGATGATCTTTTTATTACACACATTGACAATAACAAACAATAACATTATTCCGAGGGAACCTTATATGCTGTATACCTCTGGAACATATTACATACCAGAACATGTTGTCAGAATGATCAATTTAGGCCTAGACTAAGCGCAGGTTCTCTGATATGGGGGAATCTTCAGCCTAAAAAGAAGTTCCTACTGTGACACATTTTGTTGGACATGTCTCCATGTCCCCCATTCTTTTTTTCCCGCTGCCTCCCTGTTTTTCTACCATTTCTCCCTCCCTATCCAGAGATACTGTTCTGTTCTTTTTGAATCAGCGTCTTGTTTGTCTTTGTAGCAAATAGCAACACTACATCTCTACTCTACTTAGTGATGGAGCCGTTGTCTAACATATATACAATTTAACTTCACTTTCTCATGTAAATTGTATAGATGACATTTTATAATAATTACTGGATAAATCCATATTCATTGCACACAAGTGGTTGCGGCCAATATAGTTGATCATGGCTGTGTTGTAGCACGACACGTAAAGCCAAAATAATGTGTAATAATTTATAGAAGAATGTGTAAAGTACAAAAACAAGGAAATCAGCTGACCTGAGGGAACGTTGCATGCCTTCAGAGCATTTCAGGCATGCAACTTTTCCTCGGTCAGCTGATTTCCTTTTTGGTTTCACTCCCGTGTGCCACTGAATATTGGAAAACACAATAAGTCCAAAAAATCTCAGATAATGCCATTGAAGGTAAGTATGCTAAATAACTTATTTTTCTCTATAGTAACCAATTATTACTCAGAATTCAATTGCATGTCAGAAAAGTTGCATTCTAGCAGTGAGAGGAGAGTACACGTACATTTTCAATGAAGACAAAAGCAACTTTAAGACCAGTCTCATTACTAAACTCGTACATACTCAAACTCAACTAAAATATCAACATTTCTGTTACAATGGTTTCAAAGTGTGCTGAAATAAAAACATACGCTTTGTGTTAGCAGAGCGGAAGAAGAGACACATGAAATGTTGAATCATAAATATATTTTGGATTTAAAATGTAACCCACGTTGTTCAAAAGCCACTGAAAAAGCAGTGTATTTGCAATAGAGGTGTGCAATTTTTTTTAACTGTGAGAACAACCTCAAATTTAAGACTTTACAATGCAACGCTGAATGTAAAGTAGCTTAATCCAGGTCACATGACGTTATCTTGTCAACGTGCCTCTTCCTTAAACTGCACTGAAAACGCAGAGCTTTTGGATTGATAATGGCGCAGGAACTGACTTAATACAGTCTTTCACCTTCCCCGCCATTAAAGTACAAGAAGGATTTACAGTATGCTTTCTCTCTGGCATTATCTGAGGCTGTCCCAGTGGATGGAATTCTTTCTGTTTGATTGCATTTTTTTCCTCCTCTTCCATCCCAATGTATCCAATTACAGTATGTATAAATTGTGCCATATCTTCATTTGGCTTTTTATCACGTTTGTCCTAATCATAATATTTTGGAATGATTTTCAAAGCCGAGTACATATGTATGTGTGTGTCTCTGCGTAAATGCATCATTCCAAAATGAACAAACATGATTATATGATTAGTATATTATTATAAGACCGATTCGTGTTATATATCGCGGCCCCTGTATGGATAAGCGCCTCGGATATTGGATGGATGAATTTAATGTAGTTTTATAAAACAGTAAACTATTTGGTTTTAATAAGCTGCCATTGTGTAACTCTGATATGTTGTTATAAGTAAGGAAATAAAAAGTGAAAAGAAATTAAGTTTTTTCCATTATATTAAGGCGGCATGGTGGACGGCTGGTTAGCACAATGGCCTCACAGTGCCGAGAGGTCGTGGGTTCGATTCCGGCTGCTGCCTTCCTGCATGGAGTTTGCATGATCTCCCCGTGCCTGCGTGGGTTTCCTCTGGGTACTCCGGTTTCCTCCCACATTCCAAAAACATGCATGGCAGGTTGATTGGCCACTCTAAATTGCCCCTAGGTATGAGTGTGAGCGTGAATCGTTGTTTGTCTATGTGTGCCCTGCGATTGGCTGGCAACCAGTTCAGGGTGTCCCCCGCCTACTGCCCGAAGATAGCTGGGATAGCCTCCAGCACCCCCGCGACCCTTGTGAGGAGAAGCGGAACAGATATTGGATGGATTATATCAAAATGACAAGTCTACACATGTTTCTGATAAACCTTAACCACATGTGCCACATGTATTGCATGAGGTCGGTGGATCAGGAAAAAAAGAGCACCAAACAACAAACGCTGGTGCACAATTGAGGACCATGCAAAGTTGTGCACCCTCGTTGAAACACATTGTATTGAGACTTCATTAATATGCAGAATTCTGTTTATTACCTGTGTGCTAAAATAAAAGTGTCCCGAATCTGTATTTCATTTTGATATAAAGGTGGTTTGATTTTTTTTTTTTTTTTTTCCGTTTTTTGTAGCATGCCTACATCATGTAACTTGATTATCTCAGGTTTTGCACAGGTTTGATAATGGTGTGACGGCCATGGGCATGTTCAGGGAATTTGTGTTAATGCTCAGATGCATGGAACTTTGGACTTTGTGCTGTACCATCCTTTGGTTCAGGGTGTTACCAGGTTTTAAATGTACCGTACCAGAATTTTGTGTTGATTTAACATCCTTCTGATTTTTTTAGCTAGACCTGATGATCATGGCAGTTCTTTCCAATGCCAAGTCCCCCGCTTCTAACTTCTCCGTAAAAGAAAGGGAAGCTACTGTATGGCTTGACTGTCTCAATAGGACTACATCGAACGATTATTTTGATAATTGATTAATCTGTTGTTTATTTTTTCCCCAATGAATTAACGAATCGGTTAACAAACACATTTTAAAATTGCCATCCCACAGGATGTACCTTCAAACGGCCAGTGCACACAGTGCAAAAACATAAATTGATTATGATTTGGTTTTGCGTTCGGTCCATAATATCCATCAGAAAATGGGCAAAAAGTGGATAATTGTTTTTTCATAGTAAAAGCAGATGTTTGGAAATGTCTTAATTTGATGAAACAAAGATGATATGTCTGCTTTCAGGGAGGACTGCAGAAACCTTAGAATATATACTGTTAAGAGCCGTCAGCTCTTTATTAAAACCTTTTCAAAGTATGCCTTTCAATCATCAGCAAAACACCATTTATCCAAAAACTTTAGTCAAAACAAGGTATTCTTTCCACACCTGCCGTGAATGTGCTTGTTTCGCAGCTGAAACAATTCTTCACTCAAGCTGGTGTGGCCTTTACTCTGTTTTTCTTGGGACAGACTCTTATTAGTCTGACATTTCCCCCCCAAGTTTACATCCTTCATCTCTGTCAGGCTGTCCACCATGTCTGCATGAAAGGAGACATTTTCCTCCCTTCTTCTTTGTCGGACAGAAACATATTAGGTAACAACTTATGTTGACGGATACCAGGTCAGATGAGGATAACTTATCCTCCAAAGAGTGAAATCAAGACTTAACTTGTGATGAACACAAACATTTTATCTTGTTCCTCTTCCCAACTGTCTGACTTTTGTTTTTTAGTGCAACTTCAACTTTCTGGATTGCCAACCCAAACAACAACCTTATCAACTGTGCTGCTGCAGGCTCTGAGGTGAGTTTCTTGTTTCACTTTGAGCGTACCCTCTCATTTTGTCAGATCAGATTAACAACTGTAACGCGCATATTAACTCCCAAGTCAAGCAGGAAAGAGACAGAAACACCACCACCTATCAAGGTGATAGTCCTAATTATGATTAGACTTTCATGATTCTCAGGAACGTAATAACCTTGTTTGCATTGCTACAAAAATAACCCAAAAATACTGAAAGATAGTGTGAGATTATTCATGTGAATAGAATGTGTACATGTGCACTTTATGTGACATATGTCAAATATTGTAACAGACGTGTATGTGTTTGTTGTTTGAGATCACTTCCCTTTTGAACCTCATAGTTAATTATTGTTAGTGATTGATGTTAAGGTTTGTCTGTTTGATACACATGTTTGAAATTTGCACAAGTTTCCTTTATTTATGGGTTTTATTAATAATTAATGAACATATTTAAAGTAGTGAGCATTTGAATGATTTCTCACAGTAAATATCAACAATGATTTAACACTGTCGGAAGCACACAAATTTCAATATTCTATTCTTTATTTCGATACATCTCTGAAAGTGTGTACATTTTCAAATTATCACTTGTACAACATTCCTAGGAAATTAAATTGTCCTTTCACTGGTGAGTCTTTAAAAAGGTGTGCGCATTAATTACCCTTGGGGGCTACCCGGTGCACATAGGTCACACGTTGATGACCCCTACAGTAGATTTATGACAGTGTCTGTACAGCTTTTGATGTATGTTTGCATACCATAGGAAACAGGATTCTGGTTTATCTTCCACCATGTACCCACTGGACCATCTGAGGGGATGTACTCGCCTGGAAAAACCGAACACACACCTATGGGCCAGTTTATCAACAACAGAGCTCATTCCAACTACAGGGTGAGTCTGGAAATATATCACTTCATCAAATCCATCCATCCATCACACACACACACACACACACACATACATATATATATATATATATATATATATATATATATATATATATATAGAGAGAGAGAGAGAGAGATTGGCAGCTTATTGCATTTGCCGACAGCATAACAGATACATGCTGCTTCACCGTGTTTGCTTTGAACTCTGGGTTCCACTTAATTGGCCCAAGTCTGCCGACTACAGAGACATACTGGATGTATAACTCATTAGCATTTCCTTAATGTATTCAGAACCGAAACCATTCAGTGATTTATCGACGAGTTGCAAAACTTTAAAGTCTATTCTACAGCTGACTGGGAGCCAGTGTAACGACTTTGGGACGGGAGTAATATGTCCTGGTCTCTCTGTTCTGGTCAGAACCCAAACTGCAACAAACAGCCAACCAACAAACAAATAGAAGTACGGCTTTGATTTTTCAAGGGAAGAAACGCATAAACATCATTAAAAAATAATTACAAATAATTATTAAACAAAATAGAATAAAAATAAATTCTCAAAGGTATAAATCAGAAACGGAGGTGTGTGTTAAGAACAGTTGCAGCAGTGCGAGTTGTTATCGTCCTTCCTTTGCGTCTCTCTCCCTTTGTCACTTTTAATTTGGATCACCCTAATAGTAGCGTAGCTCATGTCAGCCTGTTGTCATAGGAAGTTTGTAAGAAGGAAGTTCACTTGAGGTTGGTGTTCTGGAGCCAGTACAGGTTTGACTTTCATCATTGTCCAAAAACTAATGCCATGTGTTTCTACTCTATGTAGGTGACTGTGATATATAATGCTCATATCATCAATAACTAGATTCATATTCATCTGTAGTATTTATTTCCACATGTATTTCTACCAGGAGATACTGTGGGTTCATAGTTATTTGTCATGTTCTGTGTTTTGTGGATTTTAGTTTTGATTGGATTTTACTTTTGTCATGTTTTGCTTGTGTGACGTGTGTCTGTTGTCAGGTTATTGTTTTCACCTGTGCTTGTCATCCCAGTCCCTTGTGTCAACCTTTGAACTCCTACAGCCACTAGTGTCTTGTCCAGATGTTCGTCATTGTCTTGTTAGGTTGCTTGTCTCCTGTCAGTCTTTGTTGGATCATTTAGCTTTGGTTTATAGCTCCAGTCAGTTGTCCCATCACATCATAGCAAACTGTCTGAGTATTTGCTTCTTTGAATTGAGTGATTTGGACTTTTATTAATGTAGCTTTGGGCCAACTCCAAAGTGCCTTGGTTACTTTTACGTTTTTGTAATTAAATACTTTTTGAGAGAACGCCTGTCTTGCTTCAGTGCTTTCCTGCATTTGGGCCCTCAACAACACATATCCATGGCATTATTTATTTATAAAAAAAAGAGTTAGGCTGATATAAGTTTGAGTGGAATTATCTTGGTTGGTTTACGTTATAATTTATTGGCCCTCCATGAAAAATATTGCATTGCATTTTCCCTTGCCCAGATGTGGATCACTGGGATCCTCCTCTGGAGGCAGGCCTGGAAGCGAGGCTCGTTGGTAAGCGCCATCGTGGGTGAGCCTGCACCCATGGGGCCTGACCGGGGTAAGCCGAAAGGACAACGTGGGTCCCCACTTCTATGGGCTCACCACCTCTCGGAGTGTCGAGGGGGTCGTTTACAATGTGAGCTGAGGGCCAAAGGCAGTCCGATCCCGGCATGACATGTCCCCTCTCTGTAAGGGAACGAGTTTGAACTAATATGCAAGGCAGAGAAATTCCAACTACATATAGTCTGACTCGCCTCCACACACAGCTTGGGCTCTGGTAATAGTCCTGTCGAGAGGGGTTAGACTCTCTTCCACTCTGGAGTTCCCCACATTGAGAGGCGCAGAGCAGATGTGCATATATACTTATCAAAATCAGAATCACCTTTATTGGCCAAGTATGTAAAACACACAAGGAATTTATCTCCGGTAGTATGCGCTACACTAGTATTACAGTAAACTATATAGGGCACCAGGACACCCTAGGCCGCAGTTCCGTGGTTGATTTTGTAGTCATGTCATCGGACTTGCGGCCGCATGTTTTGCACACTTGTATGAAAAGAGGGGCTGAGCAACTCAACTCATCACCGCCTGGTGGCGTGTTAGCGCCGATGGTGGGAGAAAATGAGGAGGTCCGTATTGGTAAAGTCTTCAAGCCGTGATCTCTTGTTACGGGCATGACACCTGGGAGTAGGCCCCGAGGACGACCCAGGACACACTGGAAAGTCTTTCTATCTATCTGCCAGCTAGATTGGGAATCAGGATTCCTCAGAGGGAAGTTTGGACTTCCCTGCTGAAGCTGTTGTCCCCGCAACCCGACCTCTGATAAGCAAAAGAGAATGATGAAGATGATGATAATCTTTGTGTTATTGTATTGTGTAATACAATACAGTTTACAGCTCCTGAATGTGATCAACTCGTAATAGCCTGTATGGGTGCTCAGTACTTGACATAAATATCTTCCTTGGTTTCAGGCCGGATTCATGCTAGATAATGGAGTCAAGACTACTCAAGCAGATGACAAAGACAAAAGACCTTTCCTCTCACTGATTGGAGCAAGGTAAAAAGATGTGCCCATCTTTTCCATTAGTTTTAACAAATCTTTAACTACGGTCAGGGATTTTGTCATTATATTCTATTACATCCTATTGGTGTGAATCATTGTCAAAAGTCCGTATGTGCCGACTAGTCAAGGAAGTGCACCACATCTTAGTACCCTAAGTCAATTGGAAGAGGCTCCAGCTTGCAGTAGAGAAAATTGATTAAAGAATTATACATTTTCGCTGTGCATTCACATTTGTTCTCTTTATTGCAAAGTGAATACAATTAATAAAGATCAGTGATCTGGAGAAAAAAAAGGTAGAACATGTTCTGTTTCAACAGCAAATGCAATGAACAGCACAAAAAATAACAAACTTCATTTTTAATCACCTAGTGATAACATCATTTTATGTGGCCCGAAAGGTATGGGCCCCACCAGGATGCTGACCCTTTGAAACCCAGAGTCCCAGCTCACATTCAGCATTTTGTAGCCTATAAGAACCAGGACCACGGAGCCTGGCTGAGAGGAGGGGATGTCTGGCTGAATGACTGCCAGTGAGTCCAAATTAAATGGTTGATTTTTGAGTGGCTTAAAATTCACCTGAATTTATTTATTTTATAGATTTGCAGATAATGGCATTGGCCTCACTCTGGCAAGGTAAGACCTCCTACTTAATCACAAAATTGTAAATCAATAAAAATAAATGGATCATGATTATTGTCATACCTCAAGGGAAAATATACACTGCTGCCAAGGTTTTGTTACACACCTTAGACCGAAGCAGTTCACAAACATGCAGGGCACCTTGAATGTCAAACGCGGACTAGTATCTCTCCATGAACCAGTTTCAACTTCTTTTTGTCCACAGCAGGACTTGAACTGTTACCTTCCGGTTGCAAAGTCCTAATTCGAGAAGCTACTGCCGCCCCTACATACCATATTATATTGACGGATGAAATTAAGGGCTTTTCGTGTATTCAATACAAGCATACCCCCTCTCTCGTTATCTCTGTTTAAGTAATTGGAAAAAACATTTCTGTATTTGGAATCCACACTGGTAGTTTGGGGAGCTCATTTAGTCGTTGCATAGAAGCACCAGTGGCTAAACCCAGACTGTGGCAGGCTTTTTACATTCTGGAAATTGATTTCACACCTCTGCTCCTAGCCCAAATCATCTTGAGTAAATGAAATAAATTAAAATGCCATTAATTCCTTTCTAACCATTAAAAGAGGAATAGGAAAATAGCACTCTATATATTTATCTTCATAAGAACATGCATGAACATGATGCAAATAGATTTTTCCTTTCAGCTCTTTCTAACTGGGAATGCCGCAGCATGAATTCTTTCTCACAGTTTTTACGTCGAATGCCTTTCCTGTCACAACACACCCATTTTTTTTTTTAATCTGGAATTGGGACCATCAGTTGCTAAATTGTGTTCAAGATTTCCCTGTCTGGCATCCCCTACTCTTTACAAAGTCATATTTCTAATTTGCATCATAATACTCATACTCATTTAAACTAAATCATTAAATCATTACATTCCACAATGGTTTGCTCATTATCTAGCGGAGGCTGTCTGAAATATTCAAATCGGTTTGATTTACCCATTTCAGTGGACTAATGGACTGACAAAAAAACTGAATTTCACCCAAAAAGTGTTTCTTAATTTAGATTACATTTAGGTGGGATATCATGTTTATCAGAAGTGTGCAAAAGTGCAAATGTATATTAATTTTGTATGAAAGAGGAAATGATGACATTTAGATGAATGTTTTTGTAACAGTCTTGGCACACATTTTCACTTCGATGATTCTCAGTCTGAACACTAGAGGCACTAAATAAAAGGAGTACCTAACAAACAGAGAATGTTGAGTCAAGTCAAGTCAAGTCAAGTCAATTTTATTTGTATAGCCCTTAATCACAGACAGTCTCAAAGAGCTTTACATAGCCACAATCGACATCCCCGATCTTAACCCCCTGGTGTAGGTAAACAAGGAGTTACGGATGCAATCTTACCTCTCTATATGTTAACTACGAAATAGAGTGAAAAATCACAATGCAAGATTCTTTGAAAATACCGCAATTTATGAAAATACATTTTGACAGGACAACTGAAGTGATACGTTCAGAAAATTTCATGATTTTATCTTTTGAGTGGAATGACAAAAAATAAAGAATGTAATCAATTAGGCTAGAATCACAACATTTCTGGTAGAGGTTGCATTATTCATATTTTTTGTAAACTTATATAAAATTATAATGCATCTGCACCTAATGTTTTGTTGTTTTCCAAATGTCGAATCAAATCATGTCCATTTTATTCATCTAGCACTGTTTCACAAATGATCTCTAGGAACTTTACAGTCTCGAGCTATGCTCTAAGTCCTCACACTCAAGAAAAGCATCTGAACTCCACATGAGCGAGCAATTGTCAAGGAAGGCAAAGAAAAGTCCCGCCCCAGGAAAATCTCGGCCAGAAGCAAAAGTCAGCGTCTGCATCAACTCATTGGAATAAAATTGAGAGACGGAGGAATTTGTTTTTAACTCTTAATTGTATTTACTATCCGCCATTCATGGGGGCTGCACCCAAATTAGAGAAGTCCAGACCTCCCTGTCCCCAGCCACTTTGTGCAAGTCTTCCAAGGGGTTCCCGAGATTTCCCCCTGACGAATAGAGCCTTCCAAATAAAATGTATTATTATTGTTAAAAATGGTGGTTAGTCCAACCAAAGGAGAGGGCTGAGAGATGTGACGGACTGCTGACTCACTAGCATATTCAACAACAATAATAAATCAAATCAATTATATGTTTATTTCTGAATTGGTTGTGGCTTTATATTTTTCTTACATTTGCTCTCTGTGTGTGCAGTCGAGGAATGTTTCCAGATGATGATGGTTCTCATCAGCAAGTGAAGAATTCTCTGTTTGTGGGGGAAAGTGGCAATCATGGGATGCAACTGCCTGATAACAGTATCTGGGGCCTAGGGGGTGCTGACCTCATGGGCAGGACCCTCCCGCGAGGAATGTAAGTGAAAGTGCAAATTCTTTATCCCACCACCGTCTCTTTCAGACGCCAAACCGCAAAGTGGATGCAATCACAAAATAGATAACATCACAAAATATATTTCAGCCTGTACTAGTCAACCTTGCCCTGGTTCCAGTTTTCATGTATATTGAGTTTTGTTGGTCCATGTGTTGTTGTTTAACAGACTTTAAGATGCAAAAAGAAAATTAAAACATTCACCAATAATGTATTATTTAGTTACAACCTGAACATTTTTTCATGAGTAGATCATACACACAAAAAATAATAAACATAGACATAAATTGGACTTTTCTCCTCAGAAAGCTGCACTCTATTTTATTTTGTTGGTGTAACAAGCTATCTACTAATGATGTATTTTGACAGATGAGGCTATCTTCATATGTGGAATTTCAATGTTTCCCCGTACTTGTGTGCATTTTCTTCAGATATTCAGTGTTCCTCCCAAATTTGCAAGTCTTGCATGTTAGGTTAATTGAAGACTCTTAATAGTTCACAGGTGTGAATATGTGTGAGTGGTTGTTTGTTGATATTTACACTGTGATCTATCTCACCTCTCGCGCAAAGACATCTGGGATGGGGTCCAGTTCACCCATGTCACACAACCCATTTTCTTGTTGGGTTGTTAACCAGGCCATAATATAATATTCTCACAAACCTAACATACCTGGACTCTTGTTTAAAATTGCACATGAAGTAGTAATCTTCATATTCATCTTCCTCATTTCTCTTTGCGCTCAAAGAAATGTTGGCCATTGAATTTTTGCTGGTCGTATGAGATTATTTATTTGTTTTGCATTCCTTTGAGCAGGCCTTGCTCTGCGGTCAGAGTGCTAGCAAGAGGAAAAATAGCGTACTCTAGGGGCAGATTGTGTATTTGTGTTTAACTTCAAACAATCTCAGACATCTATTCTATTCTATTCTATTCTATTCTATTCTATTTTATTTTATTATATTATCCATCCATTATCTGTACTGCTTCTCCTCACGAGGTTTGCGTCGGTGTTGGAGCCTATCCCAGCTGTCTTCGGGCAGTCAGCCGGGTACACCCTGAACTAGTCCGCTCCCTCTCTCACACCGAGGGACAATTTAGAGTCTTTAATCAACCTAGCATGAATGTTTTTAGGAATCTTGGAGGTAATATTATATTATATTATATTATATTATATTTAGTGCTGTCAAGAGTGATTAATTTTTTTTAACTAATTAATCACAAAAAATTCCATAATTAATCACGATTAATCAAATTTTTCAACTACAATTTTTTACGAAGCTTCTAATAGATATTTACTTGAATAATATCTTGGAATTGATGCAAAATCACACAATATGAAGTATATTTAATTCAAAGACTGTGTTCTAATAGCTTCCTTTGTTTCTTGAATACAATTGAAATGGAGACATCTTTACAGCCATTTTTCTTCAAAACATTTCTCACAACTGCCCACAAGCGCCACACTCCAGCAGTATTGGTTTGCAAGGCCCAGTGGTAACTTGAACACGATGTTTTGTTCTGAGGCGTGCTAGAGATGTACAGCTAATATGGTGCAATATTTGCAAAGTATGCTAATTATTTTTGAAGTAAATCAAACTGCGTTAATTGAGTTAAAATATTTAACTGAGTTCAAATTTATGGGATTAATCACCTGAGTTAATGCTTTAATTTTGACAGCCCTAATTATATTACATTACATTATATTATATTATATTATATTATATTATATTATATTATATTATATTATATTATATTATATTATATTATATTATATTATATTATATTATGTTATATTATATTATATTATATTATATTATATTATATTATATTATATTATATTATATTATATTATATTATATTATGGCATGTGTAGTAATGTGTATTTGGATTTTTGTGGCAATCGGTCGCCATTTTAGACAACAGAAGTGACAATTCTAGCAATATTACCTCGCTTGCCTCCCTGCTGTGACGTAGACGCTGAAACCGGAAAAAAATAACAAGCCGAGTGCCAATTTGTCACAAAAAAGAAAAAAAAAACTTAAATCACTAAAGAGGCTTTTAGGGGTGTGTGCATTTTAGTACTGATGTCATTTTTACATGCTAAACTATGTTAACGTCGGTGAAGCATCCCTTTAATATTGTCAATGAGCGTCCACGGCTCATTGATGGTTAGCTATGGAGATATTTTTAACGATTTGTTTTTATTTTGCTGCTTGAAAATGTCTTCACATTAAAATGACAATTAGCACCATTGGACATTTATTTAAAAATATTTGTGTGTGCATGAATGTGTGCAATGTGCATTGTTGAAAGGTCACTGATAAATAAATAATCCTGCGAGTGATTTATGATTTGAAACATGAATATTAAATGTATACAGTAAAATGCTAGCGCATGCAGTCCTGACAGACAGAATTTTAAAAATAGGAAAATTAAGATAAATTGATCAAGAAGGAAGGAGGAGATGGAGGAAAGAAATTACAGAATTTTAATCTGCCACTGCAAATAGTACTGTGTGGTGTATGTGTTGTAGTAATATTTATTTAATGTTCTTGTTGATGTTTTAAAAAAACAGAGCCTGAGTCTTTTTTGTTTAATTATTTTTTTTATTTATTTATTTATACTTATTGTTCTTCTGCCCTGTGACTGGCTGGCTACCAGTTCAGGGTGTAGTGCACCTTTCGCCTGTAGTCAGCTGCAGCTCCAGCACCCTCCTGCGACCCTGTACGGGATAAACGGTGTGGATAATGACATGACATCTTATTGTTCTACATTTCAATGCAAATGTTCCGAATACTTAAGAACAAACAACAACAAACAAATAAAACTATTGTTCATCAAGGTAGTTTCTGGGAAAATATATCATCCAGAAAAATTTTCTCATTGTGACAGGCCGCTTAATAAATAATGTAAATACAGTAGACTGACTAGAGTGAAGTTTCTACTATTCGATTCTGTTTGTTTCTGTGCAGTGATTTCCCTATCCGGGGCATTCAGATCTATGATGGACCCATCAACGTGCAAAACTGTACCTTTCGCAAGTACGTGGCTTTGGAGGGACGCCACAGCAGTGCTTTTGGTTTCAGGCTCAACAACCCATGGCAGAGCTGCCCTAACAATAATGTAACAGACATCACCTTCGACCACGTCCCTGTAAGTCAGAGTTGTGTGAAACAAAGTTTGAAGCAGTATTTGCACTACAGCAGAGATTCCTTTTTAGAGGACTACATTTTAAAACATACAATCCATACTTCTACCATCAGTAAAGCAGATGGGACTTTATTTTCAATAGGAATAAAAAAGACAATTTGGCATGAACAACATTTTGTCTGAAGTACTCAATCGTAAATTAAAAGACTAATTTACATAATTACTTTAGAGTGAACTTGTGAAAACACAAATGACAATATATTGACATTTTAGGACACCAATGAATGTGAATCTTTGTTTATAGATTTTCTGTATAGATTTTTTTTTGCTAAAAATTGCTCTCTCTGTCTTACATAGATCACATCGCGTGTGTTTTTTGGGGAGCCTGGCCCATGGTTCAATGCGATGCAGATGGATGGGGACAAGACCTCTATTTTCCATGACATTGACGGCTCAGTGAGTGAGTATCCCGGAGCTTACCTGGTTAAGGACGACAACTGGCTGCTCCGTCACCCTGAGTGCATTGATGTGCCTGATTGGAGGGCTGCTATCTGCAGTGGGCACTATGCACAGGTTGGTCATCAATAGAGAAACACACTTCCTACAAACACGTTACCGTTCAATTGTTGTGGTCCCAATGTAAATGGAACTAAATTTCTTCTGGGAAATTCTTGCTCTGTCGAGAAATCGGCGGTTTACAGCGATCATTTTGTACTCTCGGCTCGATGAGGGAAATCAAGCGCACTGTGACCTCCGTGCGCCACACTAGAAGGAACTGAAACGCTCACAATTGGCCAGCAAAGCAAGGCCAAGATTTAAATTTTTGAATATGTTTAGTGTGTCTATAAAAAGGTTGTTTTAATAAGGTTAAATATGCTTAAAGTAGGCTTCAACTATTTAAAAAAAGATGGTGTTTCTCTTGGAAATGTCCTCATTATGGGCCTAATAAAGGTGGTGATGTTACAGATTTTCTACGCTCTCAGGTGGGTCTGGAACATAACTCCCACGATGAATGAAGATCACTGTATTTGTTTTATCACAATAGCTCTTCTGTCTTTCCAAGATGATCATATCAACCATTAAACATGCATACCTTGGCTTACATTCACAAGCTACAAATAAGGTATGCCTGCAGCCTAATTAATTGATTTGTGTTGTGTGGAAAAACTTTTATAATTATGAGTAAAACAGCATTCAGTTGACTGCAGATTTCTGCCAAGGCCAAACAATCCCAATTACTAGTACACCGTCATACAGATACGCAACACCTACAGATACACATCTCTTGCATACAGTATTCTTTTTCATTTAGTAGAATAATTCTTTATTTGATTTATCTGTCTTATTGCTCAACTCCACCCCTGCAAAAAGTTTTGTCTAAATTCTTATCCCATTTTGGTGGGGATAATCCTGCAAACAATGATGAAAAAAATAACATTGCTTATTTTTTTTATTTTTATTCTCTAGTCTGCTTTAATTGAACAATAGTTTTTTTTGTTTGTTTGCTGGTTTGAATATTTTTGAAATTGTCAATATAACTGATTTATTGCCTGTGATTGTGGCGAATGCGGGTGAACTTTCCATTTCAACCAGTCTCCTGAGACCGGTTCCAGCATCTCTGTGACTCCGAAGAGGACATCAAGTGAAAAATAGATTGATAGATTTTACTTTACTTAATACTGTGACTTGAGACTTAAATCAGCTGAGCAAGTCTGCTGTGTTTGTATCCTACAGATCTACATCCAGACACGTAATCCTGCCGACCTGAACATGCACATAGTGAGAGATGAGTACCCCGATCGCCCCCTGACATTAGAGGGTGCATTAGGAAAGAAAAAGCACTACCAGCAGTTCCAACCAGTTATCACATTGGCAAAGGGCTACACTATCCATTGGGACCAAGCTGCACCTGCTGAGGTCATCATCTGGCTTATTAACTTCAACAAGTAAGTGAACACATCAACAGAACCTTAATCACACACAGAAACACGATTATGACGTGGATTCACAAAAAGCATCGTTATATTTTCTTAATGAATAAACTATGTATTTATTTACTTTTGCAGCCATTATATCTGAATAAATATCATAGTTCGATATTTATATATATATATATTTATATATATATATATATATATATATATATATATATATATATATATATATATATATATATATATGTGTGGAAATAGACAAGCATGTAATGTTTGTCTGCAATTAAGCACTTATTACAAGCCCTTTTTTAACATGTTGTACATCAATTTGTTGGAGGAAAAAATAATATCGGGTAAGTGTGTAATGCTGTAAATGGTGAGATTATACATTTATATGCTTTCTCAGTTACTGGCAATCTGAGGGATACAATGAAACATTAGTTTCATATTCCTGTTTTAGAATGAAATTTACCATCACCTCATTACTTTGGTACGTATGTGGGTAAAATTTCATTTGATTTATTAATTTCTCATTAAACCTTACAATTCCTGTGATATAAGTATCATTCCCTGTGACAAATTTAAAGAAAATTATGACTCTTTAAAATTAATGAAAAATTATAGCCAATGTCTTCATGCAAAGGCCATGAACTCAAGGTTTTAGGTGACTTTTTTTTTTTTTTCATAATCTGAGTTTCAAACTTCCATAATGTTCATTATCATTATCCTATTTTCAAAGACTATATTTCATGTAATTGATAATCTGATTAAGTAATTGCAGTTAATGTTTTGGTAACTCTCTCCTGAACAAAAAATCATCATAATTTGGAAACTACAATGACTTATTAAATTGGAATTTTCCATGGAAAAGTTTTTAAAAGCCTCAGTAAAGTTATGTAATGTAGAAATGTATAGTAGTATGAATGTGATAAAATATAGCAAATGAGGAAAAATAAATTGCTATTATTGCTGCATGACATTTTTAAAATAGGTGCACAAATAATTACCGGTAAGAGTCAAGAATGAACAAGCAAACACACCATTAGTTGTTCATATCCCTCGTTGGGATCAAATGTGTCACAGTGAGGAGGTATTTGTGTGTCAAGTGTTTCCACGATAGCAGCACTCGCACGAATCCAGCCGATGCATCCTTGGTTGATTGACATCATCTGAGTTTTCCAACCATTATTGGTTTATTAGTACTATGGCGCCATCTTGAGGCAAATATATTAACATCATGATTGTTTTGTTCATCCATCCATCCATTATCTGTACCGCTTCTGCTCACAAGGGTGGTGTGGGGCGCTGGAGCCTATCCCAGGTATCTTCGGGCAATAGGCGGGGGACACCCTAAACTGGTTGCCAGCCAATTGCAGGGCACACTGAGACAAAAAACTATCCCCACTCACACTCATACCTAGGGGCAATTTAGAGTGTCCAATCAACCTGCTATGCATGTTTTTGGAATATGGGAGGAAACCGGAAACCCACGAGGGCACAGAGAGAACCTGCAAACTCCGCACAGGAAGGCCGGAGTTGGAATCGATCTCACGATGTTACGTATTTTTCCAGAACCGCCGGAAAAAGGGTCGGGACTCTTTAAGCGCAGACACAGAAAGATGAATTTAACAAAGATATTTATTTTTACAAAAGAACAATATATATATATATCATATGCAAGTCCGACAAAGTGCAACAAAGGACGCTGGTGGAAAAACTCACACCAGGGAAAAAACGCTTGCAAGAGGCAAGGAACAAAATTGAAACGACAATCTCTTGCCGCGGAAGGGCAAGGAAAGCCAATTGACGAACGAGCACAACCGAGATGATCAATAAAGGAGAAAGAAAACACTTACGAACAAAATTCTCGGAAAGCAACAACGAGGCGTCTAACAATTCGCAGCTAGGAACCATGAGCAAGGAGAATCTTCCGACGCTGAGTTGTCGGCGTGGAGTCCTTAAATAGTGCAGTAATCAAGAACATGACAAGTGACAGCTACGTGGCTGGTGGGCGCGTCTCTCCAGCCATGACGAACTGACCCGAAACGAAGCGCTGGAAGGAAACGCCCCCACTCCAGCTGGGCAAAAACAAACACAAACATGACAGGACAAAACGGACCATGGCACACGGCCTCTGCACTTGAGGCCATCATATAACACGTCGTCCACAGTGCTGCTGTTCTATCACGGGGTATAGTCAATCGAAATATTTCCATCCTGTTAAATACTGTTAGAAAGTTATTTCAAGATTAAAAAAAAATCCATTTGAGCACTTCCTGCATGACTGAGCTTCTCACCCTTTGGCGAAAACCCGTTTCGACTGCTGGTATCTGTGATTTTGTTCTTTTGGTCACAATTCACAGCTCATGACCATGTTTGAGGGGGGGAATGTAGATCGACCGCTAAATCGAAAGCTTTGCCTTTCGGCTGAGTGCCCTCTTCTCCAGTACAGACTGATGCAGAGTCCACATTACAGTTGTGTAGACGCTGCACTGATTCGACAGTCAATTTCCTACATCAGAGTCCAATCCAGTTGAGGTGAGCCTGACTTCAACTACTGGGGAGAGTCACTCAGGCTCCTTCCCTGCCAAATGCGCCACTGAGCCCCACCTCCATGGAAGGTGTTCCATTTTTGTTTTTCATCAAAACAGATTTTGAGATGTGCTTTGACCTGTTTAACCCGGGTGACCCTACAAGGAACACAAAGCCCACTGCGATTAGATCATTGTGAGGGCTCCACCGACATGTTAATTCCAATATTTGGCAGAAAGAAAATTCAGATAACCGATTAATTGGCTGATTTCACAAATATAAAATAACTCCTTTTTGGTCACTTAATGCTTTTCGGTGGATAACAGAACATTTGACTTTGTCGATTTATAAATATTTAGTTTTAGATTCAGGCCATAAATGGAAAGCCACATCGACTACCAGACCAAGCCCTTCACCGCAGATGGGCCTCGGCTCAAAACAAACAATCTAATCAAATTTCTTTACTTGCTGTGATATATTCTTCGTGAGCACTCTTGGGGAGGAAAACCCATCCTCTTCAAGGAGGACAAGATCCAAGATGGCCCATTTTTCACTAACACGCTAAACCTAGGCAATGTAACTACAACACTCAAGACATGAGTTTTTGTTTTTTTTTCAACGTCACATCCGCTGTCAGTTCGTTCAGGTTTGCCCCACCTCAGAAATGCACTGCTAAAGCTGGAGCTTAACATAGCAATTATCATATTATCAACTATCATATTAGCATATCTGCATGCACAGCAATTTATTGAAACAAATCACATTGTTTTTCTAAATACATTTAAAAAATAATGCAGAGTTATGCCGACTATGTTGATGTTATAATCAATGGGTTCTGAAAAAATATTTAAATAGCTGGTGTACAACAATATAACACAATTTCCATTACATTTCATGCTCAATTTTGAAAGACATTTGTAATGCCACATCAAGGTGTGTGTGGCCAGTCAAGGTATTTATTAGAAAGTTTTATTTAAGTGATGACAAAACAGTAGTCCTTTGGATTTCTCTAAATATACAACCATCTTTTATGACAGAAACGACTGGGTCAATGTGGGTGTGTGCTACCCACAAGGAACCACCTTTGTTGTCATCTCCGACATTCACAATCGCCTGACCAAACAGACCCGCAAGACAGGAGTCTTCATGAGAACCATGCAGAGGGAGAAGATCAACCACTCACACCTGACCAGAAGCTATTACTACTGGGAGGAAGACACAGGGTCAGACACACATATGCAAATATGTTGCAAATGTAAAAAGACAAGTAAATGCATTACTTGTTGGGAAAATTAATGTTGTGGGATAAATTATGCTTCTGATTACGTTATACCCAAATAAATAACAGGGTTGGTTTAATCATGCAGGTACACAGCTGACAAATACGATGAGTCTATTGAAATGTTTAAGGTTGAAAATTCAGCGCTGCATACAAAAGACAAGCCTGAACCACAACTAAGATATACTTTAACGAGCTTTGTACACTGGAGGAGCGAGTGGGGTGGGGTGAGTTCGGGGGATCGAAGGGGCAGTGAGCCCCCACCCCCAAATTATGCTTGAATTAAATCTCGTTCCATGACAAGTCACCCGCCCCAAATAAATCTGAAAATTTTATCCAAGTGAATTTTGATTTTAATGAACATGCAGTACTTGTTGATAGTGGTGGTACAACACCATATTTCACATTTCAGGTAAAACAGGGGTTTGGGAGTTATGGCCCACCGATTCGTCATTAATTTGGCAAAAAGGGGCATGGCCACCTTCCTTCAAACCCCTATATATCAAAAACTTCTGGGTCAAGCTTCACAAAAGTATTGTTAGAAAGAGAATTCGATAAGGAATCAAAAGCTGCAATTATATTGGAGATTGGAGCACATTTGAATAACTTTACATTTTGACCTGGTGTGTGTGTATGTTTTGCAGGCTGCTCTTCTTAAAGGTTCAAGCTCATAATGACAGGGAGCAATTTGCCTTCTGCTCCCTCAAAGGATGTGAGAGGATAAAGATAACCGCTATCGTCCCTAAAGGAAGTCCACCCAGCAATTGCATGACTCTGGCCTACCCAAGACATGCTGACCTGCCCGTTGTAGATGTACCGATGCCCCAAAAGATACCAAATGACAGACTGGTGAGAGATGGGAAAGAATGAAATTCATGCACAAATAATAACAAAATGCTCAGCTTGTGGTGATATTTTGGGGAGTTTGATCATGACCGATGTTTGGTTGCTGCATGTGATTCAGCAAACTCAGGTTTAGCTTTAACCTGGTTTGAGTTTGTCCTCTAGATCAAGGGTCACCAACTCCGGTCTTGGAGGGCACCTATCATGCCTGTTTTCCATCTCTGCCTCCTGCAACACACCTGATTCAAATGATCAGGATCGTTATCAGGCTTCTGAAGAGCTTGCTGACGAGCTGATCATTTGAATCAGGTCTGTTGCAGTAGGGAGAAATGGAAGCCATGAAGGATTTGGTGACTCTTGATCCAGGCAGGGTATTCAATCCTGTTCGTCGCAGAAAACCTTGTGACGCAGGATTGGAGACCCCTCACCTATCGTAACTCCGACTAAACTTTCCGATTCTGTGCCAGCACACCAGTGCTTTTATTTGTTTCAATCAAAGTGAAAATTCACATTGAACATAAAAACTAAGAAAAAGACAATATCATAAATTATCTTCATCAAGAGGCAAATACTGTATGTGCACTAATTTTACGGAACCAACAGTGATATAATTTGATTACTTCATCTTGATTGAAGTGGTGAGTTTTTTTTTTTCAAAGTAGGACTGATCTCCACTCTTGTTATCTGTTCTGTTATTGTGGCGAAAGCATCTCTCTCAAGTGTCTAAAAGGTTTCATAAGATTTCCTTTTGTTTGTTTCAGCACTCGCCAGAGCACTTACTGGAAGTCAAACTCGAGTCCTATAACACTCGCTTCTTCCACATCAAGGAGGACTTCGCCTTTACTGAGGTAAATCATTTTTTTCCGCCAATCCCTCTTGTTGGAGAGCACCATCACTGCTCTGATTTAAGATGTGCATACACTGCAATGTTACGAGTGTTAGTCTTGACTTACAATCCAGATGGCAGTAGGTCTTGAGCCGTGTAAACAGTATTATGTTCCAACTTCGCATTGCCATTGAGCAAGGCACCAAGAGGCTCGAGTACTAAACCTTGTTATGTGTATGACAACTGGTTTTAATGCGGTGAAAGTACAACACGGGGCAACAAGAAAAGACAGCTCCCGACACCAGTTGGGGATTTTTTTTACAGTGGGAGCAAAGTTCCCAATTTGATTTCCCTTCCCTGGTGAACAACCAGCTTTAAACACATGTCCTGTGACTGACTCTTGTCCAAAGCCAGCTGACATAAGCTACAGATTAACAGATAACTTTTACCTAGATGACCAGTAAAAAAAAAATGTATGGATGGATGAATGACCAAATTAAATGCAGGACAATAAAAGAGAAATAAATAATAGAGCCGCATTTCATTTTTTTTTTTACTTCAAACAGCAGACATGTTCAGTTGTGTACCGAAACAATTCAATTAAAAAAAAAAGGTGTCCTAGAATCGTGACATGTGTAAATCTGACCAGAACAAGAAATCTCCCATAAAGGAAACCTGTCCATCCATTTGACAATGGTTAATGACTTGTGCACCTCATAGTTTGGGTCGTTCCTGAATTGGGCCCTAACTTTAATTGTTCAACAAAGTGTACCCCGTAAATGAATTCAACATTAAAGGGACAGTTTATTGACATTAACTTTGGCACTTATATAATAGATTTGCATGATGATTTACTAAAATTCTCCGCCCTAAAAGACTCTGAAGTGATCTAAGGGCTTTTTGTGATGAGATTTACGATAAGATTCACGCCCCCTTTTGGAAATCGGCTTGTTATTTTTTTCGGTCTCACCGTCGACTTCACAGCAGGGAGTCAAGCATTGTAATATTGCTTGCTTTGTCAGTTCTGTTGTCTAAAACAGCGACCAATCGCCACATATATGCAAATGCACATTACTAGTCTTGTCCACTTCAACCTGTGAAATTATAATAGCGTTCTGGACAATAGTCTGGATTTATTGAAATCAAACCTGAGTTCATGTGATCACCTCCACAAAATCAAATATACTGTGCCGATCTCTTACACAGGCTGAAGCGGACAAGAGCATGTATACGTACACGAACCCCAACTGGTTATATTGCTATCTAGCTACGCTAAAGTTGTGTCAAGTCTCAGGTGGCAGACGGTGGCTTTTTATTATTTATTATTTTTCTATCTTGAACTGTTTGACAGCGGCAATGTGAAAAAAAATTGGTACCATACCAATAGCATCTGAGTGAAAAAGATCAACATCTATGGAGGCTTAGCACTGTTGGACCTTAAAAAAATGTTTTGGTTATTTTTTTAATTTCTCAACTAGGTATAAAAAAAACACTCTTGTAACTTCAATGACTTCACTGTGTAGATCAAGTGTAGTTACCCTTCATACATTAAGCATTCAAGCAGATAAGCGTTTAGGCAGGTCACATTTGCCTCCCACCTGCTCAGACTTGTTCCTTGTTCTCTGACTAAAATACCTTCTGTTTTATTAACAAATATTGTTTTTACGTGTAAGATTAAATGATGCTGCACGGTGTGTAGTAGCACATAAGAGTTTTGTGATTGACTGCCAATGACAGGTGAATGGCCGAAAATTGTATCAACCAGAGGATGGCGTGCAGCTAACTGTAATCGACGGGCATGATGGGAAGGTGGTGGACAGCAAAGGCTTCAGGAACTCGATCCTTCAAGGTGTGCCTGCGCAGATAAACAACTACATCAGCGGCCTGAGAGATGGGTAAGATCACTTTGTAACGACCCCAGCTACAGAATACAGAAATATTGGATTCATAAATAAAGTTGTATTGTATTGTATAATGAAATCAATATCATTTTTGATTCACTAAAAATTGAGAACTGGCGTGAATATTTTACTTCGACAACTTTGTGAAACGTTTGAGTGACTTGAGCCACGATTTTTTTTTCTCCATTATTATTATTAATTCAATACTGCATGTGTCCCATTCTTTCTCCAGTTCTGTTGTTCTCCTGACATCAAAAGGCCGGCTGGTAACCAGAGGTCCATGGACCAAAGCACTGGAGCGACTTGGAGCGGACTCAGGCAAGCCACTGAAAGGTAATTTTCAACAACAAAATATTTCCTTCAATTTAAAAAGTGGTTTGACCTGAATGTTCACCAAAATAACAGTCTGCTAATATACAGTTAGTTGACCTTTGACAAACAAAAACTTCAAACACGAGCTTTTTGAAATATTAGTAAAGCACAGCAACTGTCCATAAGTGGTTTTATACTAAGTGACAAATAAACATAATTATTCAAGTCAGGTACATATTATTTGCAGTATTTTGCACCAATTCAGAATATGTAATTTCAAGACAGTCCTCACACATTAAGAAAAACAACAAAACTTCAAATGAGCAAAACAGAGCAGGGCTCTGGACGGCCTCAAAATGGTGACATTTTGCCCCCTCAATTGGAAACTTTGCAAATATTGTCAGTTACTCACATCACACATCAGCGTTAACCAGTAAATTTGCAGATTTTTTTTTCTTTTAATGATTTCTATTGAGTATTTTTTTGTTGCAGACAGACCCTTTTCTTTTTTTTTTTTTTTGGGGGTCGGAAGGTCGAGGCTGGAATGGTACCAAGATCGCGGCCGCGGGGCAAAAAAGAGATTTACAATGTGTGCGCACCAAAATTTTGTACTAGTTTTGGAGATGAAAAAAGATAAATATTACCAAAAAAAGTTGGGCAAAAAAAAAAAATCCCAAACCGAACAGATTTATGTGCGGTTTCACACCTCTCTAAAAAGCTTCACACACATAAACTAGAGTTGACACAAATTCCAATGCAGAAGAGGCTTGCTTCGAGACAACAATCCTCACATCCTATCCGATGTTTTCTTTCGGCAGATAAATTGGCATTTGTGGGCTTCAAGGGCTCATTCCACCCTGACTGGATTCGATTGGAAGTGGACCCGGACAGAGCCAAGATCCACCAGGTCCTGCCAATACCCGTGGTCCACAAGTTGAAGCTATGAGCAACTCACAGAATACACAGAGGCTATGTGGCTGGAATATAATGACAACAACAACAAAAATCTCACCTACTCCTATAATACACTATACATTGACTGCAGTCTTCTGCGGTCCAGGTCCACATGGTGTGTTTTTGAAAAGGAATTGTGTGTTTAGGTGTGTTAAGAATGAGAAATGTTGTCCATGATGAATCTAAGAGCACCTCATTAGCAGACGGCTTAAACTCAAATACAGAGTGCTTTTTAGTTCTGCTCCTGCACAATTATGGTGGACTTTTCATACATTAATGGGCAAGTTTGTGATGCAGCACTTATATGTTCTGTCATGAGCACATTAGTCACGATATCATTAGCCTTGTATTGAGTCCTGCTGTTGCAACATGTGAGTTGTAACAATACGCTCGTCTTGTGTAAACATGAGTTGATTAATCACCTCATATCCCGTAATATTCATCCTGCAATGAATGTGCATTCTGCCTAACGTGTACATGAGGACAGTTATGGTCAGAGGACACATGCAGGTACAAGTTAAAAGCAATTTAGCAGTGCGGAAATAAATGAGAAATCTTAAAAAGTTGGTCAGATTACAGGTTCATTGGCATTGAAGTGGCCACGCTTTTCAGATAGTTTAAGTGTTGAAAGTTCATTTATTTTTGTCAAGCTAAATATTAGCCTGCCTATGGAGAAAGACAACATGCATCTATTTTAGATGATGCGCATGTGACATACTTTTCGTTAAAAAGCACTTACTTCTCCTGGGTTTGCGTTTTGGTCGCTATTGTTTCTTGTTTGCAACTCTTCGTGGATTTCTATGATGTCAGCCAGACACCTTTTCAACCTGGGAAACAACATACTGCTTTTTTTTTTTTAATTAGTAACATTTGATAATACTGGAGCACGCTGTATTTGTCATTAACACACTACAAACAAACTGAAGTATTTTCTTAAAGTACATTCTTATAATAAGTATTACAAGCAAAAAATTGTCATAATAATTGATAAAAAAAAAATACAGATTTCTGTGCTTTTCTGCCTTGACTGACATTTAGAATATTGGAATGCAAGACCACTTACATAATATAATCGGGTCCTGGTTATCAAACATGTATCATCTGTATCCCTCCATGAAAGTAATCTTTTGTTTGTTATTCTGTGGTACGAGGGTGCTAAATAGTCCATGTTGAACTTAATTACTGAGAGAAAAAAAGAAACATAAATTATACCCCGGGTTGTGTATTGTTCTTGTAACTGGTATTTGTGATCCATCTGTCTGTAACTTTAGTGTTCAATCAGCAACCCAAAACAAAATGATCCACTAAATGCCAAATGAGTTTTTATGGGTGTAATTTTCTTATTTAAAAGTCCTACAGAAACATTTGTTCCAATCTGGACCCCTCTCTTTGCCGAAATAGCTGGTCTTTTTCGGATGGCGGAGGAGTAATTCAATGTTTTGTATGTTGGATGTGTTTTTAGAAATCCACAGATACGACATATATTTTATACTTATTTATTGTACAGACTCCATCCACTAATCCAAATCTGCGAATAAGGTCATCCGAGCTGTATGGTTGTTACTGTCCTGTGGCTAAACCAAGTGTAGAGATAATCGATCCATCTTTCAACCTTCTGCAAACGTGCATGTGAATATTTCACTGTAAACAAAATGGATGTGTTGTATAAGTGATTTGAGCTTGTAAACTGAAAAAGTTCATGTTTGTCTGTCGAGACTTTTGTACAGAAATAAACAATGCTGACAAGAGATGTTTTACTGGTGAAACATTTAAAAACCAACATATTGCAAATTTACAGGACATCACTGAACTTGCAATTTAGTATTCACACTTCTCAGTAGATTCACTTGAAGACAGTGTTCATGTGTCTTAATATGTCTGTGACATGCTTTGGTCAAAATACCTCATGGATTAAAAATTACAACTCACTTAAATGCCCCATTTTTTTAAGTCTGCCGAAGCATACCCTGTTTTGAGGGGGTAGTCCTGTCTATTGAAAATGAGTGACAGTTCAGTCTGCCCATTCGCTCCACTGTGAAACAAATTCCGCGAATATGGCTTCAGCTATCATGTCCAAAGCTAGGGTGTTGCGACAAGGCGAGTGGCTCCTACTTGAGACGTGTGTGTGTGTGGGTGTGTGTGGGCGTGTGCGCGTGTGTGTTTAAGTGGGATGAGGGGGGAAAAAATCCATCCATCCATTATCTGTACCGCTTCTCCTCACAAGGGTTGCGGGGGGGGGGGGGGGTGCTGGAGCCTATTCCAGCTATCTTCGTGCAGTAGGCGGGGGACACCCTGAACTGGTTGCCAGCCAATTGCACAGAGACGAACAACCATTCGCGCTCACACTCATACCTAGGGGCAATTTGGAGTGTTCGATCGACCTGCCATGCAGGCTTTTGGAATGTGGGAGGAAACCCGGAGTACCCGGAGGAAACCCACGCAGGCACGGGGAGAACATGCAAACTCCACTCAGGAAGGCCGATGCCAGGATCGAACCCAAGACCGCTGCTGTTTTTCACTGTGGGGGGGGGACACAATAAAAATAATTTTCACTCATGTAGGCAGCACTTCTTGCAAAACTCTTTATGCACTTGTTAATTTGTGCAACAGAGCTATGCATGTGATGCATGCAGCAGACATACCATGAACACAATTTCCCCCCAACCACACCGCGTCAACAACTTGATAGAGCAAACAAGATTGTGCTGGTTAGCAGAAGCTAAGCACGTTAAACAATGCTTATCTGTGCATTCAACAAAATTTCATACAGCACTGGTTATTTTTTGGCTTTGGCATGGTAAAATTTCAGACAGTGTACAGTCCAGTCTTGGTTGAGCTGTCAAGTCATGATCAAACAAGCAGATTAATGATTTTTTTAAACTGATGGGTGGGCAGGCATTTTACAGATCCAACTATTTAGGTCGGATAACAGTTTGAAAATTTGTTTTTATTTTTTTCCCCATGAATAGCAGTAATCTATCCGCAACCATTAAAAGTAACGTACACCTGCAACCGTCTCAGGTAGGCTCATTACTCTCTTGCTTTTCAAAGACTTGAAACTAA
Organism: Idiotropiscis lumnitzeri; assembly: GCF_059441095.1. Taxonomy (NCBI): domain Eukaryota; kingdom Metazoa; phylum Chordata; class Actinopteri; order Syngnathiformes; family Syngnathidae; genus Idiotropiscis; species Idiotropiscis lumnitzeri. The sequence goes on along the minus strand of NC_142395.1, from coordinate 3,679,093 downwards.
AATAATGAGTTTTTATAGAATAGATGTTCAGACTTTGTGAACAAACCTAACCTGCCACACTGGTTAGATCACTGTCATCTTATGTGACCATCTGGCTTGCAAAATGAAGTTGAATTGAAATTACGTTTTTAACTGTATTTTTCATCTTCCCATGCATTTAAAAATTGTATGCTTATAAATGTGTCACCAAATATTAGGTTTCCATTCTCCACAACTAACTCATGTTCACACTCCTGTAGGGCCCTAAACTAAACCAAATTCCGAATCACTCTCTCCTGTCCGTTTTATTTGTAGGCTTGTTCCAACACACTTGATTCAAATGAGCAGCTCATCAGCAAGCTTCGCATAAACCTGATAACGAGCCTGATTTTTTGAATCAGGTCTGCTGGAACATGGTTACGGTTATCTAAAAAAACGTCTGGATAGGTGCTCACAGCCCGGAGTTAGAGACTCCTGTTCGAGACGCATAATGTATATTGTATTCCTTTTGTCCACACGATGGCAGTAGAGGACAGCCCAAAATCAAATACGCTCACTGGAGTGAACTACGTATTAGAACTTAGCACCCTACGTATAAATCGTAGCTTTAGAGGATCTGATCTTGAAATACGAATCTAATACTTAGAAAAAGTCAGCATGAATATACACCAATCAACCATTCCGCGATTATTTTTCAAACCAAATTAGATTCTACACAGCCGAATTACTATTGTAATGTGTCTCCTACCTAAATAAAATCCAATTTAGTTCAGGCGGGAAAATGAATGGATGGACATTCCTTGAAAACATTCATGTATAGACATAGACACACAGCTGCTGACGTTTCATACTCCTGTGGCGGGTCCTGTCTTGAGAGCAAACTGGCCGCGGCTAGTTTTTTTTTGTTTGTTTTTTGGTCTGAAGGTTGTTGATTCCCATGAGGAATATGTCCAGATTTTACCACTTATCACAAATGCAACGCTAAACAACAGTAATCAGTCGTTTTCGCGGGTTTGGATGACTGAAGTCCCAATCAACCAACAAGAGGATATAAAGTTCTAATCATCAGTGTACATGACATGACTGAAAATGGCTGCCACAGTTGGTGGCAGAACACAACTGCAGTTTCCGGACAGCTGTTAGTGTATCCGTTAGTGAGTCACTTCACCTTATATTCGCCATAATTAGCAATGGAAGGAGTCTCCCACCCTATTTGGTCCTCTCGCCTTACTTATCTTAAGAGGCTCTTGTACATATACTACCTGGGGTGTACTCTTAGCCAAAAAGATGCCGGCATCACTGTTGTGGATGAACCAACCCAAACAAGTGAGGTGCAAATGCAGATGGCATCAATGACCGATAGCTTGAACCCCCCGCCCCCCCCCCCACACACACACACACAAAAAGTGAGGCAAACGGAGGAAGAAACAAACAACAAAAAATACACATAATCAGTGTATGTAATGAAAAGTGAACAGAAAGCTTTTGTTTTGTCAAAACCTTTGTATAAAACATTTATTTCCATATTGAGTGAAAATCAAGAAGAATGTACAAGCTGTTTTTTTTTTTTAACAGCTTGAAGTGCATCTGGACATGAATTCCTCGAAACACTTGGAGTGAGCTGTAGGTCAAATAAATGACATGTACCTATGTTAAGGACAATTTAACAAACGCATAACAACACTGCTTTTCGAGAGTACCGACTACCCTTGGGATGTAATCAGACGGAGAGCAAATTTAGAACACAGTACATATTGATCAACAAAACACATGGGAGGGCTCAGCAGCCAAGGGAATCAACCCAGAAATGATTTATTAATTAGTTCATTGATAAATGACCTTGAACAGCAACCTGTTCCTGTGGTCCTACAGCCTCTCAGACAACTTAAAAGAGAACTCCATCACGCCATCATAGCTCCTGTTTCTCAAGGCCGGCTCTGTTACCTTCCAAATCTACCTTTGTGCCCTCCATCTTTTTTTTGCTCTTCTTCTTGGCATTCACCTCATTCTCCTGCTTGTGCTTGCTGCCGTCATCCTTGGCAGCCTTCCCAGGGAACACTTGCCCTTCTACAGTGACATCCAAGCAGCGCTCTTGGGTCAGCAGGAAATCTTTGACTTCCCAGGCTAAGCTGCCATCTCGCAACATAAAGATCACCCTGTTGGAGCCCACTACAAATCTGTAGGGGGGACACAGACGACAAGTGTACTGTTGTATTTAAAAAAAGCAAAAATAAAAGAGAAACCTTCCAGTATAGAAGAGGAAGACAGAAAGCTTATAAAATTCATTCTGGTGGTACAAAAGGATAAAACGTCAAACATGGCGGGACTGTCCAAATGCTTTTCATACCTTTGAATGTCATAGTTTGCATTGAAGAGACTGCCCTGCCACAGGCCTGTGATCTCCTCCGTCTCCTTCTCATTGGGTTCCCCTGACACTGTAGCAAAGACCATCAGTGTGCGACCCTTCTTGGACATCTTCAGCAGGTCTTCTGGTTTGGACTGATCGATTTTGGAGAAGTCGATGGGAGGAGGAGCTCGTCTGTGCTCTGGAAGATCACCTTCCTCAATGTCGTCATCTTTCTGTGGACATGAGAGGAGAAAGGTAGCACACAAACAAATGCAAAACGCTGTCATACTATGACTCACTTATGTATTCATGTGTATGACATTTAGCAGCGACTTTGTAAGGGATACATTTATTTGATTTCATTTACACTAAACTCAAAAACAGAATACCAGGGTTTCATTACTCCAGCAAATAGATTTTCTAGTTTGACGTTGTTAAAAAACAACCACAGGTATGATGAAAAAATTACTTAATTATTATACACATATACACATATATTCTGTATATTTATGTGACAGATGATGCAAACTCTAAGGCTGACAATGCTGTACAGGTTCCATTGACTGGACAACAACATAAAATTGACACAAGGAATCATTCCAAACATCAGGAGTGAAATGGTCAGTTCATGTTTGTCAGTTTGTGTGCCAAGAAATGTCTCAGCATTTTAAACACTTAAATTGTTTGTTTATTTTTCTTCGGATTGTTTCATGCTTCTCATCTGCAAGTTGATTGAAATCTTTAGAACTCTTTTGAGTCACATATCTCTCTTGAAATACCGCAATAATCAAATGCGTTAAAATTGGTTAATAATTGATGAAAGCAGTCATTATTGTTTTAAACATTGTTGTCCTCGGGCTGATACACGTTTATTTATCAGAGAAATCTGACCATGTCATGTTGCTATGTTTGCTTTTATAATCTAACAGCTCAGTGAGATGGCCATTAGTTTGGACCAATTATGCAGTTTTTTTTTGGGGGGGGGGCGCTTTCATACTTGCGGGAGAAGCCATGTGGACGTACGAAGATTGCTAACACACAACGTAAAGCCATTGATATAAATGAAAGAAGCACCATCGCACCGATACTTGAAAATGGCAAAGCAGTCTTGTGACAGTCGATACAACAGCAGCGAAATCACACTCTTGGGTAAATTTGAGGACAATGTTATTGTGTTAAAACCGCGAAGAAGTGGTTATTTGGATAGTTGGATACATGACGTAGGACAGCTCATGGCTGGCTCGCCTATGAGCGACTGAATGAAAAGCAAAATATTACGGTACCTCCCACTGTTCAAGAAGGCGAGCCATATCTGCATCATTGTAGTCTCTTATGTCCTTTTTTTTCTTGGGCTTATCTATACTGTCAGTCGCCAAAGAAGAAAGCAAACAAGTACAAAAGAGGAGCGCTACACATTTCCACCGAAAGTCAGCCATGTTTACAGATGCTCCAATCTGATTGGCTGGTGCCTTTCTATGTCATAAGACCGAAGGGTACGTCTCAGAGGTAAAACAAGACGGAAACCTAATTTTCGTTGAGGGATTTTCAAAATTTAAGAAACCATGCTTTTTTTTGTGAAGAAAACAGAACGTGAAATCACAATGTATATATATTAGTGCTGTCAAGTGATTAATTTTTTAACTAATTAATCACAAAAAATCCATGATTAATTGCGATTAATCACATTTTTCAAATACTATATTTTTGTGACGCTTGGAACTGATATTTACTTGAATAATATCTTGGAATTGATTCGAAAATCACCAAATATGAAGTATATTTAGAATCAGAATCGGAATCATTCAAAGACTGTTATTATAGCTTTCTTTGATTCTTCAATACAATCTAAATGGAGACATCTTTACAGGCATTTTTCGTCGAAACATTTCTCAAAACTGCCAACAAGCGCCACACTCCAGCAGTGTTGGTTTGCAAGGCCCAGTGGTAACGTGAGCACGGTGTTTTGTTCTGAGACTTGCTAAAGATGTACAGCTAATATGGCACAATATTTGCTAAGTATGCAAATTATGTATGAAGTGAGTTAATCGAGTCAAAATATTTAACTGAGTTAAAAAATGTTGGATTAATCACCTAAGTTCATGCTTTAATCATATATATATATATATATATATATATATATATATATATATATATATATATATATATATATATGCACCCCCCCGCTCAAATATAGGGTTGGTGCATATATAAATTACATAAAAAGTACAAATAGTGCAAAATATAGAACATTTGAAAGCAAAGTCTCATATTATATTTTATTACAGTGGTGATGTTTTTATTCGTGATAATAATAATAATAATAATACAAAACATGTATATGTTGATATCTCTTTCCTGCCATGCAGGTGGTCTTCCAATCCATGCCACATTATTAATTATTATTATTATCATTTTTATTATTATTATTGAAACATTTATGTGACTAAATTAAATACAATCAAAATAAATCTCCCAAACACATTAGGGAAAATCTTAAGTCTTATGGGCTGATGATAACAAGGCTAAATATTTTCGACATAATTCTAATGTTTGGCGCAAACACACTATTGCTCCTCACCAAAAGAACACCATTCCTACAGTGAATCATGGTGGTGGCAGCATCATGCTTTGGGACGTGTTTCTTCAGCCAGAACAGTGCGTTTAGACAAGGTGCATGTCATTGTACAGTTCCGAATGATAATCAGTTTTAGCAACTTTTAGTTGTTTCTGTTTCCATTAAAAAGCAAAAAAAAAAAAAAACTTAAAAAAAAAGTATTTTACAACAACTGAAATGTATTTTTGGGAAATCAGAGGCCGTTTAAATTATAGCAGGTATGTGCTGACTCCAATTTAGCTTTAGTTTTAATGTGTTAGTTTTTTTCTGAGCACAGCCAAATCCCCAGTTATAAGAGGGTGTACTGTACACTGGGTTGCAAACTCATTAAAAGGAAGAAAAGTGGAGTTGAAGATGTTATTGATCACATTAATGGTGGAAAAGGTTTTGAAATGATTTATCTTGGGGTTTTTTTTTTGTTTTTTTGTTTTTTTTAATGACGGGGTGTGTAGACTTTTCATATCCTTTGTAAAATTATTTAAAAATGATTTTGGGGTCTTGTCAAAGAGTAAGGTAAGAATGGAGTGACAGATCAACTGTTGGCTTGATGCTGCATCTACAGTGAAGCAGACTCAGTCTGTCATGGTGAAGAAGGAACTTGAGCCACAATGCAAAGCTCACATCAAGCATCTACTTTCCACACCTGTGGTCACAAGTTGAACAAGAAAATGGATATAAGGAAGGAGTTTCCTATGTCAAGCGATTGAAATGCTCCTCATCCAGGAGGGTGACTTCTCCTCGGCATCAGGAGGATGCAGATGAGGTGGATCGGACATCTGGGGTCGTGTTGAATTTGTTTCAAAATATGGTGTAATTATTTCTGTTTCTGAATTGAATACTGTTGTAAACACTATTTCTGTTGGTGTTATTGCATTATGCATGAAACAGCGGGATCACGCACTTAAAATATTCCAAAAGACAGAAACGACACATGATCGACAAATATTCACTTCCCTAAGAAATAAAGTCACTAAAGCTCTTAAGAATGCAAAGGCAAAGTTCTTCATTGACGCAATAAGAAATGCAAGAGGCAATGCCAAGGAAATATAGACAAACATAAAGAAACTAACAGGACAGAATGCTGCAAATAGACATATTAAGGAACTCCAGCTAAATGGAAATACGACTCAAGATTCAAATGAGATTGCAACAGCCCTAAACACATTCACAGAGAGAATATATAGATTGTATAGATTATAATTATATTATAATTATAGATTCTATAGATTCTGTAAACAGTCTGACTCAAAAATATTCTCACCTGACACAAAAAAATAGGACTGTAAACACCCATGTTGGAGCTTTTAATTTGAACGAAGTTACGCATCTGCAAGTTGACAGAATCATATGTGGTCTAAAGAATTCCAGAGCCAAAGATATTTTTCATATGGATACTGTGTCATTAAAAAGTCTTAAACAACCTCTTATAGCCCCAATTGCTATTATCATTAATCAATCGATAAAGACAGGAATCTTCCCTGTTTCTTGGAAATCTGCAATCATTAATCCTGTTTTGAAATCTGGAGACCCTACAATGATAAGTAACTATAGACCGATAAGTATTCTCCCTGTAGTCTCCAAAATAGCCGAAAAATTAGTGGCTGAACAACTCATTAGGTATTTGAATAACAGTCCATATTCCCTACATGAAATGCAGGTTGGCTTCAGAAAAAATCACTCTACGGAGACGGCCATCAGCTATCTATTGGAAAACTTTAAATCAAAATTAGATACAGGTGGTGTAATAGGAGCAGTGTTTCTTGACTTGGGCAAAGCATTTGACACTGTAAATCATCGCATTTTAATGACTAAACTGTCATACTTTAATTTCTCCTTCGACTTGATGAAATGGATTGAATCATACCTTAAAAACAGAAAACAGTGTGTTAAAATACACAATATTACATCTGCAACAAAAGAGAATTCATCTGGTGTACCTCAAGGGTCGGTTTTGGGACCGCTGCTATTTAGCTTGTTCATAAACGACCTTCCACAACATTGTCCATCTTATGTTACTTGTCAGATGTACGCTGACGATGCAGTCATTTATGTACATGCAAAAACAAAATATCAAGCTGCACAATATCTATCAGCAGCCATGTCTGATGTGTCTAATTGGCAAGAACGTTCTCACTTACATCTTAATGTTTCAAAGACTGTCTGTATGTTCTTTTCAATTAGGAGGTGTGCTGATACAAATCCTAACGTATATATGCAAGGAACGAGAATTGAGGTTGTACAAGAGTTTAAATATCTGGGAATCATGTTGGACTCGCAGTTACAGTTTAGGCAACAAAGAAAGATTAATGAATCACATGAAACTTAATCTCTCTAACTTTAGATATATTAGGAATAATTTAACTCTTGATTCATCAAAACTATATTTAAATGCCATGATAATGTCACATATGACTTATTGTCTAACTAGTTGGGCAATGGCATGTAAATCCACACTAAAGCCTGTTGAAATTGCATACAAACAGTCCTTGAAAATCTTGGATAAAAAGCCGAACACATACCACCACTGTCAAATTCTGAAGAAATATGAACTCCTAAATTGGGAAAATATACAAAAATATTCTGATTGTATTCTTGTGTATAAAATTCTCCATGGTTTGGCTCCACCTCCACTAAATAAATATGTGCAGAAGAATATGAACAGGTCAACCAGAGCAGGGTCTAGAGGTGACTGGATAGTTCCATTCAGAAAAAGTACCTTTGGCCAGTCAGTGTTCTCATACAGAGCATCTCACACCTGGAACACAATACCAAATGCCGTACGAGACTTACCCACTCTCACTTCCTTTGGTAAACGTCTGAAAACCTGGCTTCTTGAGAATCAAGTCTGTACTCATATTTCTTCTCAGTTTATATGATTACCATTGAGTAGGAAACCCTCTGTTTGTAATTTATGTTTGAGAATATGTCTTTGGAATTGTCTGTCGCGCTGTTATCAGTTTTTGGTTTTTACTACTTGAGACATCATCTGACTTGTAGCATTTTTAACAGTCAAGCACTTCTGCACTACAACACTTTAACAAGCATGAAAGCTAGCACTGCAGCAATTTACAACTCATACTCATACTTGGTTGCATTTAATGTATTTATATGTCCAATAGTGTGTTTCTTGAAAATGTACTGTATTTTAAAGTTATGTTATGTTTTGTATTGTATAGTCTAACATCAACCTGCTACAGGGACAACGGATGCAAATTAGCCATTGGCTATAATCTGGCATATTTACGGGAAACTGTTTGATTAATATGCACTGTCCCTGTATACTTTCAAAAAATAAAATAAATACAAATTTAGCAGTTTAGCTGGTCACAATTTGAGCCTAAATGTATTGCCCTCTGATCCAACAAAAACTGACATTTGGTAGGATTTGTTTATTTCCTATACATAACAATACCTATAATGTATGAAGACTTTTTCAGAAATATATATATAATATAATCTTGTCAACAGTCTAAGATGGAAAAACATGTGGAGCCTCCCCGCTAAATTTCTGATTAACAACAAAGTAAAAAAAGTATCCCAAGGACCTCTGTTGTCAGTCGTCTTTGTACTTGTAGCTCAACGTGCTTTTTAGCCCTAAGACAACTAACATGTCCCCTCCCCTTTTCCGATATGCACTGTGGTGCGCCCTAAGCGTTTCTCTTCTTCTGTGGCACGGTGGCCCGACTGGTTAACACCATGGCCTCACAGTGAGAGACAACATTGGGCGTGGGTTCAATCCGGCTCCGGCCATCCTGTGTGGAGTTTGCATGTTCTCCATGTGCCTGCGTGGGTTTCCTTCCACATTCTAAAAACATGCATGGCAGGCCAATCGAACACTCTATATTACCCCGAGGTATGAGTGTTTGCGCGCATGGTTGTTCGTCTCTGTGTGCCCTGCAATTGGCTGGCAACCAGTTCAGGGTATCCCCTGACTACTGCCCGAAGATAGCTGGGATAGGCTCTAGCGCCCCCTGCAACCCTTGTGAGGAGAAGCGGTACAGAAGATGGATGGATGGATCGATGGATAAAAGAAGTATTTAAAGTAATTAAAATAATTCACTGATGTAATCGATTGCAACGTTTTCGAAGAGCGCTTTTAAAAAGACACAGTTTGCTCTTTTTTCGAAGAATCTCCTGTGGATTTGTATCTTTTGTTTTAGGATTGACCATTTTCCGTTAAATTTTGTAAAGATATTTTGGCCATTTTAGAGCCACATCTTTCCAGATGTTTTGAAATATTTTGTATGGTCTCAATGACCCATCTGTGAATAATAAAAAAATCTTTATGTATTATTAATGTTATTATATTGTTGGACAAATGACATACATAAATGTTGATGTATTAATTAGAGACCTTATTTTGTAGGTTTTTAAACAAAGTCATATGATTTTTTTAAAAATGTAAACATTGAACAATCTACAAATGTGAAAGGACAGAAGCCTCTATCTGTGTGCTTTTTATGATTTTGTAGGACAGTATATGTTCTTTGCTTTTTTTGTTTTTGTATATATTTTTATTTCCAAATCAAGTTTAAAAAAAAAGAAATAAAAACTTGCAGGGTGTCAACATTGCTGAGTCTGCTAAGCCAAAGTTTTTGGGCCGATTCAAATATACAGCACACATATTTTGTGTCTTATGACAGTATTGAAACATGTTTACAATTTCATATGATGTCAATTTAATGTCGCCGATGGTGTAGTGGTACACCCGCCTGACTTGTGTGCGGGCAGCGTGGGTTCAGTTCCCACTTGGCGATGGTGTCTGTAACTGCCCAGTGACTGGCTGACGACCTGCTCAGGGTGTGGTGCGCCTCTTGCCCGTAGTCAGCTGGGATCGGCTCCAGCACCCATGCTTTCCTGGACAGGATAAGCGGTGTGGATCATGACAATGACGTTTTTGCCCTGCAATTGGTTGGCAACCAGTTCAGGGTGTCCCCCGCCTCCTGCCCGAAGCCAGTTGGGATAGGCTCCAGCACCTGCCGCGACCCTTGTGAGGAGAAGCGGTTAAGATAATGGATGGATGGATGTTGTCAATTTGGGAAGTCCCTGTGTGTGAAATTTGATTAGTTCAAATGACAAGTTTAGCCTTACTTCAACAAAGTTAGGAAGAGTTGCACTTGCAGTGAAATACTTGATTATTTTGTACTGTTGTTGCCCACAAACTTATAAAAACATAAAGACCTAAAAGGAGGACAAGAGCCAAGATAGCTCATTTTTCACTAACAAGCTCAGTTGGTGTATTTTTTTTTATCAGGAAACTCAAATCAGATATAATTTTCTTTTTTATCTTTTCATTTTGGAGAAATTAGGAAATAAGTGAGGACTTGAAAAATGCGTACTTATAATGAGGAAGATGGACTCCCCCCTCCGCTCTCCCCATGGTACAGCAAGAGTCACTTAAGGGACAGATTAGAACTCTCCATTGGAAATCATTGTACTTTAATTTCTTATAACGTCTAAAAATGGTGATCACATGTCACCAAAATTCATGTAGACATCCCTACCCATGGCCACTTCAACATATCAAAAGGATTAACCTCTTTTTGTCTGAGTTATATGAGAAAGAGGAAGTGAACAGATTCATAGATTATGCTGTTAGGACGCAGCACACTTCTTCTTTGCCGATCACAGTGAGGATGCACAGCATATAAGCAACAGTGGGGATATTTACAGAGACTGAAGTGGGAATGAGTACACATGCACATTTATTTGGATGAGGATTGACCCCAGTTTTTTTGGTTGTAGGCGACATAACTACAACACGCCGTTTTATTCTTTGGAACGTAACAGCTCTGGGCTACACGTACACCACTCAATGATACATTGCAATACAGCCACACTCTGCCATGGAGTTGGCCTCCTCGCTGGAACTTTTTGTTCGCTGAACATTGACACTCCGAACACGGCCCCACATTGTTCAAGAAGACCACCTCCCGGGTTCATTGATGAGGAATTTATCTGAAATCGATGCCGACTCACAACGCAACGCTGACAGCTTCATGAATTAGCTGCAAGCGGTGGTCGACGCAAACGAGCAAGAGTGGCAACAGCCAGGCATCCTCGGCACCAAGTTGCTGATAAGAAGCTAATTTTGTTGTGCTTGCGTCATCTGTTTAGCAACCAAAAGCTAATTAAGAACGCACTTTTGTTACCTGTGGGGGTTGGGAGGTGTATTCATCAATGCCTGACAGACTTCTCACACTTAACAAAAGCGTAGCTAAATGTCCCGAATATAACCAGTCGTGTTTTTTGTGTGTTTGGAGTTCAAGTATCGTGGGGTCTTGTTCATGAGTGAGGGGAGGATGGAGCTCGAGATTGATAGGTGGATCGGTGCAGCGTCTCTTGTGATGCGGACGTCTGTCGTGGTGAAGGAGGAGCTGAGCCAAAAGGAGAAGCTCTCAATTTACCGGTCGATCTATGTTCCTTCCCTCACCTATGGTCATGACCCACAGCTCGTGACCTATAGATCAAGATCTCGGATACAAGTGGCCGAAATTAGTTTCCTCCGCAGGGTGTCCGGACTTTACCTTTGAGATAGGGTGAGAAGCTCGGCCATCCAGGAGGGACTCAGCCTCAAGCTGCTGCTTGTCCGCATTGAGAGGAGGCAGAGGAGGTGGCTCGGGCGTCTAATTAGGGTCCCTCCTGGACGCCTCCTTGGTGAGGTGTTCTGGGCATGTCCCACCGGCAGGAGGCCCCAAGGACGACCCAGGACACCTGGAGAGACTATGTCTCCCGGCTGACCTGGGAACGCCTGGGGATCCCTCTGGAAGAGCTAGAAGACCTGGCTGGGGAGAGGGAAGTATGGGCTGCCCTGCGGAAGCTGCTGCATCCGCGACCTGACCCCAGATAAGCGGCGAATAATGGATGGATGGATGGATGGTTTTTGTGCCCATTCTTGCTCTTGTCCGCTTCGGCCTGTCTAAGTGGAGAATCGATTTGTGGAGGTAATCACATGAGCTTATGTTTGATGTCAATAAATCCAAACTATTGTTTATAACGCTTTTATACTTTTATAGTTTGAAGTGGACAAAAACAGTAATGAGCATTTCCATTTTGGTGGCAATCTGTCGCCATTTTAGATAACAGAACTGACAATTCGAGCAATATTACCTCGCTCACCTCCCTGCTGTGACATAGACACTGAGACTGGGAAAAAAATAACAAGCCGAGCTCCAATAGGACGCGTTCCAATTTGTCGTAAATCTCATCACAAAAAAAAAAACTTAAATCACTACAAAGTCTTTTGGGGGGGTTTGGTACATTTTAGTACTGATGTAATTTATACATGAAAACCTATTATATAATTGCTGTTGTTATTGTTAACGTCGATGAAGTGTCCCTTTAATGAAGGTGGCCCACTTGATTCTGGTCATCATTTGCCATTTTTCACCTTCTCATTCCACAGACCAAGAACATATACTAATTTCCTTCAGCAGTTTTTCCATATACTCAACTCAGAGCATTATCCCATTCTGGCCGCAAATGCAGAATTTCCTCATGCAGTTGAATCTTGGTCAGTGGATGACGATGGCTTGCATATCAATTGCAGCATCAGCTATAATCTTGGTTTCCTGATCGCAAATGGAATTTGTTGTTTCAACAATACTCTCACTTTATCGGTGCACAGTGCCACCAGCACACTCCTGCGACACATCAATAATGTTGTAAAGTGCCCATCTCTGCAGCCCACCCAAGTTTCTCATACACAATCCAACCAGTGAAAGAAGGATACTGCTAGCCAATCTCAGATAAGGGATGTGGCATATTGCAATATAAAGCCAAACGGTCATGTGACATAGCCACACGGAAAGGGTTTGAACACAAGCGCAGAGACAGTACCACTGGCGGTTACCGGGAGTTGTAACAAAGTGTTGAATAAAACTGAGTGTTAAATACAATACTGTATGAATCAAAAATAACACATAATACCAGGCGCGTAGGAGAATAGTTCCAATTTCAGCCAAAATCCACTATATTTGAATAGCCAGATCCCACTTTGAGAGGAGAAATAATGATCCTACACATACAATTTTTATATGAAATAAATCACCTTAGGCTACAACCAAATAATCAACTTTTACATATTTACTTTGACTGAAATTCAAATACATTGTCCAACATCAATGATACAAAGCACATCATTGTCTAAAGAATTTAGACAATGGAGTGACTGGATGCAGCACTTCCGCGTTCTATGTCTTAAGGCACCACAGCTTCTGGTGCGAGGTAGACACTATAGCGCAGGGGTGTCAAACTCTTTTTTGTAGACGGGCCACATCATAGTTACTGTTTCCCCCAGAGGGCCGTTATGACTGTGAACCTTACGTTATCACATACACACAACAAATTGATGGAAAGCCACTTTTGAAATCAGAAGTCAGTCAATAATTGTTTGTTCAACAATTCTTTAATATATTTTTTAAAGGGGAGGATTGGTAACAGATAAATGGCAATATCTCATATCTCGATATTGTTAAAAGTCAAGAAAATGTGCTAGAAACAGGAAATTGGCACACATTATTTGCCCTCCGCGGGCCACATAAAATGAGGTCACGGGCCAGATCTGGCCCCCGGGCCTTGAGTTTGACACCTGTGCTATAACCCAAGCCTTAAGTCCATAATTGACTCAAAAAGAACAGTGACTGCTCCTTTCTTTAACACTGGGACTACCAAAATTCTTTTTTTTTTTAAATAATTTAGATCTGCTACAGCCGTCATTTTTCTTTGACAGGAAAGTCTAGACATTAAGCTTGAGTGTGCATCTCTGGAGAGGAAGACAGTAGTGCCCTTAAAATCCAAAATACTGTGGCAGTTATTTTGATGTGATCAGAGGTTGAATAGGGCATACACATAGCATGTGAATTTTGATAATTATTGGTCACAGTTTTCTGACACCAAGCTGCATCAAGCTTTTTGACATGTAGGGTGTAAGACTATCACACTTTGACAGAATGTACCTTGGCAAAGACATCTTTCCCTAAAAACTACATATTTCACGACCGTAAGGAACACATCCAAGTCCTAGTTCTTCCTCAAGACAGACAAAGCAACCTGTACCACTGCGATGTGCTTTGTGCACAGACAGAGACACATATTTTAGTACAGATGCCATCTACTCAAGCAACTAGCTTGATACACTGTTGTGCATTTCAGAATGCACGTTAACCAACTCTACAAGTTGACGTTGGTGAATGCTGTGTGCAAAATACACTGCCCAAAGCACACCACTTGCAACATCTCCCTAACCAGCCATCTGATTGGCTGAGGCTGATAAGCTCCCAGAATGCCTCAGTACTCTTTTTGTGTTATTTTTATTTTGGGGGGGGGGGGATATGAATGGCATGAGAGATGCATGGTTTGTGTTAATTGTATTTCTTTCTTCCAGTTTTGCTTGTTTGCTTTTCAGTGATAGTTTTGGTTTTGATTTAAAACCGTGACTCTAAGGGGTGCCGTGACTAATGAAATCCCTCCCCTGACTGCAACTTCATTTACACGCAAGGTAATACGCTTCACTGGCACTATCAATGTCAAATATCATTCCTTTAAAACGCTAGCAAGCATGCGCGAGCCTTTTGGCCGTGGAAGGACAGTATTAATACTCACTGTATGAGAAACTTATTTAGGCCATTTATTTATTAAAAGTCTGTTCTGACTATCTTTTAATGTAAATTATGTAATGTAGCTCCTCTCCTCGGAGCACCAGTCCACCAAGTCCCGTCCATCCCTCTCTGAAGCAGACGAGTGTGGGTTAGGTGGTTGTGCTTCAAACAGAGCCTGCGGTTGTCCCCTCTATCACATCTAACCACCAATAATTTCCTATCAGATCATAATAACACCTTCAACTGTGCCGCCGTACAGCTCTTCACTGGAGGGAGGCTGCTCTTGCTCGGACTTGCTGTCTCAATCATCCTTGGACTCAGCCTCGTCATCATTTTGAAACAGAAGCGTCCTCAATGAACAATGCTTACACATTTAACTAGATTTTTTTTTTTTTAGAATGGTGACTTTTCTCCAAAATCAATGCTGCTGCTCAAAAGTGTTGGAAGCACAGCACATGAATAAGGACTCATATTCATAATATAATAAAATGGCATCATGAGAATAATATAAATACAGACAGGAAAAATTAAAAGGCCAGGAAAGTGTTTGATCTATGTAAACTGAGTAACAACACATTCAGCTTTTGAACAGTGAAAATGACAGCAGTGGGAGTTCTAGTCAACAAAGAGTGACCTTCTGGGGTTGACGGCTGCATTATTACATCAGCAATAAGTAATTGACTTTGGTGCTTTCTGTCTCAAACAATTTATCTCTGCGAATGTTAACAACCCAATGCCTCTACTACTCATCAAAGCGGATATACACTGCAAAGAATCAGTATATCTGGTCAGGCACACAGTAGTTATGGCTTGATGAAGTGTCCTCTCTCCTCTCGAACCATCGCGAAAAAATAGCCCAGAACGTTGACAATTGATGGAATTCTCAGCGATAAAACGGCTTCAAAACAACATTGTTTGGCATAACACCGGAACGGGACATGCTTTGGAGATTCTACCGGAAATACGTCACACCACCCGGTGCATGTCGTCTTTTGTTTAGAAATGTTCAAATTTAACCGAAAAAAATCAACATCTGCTTTTATTTGTTGAGTGTACATGAAGGGGGCGGGGCAAATTAATCATCATCTTTTTTAACCAAATGTCTTAATCGTGACTTTTCAGGCGTGCATTTTTTTTACAAATGTGAGCGTCGTATTAAATATCGCCAAAATGTGTACCTTTATTTTTTTAAACTTCCGGTAAGTGTTGGCTCGCTGGGTTGGTCGTACACTTGACTCGGGGATGTCTCATGGCAGAACTACGAGGAGTTTAACAGCAAATGTAAAGGCGTTGCCAAATTTCGCCGACCGTGTTCCCCCGATCTCCACCTTGAAGTCCGTTTATCTGGGACTGTCGAGCCCCCCAAAATGGAGGGTGGTTCGTCGTACGCGAATGGCTCCTCATATCAGTGTGTTTCTACAAGTTGGCTCACTCCAGCGGCCGTTCAGCGCGACCACACCCTCCCCTCTTCCTCATAGTACTTCAGCGGGAGCGCGCAACGCCACTTTGAATCGCTGGGAATAACGGCCACTACTTGGAAACCCATTTTTATTTTTCGGGGACACTGCCGCCTGTTCTCACAAGTGGATTACACGAGGGACGACCGCCGTGCGGTATGGATATAAAAGGCGAGTGGTCACAGGGTCTGTGCGGGGTTTCACGCGCTCTAGTCCCGGGTTAAGACGCCAAGGAGGAGGTGGACATACGGGCGACGCATATGGAGTCGAAGAGACCGCTAGCGTGTCACCCGGGCTTGTGTTTGAAGAAGACGAGGTTGAAACTCGATCGTGGCGTCGGCGCGGATGGACTTTAACCGAGAGGATTGATTTTTTTTTTCTTTCCCCAGCGGATTTCATGAAACGATGGCGCTGGAGGGAAAGCCACCTCTTCTCGCTGTCCAAAAGTGCTGCCCGGGTGGTGCCCCGTCTGTAACAAGCCTGAGTACGACAGACTGGTCAAACTTACCGGGAACCAGTCGGGCAAGATGCTGTTCTAGATCCGCCCTTATTCGAGTGGACATAAGATGATATTATATTGAGTTAAACCGAAAGAGACTTCAGTTAGTTATCTAAAAAGTTTTTTTAATCGTCACAGATAAACCAGTGTAATCTCAAATCTTGCTGAACAGCACAGACAAATCTTCCCAATTCAACTGAAAGTTGTTGTTTTTTTCAATGTAGATTGCATATTAGACCATTTTCAATCTGCACTTTGCCTCTTGGAAGGCATTTAGTTGGCACTGCAATTTGTGATTTCATTTTAAATTCTACCTGTGAATTGTTCTGTTCTACAATAGCCTGAGACTTTTATGATACTAGCATCTTTAATTCAGGGCATTTACATTAATGGGTCTGCCTATGCACTTATATGTATTAGTAAATAACTGGGGGACAATGAGAATGTCATCTTAAAATGCAGTCAATTTATTTTTTCTTTTCACCGGTGTTTACAGTAACATTACAACTTAAGTGCATCAGCATTTAATGTGCAGGTTTTTTTTTTGCCATATTGTGAAGGAATTTACGGAAGACTTTTGGCCAGTTGTTTTTTGGAGATTTTAAACTGCAGTGTGCATTAGCTTCATATTTACATTTCTTGAACAGAACGATGCAGTTTGCAGTGTCAGCAACAGCAGAAAACTATAAATAACCCTGTCAAAAGAGCTGTTTGACCGCCCCCACCCCAACTCCCCTCCTTATTATGGCTAGTGGTGGCTCTGGCAAATCGGCTAGTGAGGGATCCACCAGCACACCCAGTGGCAGTCTTCAGCAGAGAAAGCGTCTTTCGTCTATCTGTGACACATGTAAGAGCAAGATGCAGCTGGTGGCCGACCTCCTTCTGCTGTCCAGTGAGACCAGGCCAGTCATGACTTCTGACGGTGTGGCCGTGGCCGACACCTTTGAACAGTGTCGCGACACGGTCATTGCACGGACTAAAGAGCTCTCTATTCTCACCCACGACATACAAAGCCAGCTCAACATGGGCCGATTCACAGAGGTGGGGGACCGCTTGTTGGAGATGGCTGATCTAGTGGTTTCTTTGACTGAGTGCTCTGCCCATGCTGCATATCTGGCAGCAGTAGAGACCGCCGGCTCACAGCCTTGCTTGCCTGGTCTTGTGGACCGTTACAAAGTTACCCGTTGTCGGCATGAGGTTGAACAAAGCTGCAGTGTCCTCCGAATCACACCCCTGCTGGATCTCACTCCCCAGATCCTCCTCGAGCTCTCCCAGAACATCTCCACCAACCTCAAGACTCTGACAGACATCTCGTCGCTGGCCAGCGAAAGGTCCAGAGACCGCTTTGGAAAAGAGCAGTTCAAACTGAGCGTCAAGAGCATGAGCACGAGCGGCACTGCCTTCCTGGCTTGTGTAAAAGAGGTCAAAACTCAGCCCAGCGAGCTAACAAGGAATCGTTGCGTCCTCTTCAGTGCCGCGCTGGTCCAAGCAGTCAATGCGCTGGTCGGCTTTGCCACAGAGCCTCAGTTCCTGGGGAGAGCTGCGAGTATCTCTGCTGAAGGGAAAGCTGTACAGACTGCAATTTTAGGGGGCGCTATGAGTGTGGTTTCAGCTTGTGTCCTCCTCACCCAGGGACTCAGGGATGTCGCCCAGCACCCTGAGAGCAGCTCCAAAATGGCTGACTACCGGGAACGCCTACGAAACTCAGCATGTGCTGTGTCAGATGGCTGCACCCTGCTCACACAGGCACTCAGAGAGCGCTCGTCTCCAAGGACTCTGCCGCCAGTCAACTCTCAATCTGTGACTTAGTTCAGGGAGAGCAAGTATGATTTCTGCTCCAACTCTGTCCAATTTGAACATACCAAAGAGACACATATTATCCCTTCCAGCTCATGAGGTTTGAAAAGGTTTGGGAAAAACATGCTCGGAAGTCTGGTGTCTGTTCATGAAGAGTGCTTTAACATGAGCGAGCACTTCTCTCCAGGGATTTGTGTCATGCTGGTTGTGACTCTAACCCAAGTATACAGGCCACTTTGCCACAATCAGCACAAGGTGGGCTCAGGTCTCCTCCCTGATCTTCACAAACTGACACCACACCTCTTAACCTGAAGAGTTTACCTCAGTTTTCAGCTCTGGTGAAAATGCCAGCCTTGATGTAGGATGGATGTAGCTTTGCTATGTGAACCTATGATTGACTGACCTGCTCTTGCTTGGTAGGAGTGACAAGTGTCTCGAGTTTTGCTTTTTTCAATGTGTGTGAATCCCTACTCGGTAAAAGCTGCTGTGAGTGTGCCATAGGTTTTTACACATTTTTAGACTTCACATAGTACTTTAATGTGTTTGACCATGCATGTAATGGAGTATTTATTTCAACAATTAAAAATGTTTCTGAAAAGCGTTTGTTTGGCTCATTTACTACATGCAATTCATTTATTATATTAAACCAACATTTTTTTTATATCACCCAAATACTACTGGATGCATAATATGTGCAATGGCCTATTTTGGTTCTATGATGATTCATTCAAGGACATTTAATGAATAGACTTGTTTTCAAAGATGCGGCCTTGGGTTTCCAACTGGCAAAAATGCTATTTGGCTTCCACTTCAATGTTCTTATAGAATGTTTAGTTTTCCATATAATTAAGACAGCACAACTTGTTGCATTTTTAATCGGTCAGAAGGAATTTACCAGAATAATAATCCAATTCTTAATGTCCAAATGCTTACTGTCCAACCATACTTAGTGGGTGATTTTATTGACAGACCGACACACAGACAGAGGGAGAGGCGACAAGGTCGTCAACTGGCAAGCACGTCCGCCTCATAGGACAGAGGTGCAGGGTTCAATTCCGGCTCTGGCTTTTCTGTGTGGCGTCTGCATGTTCTCCCTGTGTGTGCGTGGGTTTCCTCTGGGTACTTCAGTTTCCCTCCACATTCTAAAATTACGCATGGTAATGGTAGGTTGATTGGACACCCTGAATTGCCTCGAGGTGTGTTTGTGAGCGCGGATGGTAGTTCATACGGCGATTGGCTGGCAACTAGTCCAGGATTGACTCCGCCTACTGCCCTAAGATAGCTGGGACCTGCTCCAGCATGCCTGCGACCCTGGTGAGGCGAAGTGGCCCAGATGATGGATGGATGGATATATATTCATAATTTAAGGGGAGACTGGGGCTTGATGGAATCAAAACAGTATGTAGAAACAAAATGTGTACAAGATGAAAAACTAAATTCTCAGGTACATATTTTATATGAATTATTTTGTATCAGTCAATCAAATAGGGAGTGTGAACATGTGACATGTAGCCCCATCATCGAGTAAGTTGTCTCACTTTATCCAGTAAGATGTCGCAATAGATTTTGCAAATAATGGTGAAACAGGTCAGCCTTGGTTTCAAAAGTTTCCAAGAACACACTTGAAACACACTTTTTTCTAGATGCATGCGGGAAAACGTGTTATTGTCAATCGTCACTACGCAAGAGAAGTGTATCAAAACATGATGGAGGCTTAAAGACAATTTTTGGGGATTTAAAAAAAAAAGTGAAATTATTATTTTGATCAGGTCATGTTCAATGAAACATAGATGAGTAATGCATCTGCATTGGGTTAAATATAATTCATATGTTGCCCAAAATATGCCACCAAAAATCAATAACAAAATAATAGCATTTGGTAATATCAAACTAAACTAATACTTACTGTTCCATTTGACAAAATCTTTATAGCCTTGGATTATTTGGTCACTTTATGACTTTTGCAAATTCTGGAAATGAAGAAAATTGCTGTTTTTGTCCGGTTCTCCGATCAGCTGAAAAATCACATGATTGCCCCTGATTTCTGATCTCTGTGATCCAATCGGGACATCCCAGATTTCTACTAATGCACCAAGTTCGAGCAAGAAATTTCTAATATTTTCAGCATTGGTTTGTCAGAGAATGTCTTCCTTATGAAAGTGAATTTGTTGCTCTGTGAAATCCTGAGCTGAAATGAAAATCAAAGTGAATTTAATTGTATAGCTTGTCGGCAGCACTAAATGTGACTAAAGATGTCATTGTTTAAATCGTATTCAAGGATCAAAGTAAGCTATTCAAACAGTCTTTGAATTAGATAAAGTTAATATTTGGTGATTTTGCATTAATTCCAAGATATTATTCACGTAAAAGTCTGTGACAAGTTTCCCAAAAAAGAGTAATTAAAAAACTTGTTTAATGGCAATTTATATATATATATATGTTTCCAATATTTTTTCCAGTTCCTGCTTTACTTTCAGAGAGACTATTCCTCGCATAGAGGAATAGAACTTCATGCCTCTGTGTCAGCAAACACAAGCTGAAGTGTTGTGGGTAAAAAGATCCTTGCCTTTAACCTCTGTGTGGAAGACTTAAAAATGCATCTGTGAGATGGTCTTATGTGCTGGACTAAAATTTCCACTAATATTACCGTTGCAGATTCTCTACATTTAATGATTTTATTTGACATGCCAAAAGGAAAAGAACACGTGACTATTTAGTGTGATGATAGCTGTGCCCTTGGTATTTACACTGCCCCACAATCTCACAGTCATGACAGACTGATACATTTGTCAAGTACAGAGCCGAACCGCACTGAATTGAGGTTATTGTAAGGTGCTCATCCTTTCTCGTGTGGGTTTTTCCTACACTAGTTATCAATATATTGTTATTCCAGTGAACACATAGTAACATGAATCTTAATAGTTACTAATATTGCCCAAGGAGGCCAATGGGTATAATAGGTATCACTACTACAAGCCAGAAATATCGAATGATAGGCTAACCTAATCAAACTGCTAAGTATATATATATATATATATATATATATATATATATATATATAGTACATGACCTGTTTTATGGGGGAGTGGTGAATTCTGGAACAATGGAAAAAAGTCGCATGAAAAACCTAGTAAATTTTGGTAAATTTGTTTTTCTTCAAGAACAGTTTTATCAAGTACAGTAAGAAAAGGTAGCTTTGTTTATATATTTTTTTATTTAATTACATTTAACTTCATTTATATTTATCTTTATATTTCATGCACAAGGTAACTCAATAAGCTTCACACAAGCAAAGACAACACCTACAAGAATTTACAAACAGCAGATAACGACATTCAAAAGAAAAGCAAAGAAAACATGAGCAGCTTGATATATTTACTAAAAGAATGTACAATGTCAAAATTTAAACACTTTAACAGAATCAAATGAATGGTAAAATCACAAAAAGATGTTTTAGAAAATTACTATTAGAAAAGAAATGATATAATAGATGTAGGGCAGATGTAGAAAACAAACAGTATTATGCCTGAAAAGAGTTATGCCTTTATATTTTACTGGGAAAAATCTGCTTGAGTACTCTATCACAATTTTAAGAATTTAAGAGAATAACGTCAACTTTTGCACCAGAATCAGAATCAGATTATTATGCTATTTGAAAAAAACCTGATATGTAACCTGGACTTAATATTTTGGTTGGACATAACTAATAAAACAATAGCCTCCTAGTTTTGTCATTAAAATCTTAGTAATTAATATCAAGTTTAATGTTTTAGCGTCTTAAATGAAAATTATTTACTTTATTAAACTAAGTTGGATTTCTAAGGGGAATGCAGAGTCAAGAAGATGAATTTACCTAAAAGATGCTCACATAACATGAACTAGCTCATACAATGTCTCTGTTTGAACACCCCAATGATATTATAAAAAAATAAATAAAAAAAAAGAGGTTCATTTTTTTGCATATGTAGCTCAATTTGTGTACTCCAAAAGATTATATTGTAGTGGTTTCCGAGAGGACAAAAGAAATAACTTTTAATTAATGGGAGGCATTTTTTGTTTATGACGGCCCTAATTATTTTCTCGGAGGCAAATCATTTAAATGCTTGAGGGCTCAGGAGTCATCGTCCTAATTTTTTAAAACCATTACAGATTGCCAGTCACTAATTTTCAATGGAGCTCATAAGTATTTGTTTTATTTAAATGTATAGTCTTTGTCTTAACCCTCCATTTAACGGTCTATTAGTGTACAATTAAGACAAATGCACTATAATAGCCTATTTGTGACATGATCCCAAGCAGTAGTTAGACTGGGCTGCTCATTTCACAGCATTCTTCAGCCTTCCTGTCTGCACTGAGTGAAGCCAAAGCCATGAGCCCTCAACAGGAAACCTATAGCCTGCACTATCAGGAGTGGCTTCCTTCAAATGACAAAAGACTGGAGTCATAATTTTGGGCAAGGCTTCGCCCATTTCCTGCTCCAGGAGGGAAACACTTGCCTATCCGTTTCCCCCGATGGGCTCCCATCCTTGTTCCTTCTGTGTCTTAGAAGGATGCTGATTGACACACACACACAGACACAAAATCCTTGTTTACATTTAGCCCTGTGTTTAAGAAAATTTTCCAAAGAACATTTCAGTTTTACGTTTTAACACACAAAAAAATGCATGTGTACCAATATCAGGATGACATAAAACTGATGTGCTCTCTGTTTAGTTAGTAAGCAATTGTAACCTGATAAGAGCAACTGATCTCGTTTAAATAATTTATATCTTTGGCTGATTGAGTGGTATAGCAGCCATTCTACTGTTACAACGAATTTCACAATAAACCATGTCACTAAGACACCACATGGCTCCAAGATCTTGACCAGAGTGCCTAATCTTTTTCAGCTCATGTTATAACAGACATTATTAAATTATCATAGTCAATTAAAACTGTGCATTGTAGTCATTGAAGGTGCAGAAAAATGGGCCAAAGAATTAGGCCTTACAATACTTAACTTCTTTCACGCCATCATTGTAAATAAAAAAAAAATCAGCAATTGTTTTATCTGTAAGAGCAAGATCTCTAAAATGATATGTCATTACAAAGCCTCTGTCTTATTCTCAACCATGATTTTGCTTGGAAGAGGCGCTTTATTATCAAGCAGCCAAATTATGCGTGTTAATTTTGTGTGAAATTCGTGTAAATTGCACCTTGTAAGGATAAATGGTGAACTATTTTGTTGGTGAAAACAACATCTTAAATAATGTGTTAGGACCGTCACATGATAACTGCAAAGCGCTGTGATGAGAGGTTGGTGCGACATCCCTGCAGAGCTGGTGAGGCCAGTGAAGGAGGTTCATCTGCTGGTATTTTAGGTGATATGACTGAACTGATGTTCTTTAGTCTCAACATGTTTAGTTTTACCTTTAGAAAAAATCACCATTTCCTTTCATCAAAAGAATATGGAAACCTGGCTGTCGAATTTAGAATTCCTAGTCCAGTTTTTCATTGGCTTACATGCCAGGCCAAGTCTGACCTTGGACTTCTTTTGGCCATCATTTACCTTTGGATTTCCTGACAAAATATGTTTGGCAAGACGCAGTCACACCCACACACTGACCTACAAAACATAATGCTTCCATGATCATATTCTATGGTTCATGCCATTTTCACAATTTATTTTCAGCGGCCATGGCACCCCCGTTTGCCTGGAACGGATTGGGTCATAGGATTTTGGCATTTTTTTCTCCTAATTCAAGTTTTCCAACAATCTATCACTGTATCTTTGATGGGAGGAATAGGCTACTGAGTTGATGAGGCTCAACGGCGCACTCTGGTTCTGTCATGACTCTGTTCTGTTTTGGTCTGTTCTCAGCTAGAGTTGGTAGGCGTTCACTCCAGCGGCACATCTGTGACGTGTTATGTCTCTGGGAGTGGGGAGCGTTCCCTCCAGCGACGCACCTGTCATTCATCATAGTTCCAGGCTATTTAAAGACTTCCAAACCAACAACTCAATGTTGGATTATTCAAGTCTCTTGCTCATGACGTTGGTCTCAAGACATCCGCTATTGTTCTTGCTACGTTTGTTCACGCCTTGTTTTTGCACTTATCCATATTAAGTACTTTTTGGTTTTTAAACTTAGCCTGGGTTTGTTTTGTATCTCTCCGTGTTTGGCCACCATCTTGTCTTTTTATGCTCTTTCCGTTATCTTTATCCTTGCCTTTTTACAATCGTTTTGGGTTTATTTCTTTTTCCAAGTTCTTTTTACCAGCGCCCTCTGTTGTACTTTGTCGGTTCAGCACGTTTTTGTGTCAATAAACTATTTTTGTTTAAATTCCGTTAGTTACACGAGTCCCATTCAGTTATGGATTCTTCCGGAACTTAACAGAATAAGCCGACCATGGACTCTGGGATCTAAAAAAAGCACTGTCCAGCCAAGGACAACGATTGGGTTGGCGGAACTCTGGGACGCAATAGCCTTATTGGCTCACAGGTTTGACGAGTTGGGTACTCGTGTGACGCAATTTAGCACCCAAAGTACTTCACCATCACTTTTGTCCACATCCATTACTAAGGTGTATCCACCCACTGTTGTAGGTCGCAAGCCATCCCTCCCTTACCCATCTCATTATGGTGGGAACTGGGGCAATATGGCCAGTTTATCTCATATCAGCTTATCTATCATTGTGGACTTATTTTTCACCAGTAGCCTCTTGCAAAGTGGCATTCATTTGACTGACCAGGCAAGTTTATGGGCCAAGGGCATGAGCAATTCACGCCCTGAGTTTTGGTCTTCCTTCCCGGACTTTATGGGCGAGTTTCGTCGGGTGTTTCACATCTGGTTCGAGAGAAAGAAGCCGGAAGCCAGTTACTAAATTGGCATTAGGATAATCAGTCTGTTGCAGACAATTCTTCTCATCAAAATCCCCACGAGGTGCAGGTTTGTTTTTTTTTATTTCCAAGAAAGTCAAACCCCTGCAACCACGCGTGGATTACCATGGACTCAATGAGATAACCATTAAGAACAAATATCCTGTTCCATTGCTTGATTCTGCTTTTGCCCCTCATATTTTTATCCTTGCATTTTTGCAAGCGTTTCTAGTTGAGCTCGTTTCCTGGTTCTTTGTTCTAGCGCCCTTTGTTGTACTTTGTCGGTCCAGCGCATTCTTTATGTTAATAAACTCTTTTTTTTCCAAATTTAGTCTTTGTCACCCGTTTTTAGAGGCCCATTCGGTTCTGGATTCTTAACAGGTCTACTGTGGATGCTTGTATGTTCCCATCACATTTCTAAAATTTTATTCAAGATCGGACCCATTAATCACATTCAAGGCTTTCTATGGAAGCATTAGCACTTTAGAGAGAATCTCCCGTCCCACTATTGCCCGGCCCCAAGTTTTCCTCGGCTCTATTACATTTCACTCTTTACACATTTTGTTCCACTGGCAAATAGGTTTAGAATATATACTGTGACAACAGTAGCACAATTTTTGAAAGTTTAAAAATCTAGATGGTCACATTTATATATCTATTTCTCCACAGTTGGCCTGAAACATGACTGCTGCGGCTTCAGGGAATATTGTGTAAAGGTATAGTATTACATTGTGTCCCTGTTCACTTGAAGTCTTCATGATTGAAAAATTGTGATGTCAAATGTGTTGTTTGAAGATCCAACAATCAAATATCATCTTTATGTTCACTAAAATAACTTCTAAGAAAGTCATCCCAATTTACTGTTAATTATATTGAAGATTTGATTTGTATTTAAGCCTTTGTAAAGGTGAAAACAAAATACTGTGGTCACAAATAGTTTCATTTGAAGGATTTATTTTACAGATATTTGTAGCACTCTACACTGCAGTCAATCGGTCGATTAAAGTTTAATTCATACAGTAGTTTTCATACATATAAATACAACTGAAAGTGCTTCACATGAATTAAAATCCCCTATACCCCACGCTTTTGTCTTTGGCACATGATAGGCATGCTGTATTGGTTGAGATCAGGCGCCTGATAACAAGCAACAGAAGTGATGAATACTCTAAATAAGGAAAACATGATTGTCAAAATCCCGAATTGAGAGACATCTTCATAAATATACAATAAATATTTATAATGAGGTGAAAACCACTTGGTAAACATTTCGGAACAGCAAGGTCAGATTAGACGATGACAGAAAATAAATGAATAATAATTAAAGCAAGTGACAAAATCCAACAGAAGTAATACTGACACAATTTGAATGCCAATTATCAGTTAAAATAATTGAGAGGTAGAATGTAATTTTTGTTAAAATGTGCACATGATCAGAGGGGACTTGTCAACGTTTGCTTTTTTTTTTTTTTCTCTCCGTGTTATTGTTTCGTGCTTACTTGATAGCCCTTAATAGGTGTGGTCCATTTCCTTTACACAAAAACATTACACAGAGTTGCCACAGACGTAGAATCATTTGACTTACATTTAGGTTATATTCTCAACAGGAACAAACAGTAAAGCAGGAATCACTAACATTTATGAGACAACTTTTGACTAAACATATCAATATTGAACATATAAAATAATAATTATGTCTTAGATACAGTTATATTTTATCTAGTCAGTGAAGATTGCATTACAAATTTAAAATTAAAATTTACCGCATTTGTTGAGTAGGCGTTGAGTCGCATTTACCTTGCTATGCTGCATGCTTTAATGTAATGCTTACTGCATTAAGAATTTAGTGCCATCCTCCATAAAGTTCGGGCACTAAGCACATAATTTTTCAGAACTCATTGAAATATTTAGGTTCTGCATCACTAGAACAAGTCTTGCCGTGGCAGCCCAAGAGGAGGAGTCATGGTCCAGGGTTCCAAAAGTTGCCAGGCTACTAGGCCCAAATTAGCAAGGTGCCCGTGAAACATGCTCTGAAATGACACGGAGGAGTTAAAGGCCTCAATGAACATGCTGACAAGTGAGGTGAAAACCTTCACAAAACAACAGGCCACAATAACGGATTTAATGGAATACAATACAATAAAACTCACCCATTTCACAACAGCTGGAGTTGTAATAAAGCGCTATATATATTTATCTATCTATCTATCTCTCTCTCTCTCTCTCTCTCTCTCTCTCTCTCTCTCTCTCTATATATATATATATATATATATATATATATATATATATATATATATGCCTTTATGGAATTTGAAGTTACACAAAGCAATGTATTCAGGTCAATTATAGTGTAGTGGTACATTCGCCTGACTTGTGTGCGGGCAGTATGGGTTTGGTTCTCAGTCTGTGACGGTGTCTATGTCAGTCCTGAGACTGGCTGGCGACCAGTTTAGAGTGTCGTGCGCATTTCTCCCGTAGTCAGCAGGGAAAGGCTCCAGCACCCTCCCGCAACCCTGTCCAGGATAAGCGGTATGGATAGTGACCAAACGATATAAGGGTCGGCTGAGCTGGATAAGCTTCTCTTCCTTTCTCCGCGCCTTCTCTAACTTGCATTTTATCATATTGTGCTTTTCTCCTGGTTTTGAATTGGCTGCAGCCAGAATGAAACTAAATTTCTCCGTCCATTCATTTAAAACAACACGCATCGACCTTGCTAACTTTTCAGCAAGGCATACTGTCAGCAGCACTCTCTTCCGGTCTGCTGCGCAATTGGCAGTGGATCGTAAACAAAAGATTTGATTGGCTCAAATCAGTGAGGCCTTTTCCGTATTTACTAGAATTGCAGCGCCAACGTTTGCGTATGCGTCCTGAAAAAAATTCATCATAGATTGGCCATGGGTACGGCCATGAGTCCGAATCCGGATCGCGGTCCGCCATTTGTTGATGCCTGGCCTTCGACATAAAAGACACTGTAGCGACATCTAGTGGTTATCGGTTGTGACCGGAACAAACAACAATGAGAACCACTGTTCCCCAATAATTGAGTCAATTAATTTACTTAGACTGCGATTGGCTGGCAACCAGTTCAGGGTGTACTCCGCCTACTGCCCGAAGATCGTTGGGATAGGCTCCAGAAGATTAATGTATCTTCTCTCTCTTGGCATCCATGCTCCATGCCGAGGCAGCTACACATGGAAGCAAACTAAAAACTAACACAAACTAAAACAATTCATCAAGTTAACATAAAGCGTAAAACAACTAAGAAAAAAAAAAGCCTGTCATGGGTGCAGTTATTTACTTACTTAAGGCGGATACATTCTATTACATTAGAATAATGTCAAAAATGTAATTTATTTCAGTATTTTAATCCAAAAAGTTATCCAAATTATACAGATTCATTTACTTTTGAGAAGGCAAATTCCTCATTTTTATATTTAAAATCTTTCGATTATTTCTGAAAAATAATTTCTTGAAATACTGAATTTAGGGTTTTGGTAGGCTGGAACGCTATAATCAGCAAAATTATTTAAATGAAAAATAAAACCATGACATTTTTCACTCGAGTTTGTCTTCAATCAGTATTCGTTCAATTCCAGTACTGAATACCTCCAATAGATGGCAGGAGAGACCATTAAAAAATACACCTAATGATGAGCTCAGACTCACTGTGGTTGGGGGGAATATACAGCTAAATATGATTTTAAGTCGGTCGGAGCAATAAAATTGTAGTACAGTACTTTATAACTAATACAATATTTATTGTTTGTTACCCTCCCCTCCCCCGCTTTTTTTGCAAACACACATTAGGAAAATCGATATATTTAGTTAACTGTCCCTTCAACCAGGGATGTCAAAGTCAAATAGACATGGGGCCAAATTAAAAAATTTCCAACAAGCCGAGGGCCGGACTGATCGAATGTTCATTGAAAAAAATAAAATTATCACACATAGTTGAGTTAACCAAATTGAACATACCTAACATATATAATTCTATATGATTGGATCGGATAAATAAAGCAATATTTTGTTATGGTTCTGTCAGTAATTTTTAATTTTCAACAGGCACAAAAGACAAACTTTATAAAATCCTTGTAACATGCACATTAAATGAATGAAGCGGTATAATTCAAAGCACCATCAGTCTATTTTGTCAGGGAAATGAAAAGTCAAAAGGAGGCTAAATTTACTTTTTATCAGTTACTCAATTGAAATATTTTTAAAACAATT
This sequence comes from Idiotropiscis lumnitzeri, assembly GCF_059441095.1. Classification (NCBI taxonomy): domain Eukaryota; kingdom Metazoa; phylum Chordata; class Actinopteri; order Syngnathiformes; family Syngnathidae; genus Idiotropiscis; species Idiotropiscis lumnitzeri. The sequence goes on along the minus strand of NC_142395.1, from coordinate 3,649,718 downwards.
GGATTGAAACGAAATCAAGTAATGTGCAAACATCCTCTAATAATAGAAAAACAACACTTTCTTCTAAGAAAAGTCACATGTGCAATAAAAACAAATATTTAACTTAACTATAGTAAAAAAAAATCGAAATATGTTATTGCACAGTAATGTTCACTTATTTGAGGCTGAGGATGATACTTGGTGGTGTCTAATCTTTCGTACAAGTTCATCAAAGTCAGGCTCTGAGCTGAGGATTGAGTGAAGGTGTTCAGCAGTAAGTCGACTTCTGTGTAATGTTTTGTTCAGCTACATTAAAGAAAACAGTTGTTCACACAGTTATGTTCAGCCAAACAGAGCCATTGTTTGAGCACTTTGAATGCGCAGCTGGGGCATTGTGTCGAGAAGGAAACGGGAAAACTCCGCAGGACCCACTGCCGCATATTTTGCCTTCTGTGCGTCATTGCATTGGGGCTCAATCAACTCGATTGAGAGGTTAGGTGGTGAGCTTTCCACATCAACTAAAAATGGATTGCTGAGCAGTTCAAACTTCCCTTTTTGTGCTTCAAAGTCAGTAAATCGGCTTCGGAAGTCAGCGGCAAGTACACCAACTTTATCAGCAAACTGTGCGCTCAGGAACACACTGGTAGAGAGCTTCTGTTGCATGGTCTGACAGGTAGGAAAGTGGCTCAAGTTTTCTTTCCGCAAATGTGCCTGCCACAGTGTACGCCTTCACTGTACAGTACATATTAGAGATGTTCCCGTCTCCCGCTCAGCACGCCACCGTTGCATTATGGGAAATGTAGTTTTGGCGCAAGTGAAACACCAGCTGCCTACGGGCCGTTTCAAATAATAAATAAATATCATCCCGGGGGGCCAAATACATTTCTGGCATATTTAACTCAACCTTTAATTTGCGAAGGCTTATATTTCACATCAGAAACTATTGATAAGGCAGCTTATACATAATTATTAGGTACCTTCAGTTATCTAGTGGAAGAGCATTTTCATTGATTTGCCATGTGTTTGGAATAAATTAACGAACAATAATTCATAACTTATAACTCACAATATATGTTGGTAACTGAGGATATCTCTAACAGTGCACTGGTTGAGAATCACTGCTTTACATAACATCATCATTGTCCCTGCATGCAAAGACACAAAACTTTGAGTCGCAAGAAAAAAAAATAATACTGTAGCGTCACTGGGAAGCTGGTGTGCTCCCAGCATGCTTTGCGGCACTTGGAATATGAATGGCACTTGAGATGCATGTTTTGTGTTGATTGTATTTCTTCGATCCTTGTATTGGTGTTTTCATTGTTTCCTGGTTTGCTTCCCAGTTGATGTTTGGTGATAGTTTTGGTTTTGATGTGACACCGTGATTGTACATTAGTGTGCTGACTAGTGAGTTGCCTACACTTGGCATTTTGAGCATAAGCGACTGTTAGGTTTTTGTATTTTTATTTGCTGGGTGGTAACAAAAGTTGCTGGTGTCTCTCTCATTGATGTGTGGGTGTCACAACATTGTACACTAAGAGTAAAGAATTTATAAGAATCTAGGAATCAATTAAATTATATTTTCCACGAGGAATTAATAAAACTCAGAATTCACGTTGGCTGTTTCGCTTGGGCACGCCCACCACCGGGACAGCACGCAGGGCCCAAGCGCCGCGCACGCACCGTCACACATACTGGTGTCGCACAAACACGTCCGCGGTCATTTGTCTCGGCTCGCACACACTGATAAGCGTTCCTTCGACAGACCATGGCGACAGTGACACTCGCAAAGCTACTTCACGCTGATAACCGCAATCTGGTACAAGTAAACAAGACATAGGTTTGATAGAGTTTGTACTTGTGCTACTGTACTATTTACAAGTCTACTACAAGTCCATGTTGTTAAAACGTTTTTATTTTATGTTGCTTTAAGTGAAATAAAGCCACAACAGTTGCCAAATGAAACATTTTGGTTCTTGGCTTATTTTGGAGCAATGAGCGTTGATTCCACTGTTGCGTTATCTGTTTGTAATGCATAATCCTTAATAGTCCATCAGAAAGTCTTTGCTATTGGATGGAAACTTTGTATGCCTATTGTTAACTAAAACGGACTGAAACCTTTTTGCGTTTTCGTCGACTCAAACCTTTTTGAGTTTTCGTCGACTAAAACTAGACTAAAACTACCACAAAAAGGAATGATTAAATCCGACGAAAACTAATAAGCATTTTGGTCCAACTAACTAAGCCTAAGACTAAATCTAAAATTCCTGCCAAAAACAACACTTAGAGCAGGGGTGTCAAACTCCAGTCCTCGAGGGCCGGTGTCCTGCATGTTTTCCATCTCTCCCAGCTGCAACCCACCTGATTCAAATGAGCAGGATACTTATCAGGCTTCTTCAGAGCTTGCTGATGAGCTGATCATTTGAATCAGGTGGGTTGCAGCCGGGAGAGATTGAAAGCATGCAGGAAAGTGGCCCTCCAGGACTGGATCTTGACACCCCTGACTTAGAGTCACGGTTTTAAATCAAAACCAAAACTATCACTGAACAGCATATAAGCAAACAATGAAACAAATAAATAAAATTAACACAAAACATGCATCTCTCATGCCATTCATATCAGCAAAAGATATAACACAAAAAGATTACTGCAATGAATTCTGGGTGCCAATCATCCTCAGCCAATCAGATGGCTGATTAGAGAGATGTGAGTGGTGTGCTTTGGGCAGTGTGTGTGTTTTTTTTTTTTTGCTGAGTCTGTTGTCTAAACCTGTGATGTTTCGTGCTTGCAATAACATGAATGATAAGACGGACTACATCGTGGACAGCTCCCCTTTTGTCTGGCTTTCTCCTGCAGTACATACTGGTCTGTCTAAATGACTGTCTCAAACCATAACTAAAACAAATACTCACAGAGTTTATTTGTCACAGTCGATTCTGAGCCCTGGGGTCTAAGACTTGAGCCAGCAGGGTGTACTAACATTCACTCTGAAATACCCTAAGATGCTTCAGGCCCGTTAGTTGAGAGAATGGTGAGAGAATGGTATATGTATAGATCTCAGGGTTGCAGATTGTACACAAGGCGCGCCACATCACATGGTGACTCATGGTCGCAAAAATATGGTACATATACCTTGTAAACGTCTTGCAATCCTACATAAATGAAAACATTAGATCGATACGACATGGCATTGCATGGACAATAGGATTCTACAATAAAAAACTGGTCAGTCTTGAAGCAACACTTACTGAAGGGATCTATAGTGTCCAGATTGGTCTTCAATAACAAGCTCATTTTAAAGGAGGACAAGATCCAAGTGGCCCATTTTTCATTAACAAGCTCAGTTTGTATATTCTTTTATCAGGAAACTGAAATCAGATATCATTTTCTTTTTTATCTCTATATTTTGGAGAAATTAGAAAAAGAGTGAAAACTTGAAAAATGCCTACTTTGACTGAGGAATATGGCCACGCCCCCCTCCACTCTGCCCATGTTATGGTCGGAGTCATTGAAGAGACCGATTACAAACTCTACATTGTAAATTATTTTACTTTCATTGCTTATGACGTCCAACAAAAACAGTGATCATTTGGCACCAAAATTCATGTGGACATCCCTACCTATGACCACTATTAAAATAAAGAGTAATGGGTAGTGATGGGCACTCTGAAACCGAAGCTCCGGCGCGCGTTTCAAACCTGGAAATAAAATAGCTTCGGAACACTGTTCAGTCTGGAGAAAAACACGTGACCTATGAAGTCCAAAGCAATAACGGTTTTGTTTCCTTCTCTAAATGAACTCTAGTAAACCCTGTGATTGTCTCCTACAGGGTGTGCGCGGCGTGCGGAGACCTCGACGCTCAAATACCGGTAACTCGATGATTGTTTACTTCAGACAACAGGAAAAAATAGTGAAATTCACATTCACAACATTTCTTAGCTGGACATTAAACAAGGTATAAGGATTTTTTATTTACTCAAAAACTGCCACAATACACAAAAACATATTTTTTAGTATAAAGAACGAGGTATCCAATCATTGTGTTCAATCGGCCTGCCATGCATGTTTTGGAATGTGGGAGGAAACCGGAGTACCCAGAGGAAAACCACGCAGGCACGGGGAGAACATGCAAACTCCACACAGGATGAACGGAGCCGGGATTGAACCCACGCCCGATGCTGTCTCTCACTGTGAGGCCATCGTGCTAACCAGTCGGGATATATATATATATATAAATATATATAGATATATATATATAAATAAATATATATATATATATATATATATACAGTGAACCCCCGCTACTTCGCGGTTCACCTTTCGCGGGTTCAGTGCTTCGCGGGTCTAAAAAATATTCGGGGGCATTGTAGTTTCGCCGAGCGGCACAAGGGGGCGCTGAAGCGGTTAGACGGCCGGCGTGCGCCGAAGAGGAGAGTGGACGAAGAAGAGAGTGGTTGAAGAAGAGCAGGTTCCCCCGGACACGATTGGTGGCGACGGACACGATTGGTGGCGACGTTTCGCGCGGTTCGGACCGTATCAGAGCTCCGGCCGGCGTGCGTGGCAGTTAAGCCGTAGATGAGCAGCTTCCCCGGGCACGGGCGGTGCCAAACGGCCCCTAAGTTTAACTGAATGGAAGCTCCCGAGGAGGAGGGCATGCTCGCGTCACAGTAAGCCGAAGAGGAGCACCTTCTCCGGGCACCGGCGGAGCGCGAGGCTGTCAGTTATGAATGAATAAATAAATAAATAAATGAAGAATGCCACCTTTCATTTCACTGTCATGATCCGTGCCTGTCATGCCGCGTGTGTTTTTGTTTTTTCAGCTGTGTGTGCGTTCTTCCAGCGATCGTCTCGTGCTGCGAGACGCGCTGATTACACTGACTATATTGTGATTATAATAAATATCTTTGTATCACCACCTTTTTTCCCGGGTCTGCGTTTGGAGAGTCCTGTTCAATCCTCCAGCTCTGCTGGAGGATCATAACATTCACAGGGCACACCGGACGGCGTACCAGCAGGTAAAAGTTGAAGTAATTAAATAAATACAAAAAGAAGTAATTGAATAAATACAAAAATAATGGCTGGGGAATAAAAAAATAATAGGTTTTAATAATAATTTGTTTTTTTGTTATAACATGAATTTCACTCTCTCTCTCTCTACCCGTATTCTATATGGTGTACTGTATACAGGGGGGTATATAATTGCATCATTTTGCAAAATTTTAAAACGCAAAGAAATGCACATACAATACGGTAAGCACCACGGGCAATTGGGCAATTGGCCAATTCACTACAGTAGCTCAAGCTTCTCCCGATGCCCATCAGTCCACGCTCATCTCGTATACGTATGTACAATACGCTTCTGGCCATAGATCGCGGTTAGTTAGTCTTTGTCTCGCAGTAATTTTTTAAGTGTAAAAGTTTTGTGGAGCCATTCGTGATGCCTCCCAAACGCTCTTTATCCCTTGGTGCATCTAGTGAACCGAAGAGGAGCAGTAAAGCTCTTCATGCCCCTGCGCAAAATGACGGACTAATTATGTTAGTGTTTGCTTGTTTTTGTATGTTTGTTTTGTTTTTGTTTGGTTGTTCGTAAGTAAATTGTTTGGTAGAACAGTGTTCTAGTGTGTTCACTCTCTCTCTCTCTACCCGTATATTTTTTTTAATATATATTTTTTTAAGCATTTTTGAAGGTGCGCCGCTATATATAATTTATTTATTTTTTTTTTTTTTTGAAGGTGCGATGCTACTTCGCGGATTTTCAGTTTCGCGGGTGGTCTCGGTCCCCATTAACCGCGATAACCGGGGGTTCACTGTATATATATATAGAGAGAGAGAGAGAGAGAGAGAGAGAGAGAGAGAGAGAGAGAGAGAGAGGAGAGAGAGAGAGAGAGAGAGAGAGAGAGAGAGAGAGAGAGAGAGAGAGAGAGAGAGAGAGAGAGGAGAGAGAGAGAGAGAGAGAGAGAGAGAGAGAGAGAGAGAGAGAGAGAGAGAGAGAGAGAGAGAGAGAGAGAGAGAGGATTTTTTTGTACAATGTATGCAGATGTAGCCAATCTCGCTGGCGGCGTTCGCTTTTCAAGTAAATTGTCTGAGAAATGACTGCTGTCCTGACAACTGGCTTTTTAATTCCTTCATCTTTCTCTTCCTCAGCTCGCTTTTTGGCGGAAAGTCGGTATCATATTTTCCATGAACAGTTCGAAAATACCGCTCCACATTTCCCTTCTTTGGTATGCGATGGTAGACTGGCAGATGAGGCAAACGCACTTCGAAAATGTCATCGTGAAAAACAACTCCTCCTCCCATTTCGTATTAAAGTGATACGTTTTTGTCTTCTTACTTGGTCCAGCACCCCCACTCATGATCATACCCCCCTTGAGTTCAAGAGAATAAAACGAGGGCTTAAAATTAGAGGTTACCAATACGCTAGCTTGTTAGTTGTGCTGCATTTTAGCACCGTTGTTTGCGCATGCGTGGTGACCAATGTGCCACCAAAAAAAAATCAGCTGTCATCTGACTGGGTGCCCTGTATCAACCACATGACGGATAATGATAGGCTGACGTCTATTTTTTAATGTCATGCGATCTACCCATACTACCTTTGCGATCGAGTGGTCGATCGCGATCGACTTAATGAGCACCCCTGCCAGAGTCTGTAGTATATGACTGCAGTTCTAGTTTTTCGTCACCAGATGTCCTTATCACTGACGCTTTGAAGCTTCAAACCATTTTGAACCGATTGCTTCAAATGGTTCAGCCCTTCATAAAAGCTTCAGGATAATGTTAAAGTCTATTCTCTGAGAGAGCCAGGCAACCAGTGTAGAAACATCAGAACACAAGTAATATAGTGCGCCCTCTTGGTCTTAGTAAAAACTCTAGCAGTAGCGTTCTGGATCAACAGTAGTTGTCTGACTGACTTTTTGGGCAGACTAGAGCCCAAAAAAGCAACTACCTCAGTTTTTGCTCTGTATAACTGTAGAATGTTATGGGACATTCATTATTATTTTTTTGTTCAGTGCATTTACCCAGTGCTTGTATGCTGCTATGGTAACCTGAGGACTGATGAGCTGTGTATCATCTGCATAGTTATGTTAATGGATTGCAATATTTTCCAATATAAGTGGAAGTAATGGAAGCATGTAGATGTTAAAAAAGAGGTCCCAGGATGGAGCCTTTGGAACCCCCCCCCCCCCCCATGTAAATTTGGGATGCCCAGATTTAAAGTTACTTATTGACACGGAAATAATACCTTCTCTTTTAGTGGGAGGCTAACCAATCAATAACTGTGCCAGATATTCCCACCCAAGTTTCCATCTGATAAATTAACGTGTCTTGTTGATGGTCTCAAATGCAGCACTGAGGTCCAATAACACTAACACTGAAGATCGACCATGATCATTGTTTAAGCGAATGTCATTAAATACTTTGACCAGCGCACTCTCAGTGCTGTGATGTGGTCTACAACCTCATTGGACGACAATGAAGCAGCTGACTACAGTCAGCAAGGGGTTGAGCTGTTGAGACACAGCGCTTTCGATGATTTTACTTTAAAAAAAAAAGATTTGATATGATATTGTTGTTGTTGATATTGTTCATTAAGGTCTTTTCAAAATTGTTCTTTTTCAAAGAGTGACTGCGTAGTATATTTTTTAGAGGCTGAGGGAAGAATCATGAGTTTAGACACATGTTCACGATCTGTAGCATCTCATCTGTGGGGACACATTTCAATAATAATATTCCCTTTATTAGTCCCACAATGGGGAAATTCGAGATTCGAACCCAGGCCTCCTGGGGAGACTGGGTCCTGAACGCGGCGCCTTAGACCACTTGGCCATCCTGGCAACATCATCCAATACGCATGTCGTGCATGTTACGTATTCAGGAAACAAAAAAAACAACTGACTGTATTCCATTACAGAAAAAAATGCAGAAAAAACAATCAGATTACTGGTATATTAATAAAAATGTGCATTGTTTTGCAGAATAAAATATTTAATGTCTAATACTTGCCGCTCTCGACTTGTTGGCCAAACTAGATTTTGCAGAGTTAAGTGGATAACTGTTCACAGTACACATCAATGGTCATCCCACATATGTTTTATTTGGCCAGCATTTAAATAACTGAGACAGGTCAGGGCTGCATGGATACATGGTGGTGTTAGCGCTGCAATTTCATATGTGACTCGATGGTGACTGTTTTGTATCGTATTCTCAGTAGGACTTATTCGTTTTCAAACAATTTTATCAATAACAACAACCTAGCAGTGGTAGACGGTCAAGGCCTTCAAGGCCTTCCCTGCTGGCCTAACATAATCAAGGAATCATGATTATATTCTTCACATTGATGTCATATTAATCGTAGTGTTGTATTTTTAGGTTTGACTTTTTATCCAATCAGAATCCAGCTAGCTTGTTTTGCCAGGTAGATTTCACGATACCACACGCACTATTCGTCCGAGGCCTTCAGATACAATTGTGCGGCATCTGTTCTGTGTCTCTAGGGGGCTTTTACAGTTGATACACAGATGCGATAGCCAATCAGATGTCGAGTTGATGACAGTAAGGCCTTCTTGTTGGCCTTACGCCTAAGATGATGAACTCGTTTTGTGATTGGATATTCACTCATGAGAGGGCAGCGCTATGCGGAATCAATTCACCCGGAAGTTGTAACAGGCGACCGTTCGAAAATATAAAATATATTCTTGCTTTTTTTTTAACCACAATGGCCGAAGGAGGGAAAAGTGTGGATTCAATTGCAGATACACTAGTGAGGCCATTTTCAAGTCGGACTTTTCAATAGAAGCTACGTCATCCAACATTCACTCAGTACTGTGTCAGTGTGTTTCTGTATGTTATTTGTCCAGCCGTGGTGTCATAAATGATGGTATTGTGTGGAGTATTTATTCAAGTCGGACTTCACTGAAGGCCTACGTGTGAAATGCACGGCCCGCCACTGCAACCTAACAATTTTGAAACATGTGAACGGTCAAAATCATCCTTACTGCTTGTTACCATGGAGGAGCGCATAGAGCTAGCATGCTAGCCCTACACCTGCAACTTATAAGTAAATACTTCACATATTTCCATCACAAATCACCCACAGCTTTATGTTTTAAAACACCTTTTACCAATATCAGCTGCTAAATTAGTCACCGGGTATGAAAAAATAAATAAAAATACAAATGTTTAATATAAAATAAAAATACAAACAGTTAATATGGAGAAATCACAGAAGGTCCGCATGTGTGTGTTTGTATGAGGTGGTGGTATGAGACCATTATTGTAGCAAAACTATTTACAAATGTGCATTGCAATCCACAAATGTGTAAAAAGAATCCATAACCAGAGTCACAATCGCGTACCGAGAATTTACAAATGCGTAATGGAAGTCACAAATGTGTACAGAGAATCTATAAATGCGTAATTGAAGTTACAAATGTGTTCAGAGAATCTACAAGTGTGTACAGTGATCCCTCCCTATATCGCGCTTCATCTTTTGCGCTTTCGTGCTTCGCTGATTTTTTTACAGTGGAATTGTGCTCAGTGTAGCAGCCCCTTGGATTTCGAATAAGGAGAGAGTTTCAAACGGGTGTCGATAATCTTTTATCTCTGAACAAGCATATTCACCATTCTGCACCGTGAAAACTACAGAACAATAGAAAAATACAAATTGTAATAATAGTTTCACAAATAATTCACATATCAATCATATATGCACAACGCTCCTATCAACTAAATACATAGGAATAAAGAAGTACAAATGAATCAAATTACACCATATTATTTGCCATCCAACTAATAACTTACATTTTTAATATATTTAACATTTTATACACTACCGTACCTCATTCCGCTCTCCAAGGGCGCTAGTTAACAGTTCCGCCAGTCAGCTATCTTGCCTTAGCTTGGGATACATATCGAGATTCTGAGCTACGGACAATGTAAAACAACGAAAAATCACAATGTCAATTCTTTCCCAAAACAATCAAATGAATGCTCTATACCTAGTGTGTGTTAATATAGATGGCTTTTTTACCACTCCTCTGTCAACATATGAGCACACGCCTCAAAGTGAAGCAACCCCGAAGTTGAATAACAAAAAAAAAAAAAGCGAGAATAAGAAATAACACGCTTAAAACGAAGGTGACACTGCAGGACCACAACGTCCCATCGACACGCGCAAACAAACCACAACAATGCATCATATTAAATGCATTGTAAAATAATAAAAACTTAAATAAATAAAGCTGACTACTTCACGGGTTTCACTTATCACGTGTTATTTTTGGAACGTAACTCCAGCGATAAACGAGGGATCACTGTACATGGATTGTATGTGCACTGGGCCTCCTGATTGGCTGCGTTCTTAGAGCCAAAAATGCGTGTGGCGAGTTGCAAATGCGTATCTGGAGACTTGTGTGGCTCCATAGATACACATTCAGACCACAAGGGGACGGTAGTACTCTACCAGCCCAGTACCACCAATATATACAAGAATAACATGGATAGTATCGACGCACGGTCAAGTATAATTTATTTAACATTCTTTAAATTGGAATCAATGCAAGAATAAAGTGGAACTAACTGCATTGTTTGTACATTACACATCGAACTCACTTAGTCAGTGTGTCTTATTTCCTCATTCCTCCACGTTAATATCCGGTCACAGAACAAAATAACCTAGGCACTACTGCCCTCTAGGGGTAGTAACGTGAACATTACATATCGATACGCTAACAAAATATCAAAAATAATATGATCACAGAAGCAAACAAAAAAATGGATGAAACTTCCCTAAACCTGACAATTGACACATTAACTATGCTTCCCTTTAATGCATCTCCTAAACACTTCTTTTTTTCTAATTAAGTAATTTATTTTTTCAGTAAACACTGCACGCCATATAGACTCCATCCGATCATCTGTCTCCCGCGCCTGTCGAATACTACCGCAGCGCCCCCTTGTGGTCTGAATGTGTTATTACGGAGCCACACAAGTCTCCAGATACGCATTTGCAAATCGCTCCACGCATTTGTGACTCGTGCGCGACAGGACTGTCGCAAAAGTCACGTGAAAGAACGCAACCACTCAAGAGGCCCAGTGCGCATATAATTCAATGTACACGTTCGTAGATTATTGGTACACATTTGTGACTCTGGTGACAGGTACGGATTCTTTTTACACATTTGTGGATTGAAATATGCATTTGTAAATAGGTTTGATACAATAATGGCCCCATACGGTGGGACGGAGAGGTGGTGTATGGTGTGGGATGAAGCGAACGTCTTCTCTTTTCTACATTTCACAAATGATCAAACTGGTCATGTGGAAATGTTTGGAAAATCTTACGAATCTCCGAAGTTTTCTTTCCCTCGCCAGATGAAGTTGTCTGTCTGCCTGTCTGTCTGTGCAGCATGGTGCAAAAGTGATTAGTAGCTCTCCCTCACATATCTTGTGTTTTGGATTTGTGGATGTTCAGGCTTCCTCCATAATTCCAAAAGCATGCATATTAAACAACCATAAGATAGGAAAGACCAGATAAATATTCTGTTTTATTGAATTTCTGATATATCTGGTGTTGGTATAATCCAAAAGTCATTCAACATATTGAAGTTATATTACGTTATTAAAATGGCACTTTGATGAATTACTAAATACATTTTTAACAGGTGCATCTTCTTAACCATCAAACGCACCAACCATACATGCGCACTAATATTTTGTTCCATGAAAATTTTAAAATTGTGATATCCGGTTGTAGTGGGTTCACCATTTGACTTTTCACTTCAAAGTGGAAGCAGCGGTCCTGGCCTATGTCATATAGATTTAGCACCACCTCCTGGAGAAAACAAATGCTGTGTGTCGTCCAAATGTACATTTGCATCACTTTTCATTCAAGATACTATGTCATTAACCATGACGAACAAGGATGCACAGGTCTCCTTTCATTGACAGGTCCATCCCATCATCATTAGCTCATGATGCCGTCAAATCATATAGAGCTGCAAAAATATTCATTTATGTGGCATAGAAACAAATGTCAGACTTACTCATCCAAAAAAGGGGATGTGTTTAATCTTGGCACTTTTAATCTTCATTCATTCAAATGTATTTTGTAAATTACTGATTAGCATGCATAATAAGTGAATAAGTGTTACAAAATCTGGAAAAAAATATATGGATAAATCATCATCCCCATCATGTCTCACCAATGAAGGTCCTGAGGTCAGCGAGAGTGGTCCTTTTAGTGTTGGTCCACCACTGAACTCTAATCACATTTTTCACTTCCTTTGAGCAGCACAGACCAAAAGCAACAACTTCACTCATGAAAACAAAAGAGGGGTTTGGGTTCCCAGTGTAAATTAGAGTGGGCCACAGAGAATTCATTCATACTCTACTGCCTGCACACACATGCAGGAAGCCTTGAAAGAATGCAACCAGTGTGTGATGCAAAATAGGTGTGTGGTCAGAGCGGTGTGGTTTTTTTTTTTGGAGTTGGCTCTTAGGAAAGGGGGAGTGATTTTGAGGGACCTTTCTGAGACGCACCACTATACTCTCCAAGTTCAGGGGGTGGAAACTGCCAAAGAGGAGGAGGTAAATGCACTCTTCCCTAACGGAATCATGTTTAGCTTTTCATTTGAATTGTCTGGTTTTGATCGTTTGTTGATGTTTTTTTATTGCTGTGCTTCTTTTCTTGGATAAAATACATTATTTGGGTCTCTTTTTGCACCTCTGGTAGAAGCATTCAAGTTTGACTGAGACTTAAAATGATCGACTACGGTGAGTACGAATGTACCCTTTGAATAATCTACCAATTATTCCATTCCAGGTTGGAAAAACTACACAGACTTATTATTATGTTGTGTATGTTGGAGATTTAAGCAATGATTACATCAAATGACCGAAGATAGATAAAACGTTACAGCACAAGAAAGTTTAGTAGTTCACTTGCTAACTTCAAGGCTGGATACATAAAATAATATGCATGTCAGCAAGTGGAGGTAATCTTTGTAGCACAGATCTGTAAGGCCAGCAGTGGATGGTTTGACTACCTCTCTATGTGTCCACACCCGCAATTGTGATATGAAGCCACACAGGATATAACCACGTGGAACATATTTAAGAACATATTTCTGTTTGTCTCTGCATGACCCATTCTAAGGCACAACCATTTTGCAAGGCATGACTGAAAGTGTCCCTCTTACGTTTTACTGTTCATTGTCAAGCTTACTTTGGCTCACCGACTGGAAAACTCCCACTGCAAACTCCAAACAAGACACATGTTGTTCAGCTGCATGGAAACCCCACCCCTCGGCATATTCTCCAATCAGGGTCTTTTCAACTGCAGTGCGTGTATCTGTAAGGCTATAGAGATCATGTTTGTATCGTTTCTCTGAGGGCACACTGAAATGTGGACATGTTTATTTAGCCGTCATGAACACAGTTTTCCTTAAACTGTTGCTTCTGTAACACCAGTAGAACTGAGCTTGTGTGTCTAAAAAAGGAATCCATTATTTACATTACCGGACATTTATTTATGAATTGCTGCTGTAAAAATGTAATTGAATAAAGGTTGAATCATTGTGCAAATTAACTGTGCATTTTTTCCCAAAGTTTTAATCAGTTCGAAATTGACTTCCATCAGTCAAAAGGCAAGCTAAGGGAAGGTAGCTTTATAAGCACAATAAATATACCAGGCAACTCATTGTGCTTTGCATAAGCAAAGACAGAGTACCTAAACGCGTTTAGAAAAATATAACTGCAAATGACATTCAGAAGCAAAGAAGAGAAAACAAATGTAGCTTGCAAAAATTACAAAAAGAACGTACGGTGCCGCCATTAGCGTCCACTGTACTGCCTATCTTGCGAGCAAACAGGTCAGGTTTTTGAAGAAAGTTTCCATCACTGCTGGTAAGAAGAATTAGTTTACTGTGGCTAACAGCTGGAAGTCCCATACTATTAAAATAATAATAATAATAATAATAATAAAAACTGGCAAAAAATAAGAGAGCAATAAGGGAACAACATCTGGAAACATAATTCTGAGATATTTCAGTTCACAGGGAGTAAGAAATCCACCAGTCATGCAGAGAGTCTAAAACTCTATATGTATTTCAGATTTTAAATATGAAACATGTCAGTCAAGGAGACGGGGCTTGGATAATGGATGTATAAACGTCCTGCCAATAAAAGCTGCTGTAACTTGACCCAGATGATCCTATCTTCTCAAATTTCACAAATTTGAAGATAGTCCTGGCCAGAAGACATCTACAAACTTATTTTTCATTGTGGTGGTAGCTCTACCTACTGGCATGAAACGCTGCTGGCAATAATGACATTAAGCCTGACTAATCAATATTTTACTAATTTAATGTGCAATTTTTTAAAAATAGCTCAGTATTGCCCCCTACAAATTTAAAATGAATTTTTACATGAGAACAAATAATTCCTGAAAATATACTGGATTGCCCATGGTACTTCTGACACTCCCAGGAAGGGATTCACTGAACTTGAGGTGTTCCAGATAAAGAACCATTGCCTGTGTTTACAAAATATTTGTGGTGACTTAGAAAAGCATCCACAACAACATGTATAATGCATTTGAGCATCTTTCGGTAATGTGATGTTGAAGACTACAGGCCATTAGTCAATTTAGTCCATTATTATGGAGAGCTGTGCATGGCCGCGTAGAGTGAGTGAGAGAGTGAGTGAGTGGGTGGGTGAGTGAGTGCGTGGGTGAGTGGGTGAATGTGTGTGTGATAAAGAGAGAGAGAGAGAGTCAATAGGTAACTGACAAGTTTATTTTTCTTCCAAATCTGGAGAATAAAAGTGCTTCAGTACTTTAATCCCTTGATGTCTCCATAATTGGCTCTGTAGTCTCTCAGGACACTCTTATTGATGGATTCAGTCAGACTGTCCTAACTGAATTTGTTAATTGCTCTCCAGAGCATCCCTCTCCATTAAGCTCGGGACCAGGAGTGAGTGGTGCACTGGTTCCCGAGCTGCCAATGCACACATATCGACACCCACTGGCCGCCATGCCTCAAAGGTACTCCCACCAGAGGAGGAAAGCCAGCACAGCTGCTGCAAGGCGGATGGAATTGAGAAGCAGGGACCAGCGCAACACTAAGAACAGCATCCCAAACAGCAGCCATAACCAGCGTTCCAAGAAGCTCACCATGCTCTCCAGGTATCAAAAGCAACAACTGGGCACATTAATGTTACTGCCCGTTCTTGATTCCTGCTAACTTTATTCTGACTCTCTCTCAAGGTCCTTGATTCTGTGTCACTCTAAGACTAACGATGACTGCCCCAGTTCTGAAGGGAAGGAGGCTTGTGGGAGGGAGATGTCAGAGGAGAAAAGGACTTGGAGTTTAGGCTGGAGGACAGATGTTGCCACTGAGGAAAAAACAGGATATAGGAGTGGAGAAATCAAACACTGGAGGACACGGCATTCAACCTTGGACACACCGTTAAGTAAAAATAAAAAGAGCTCGCGGAGATCTTTTAGTATCAAGGTATGAATGCAGAGGCTTTCACTCAACATAATCGACTGAATCCAAGCATGTATTTTTTTTGTAAGAGAGATGTTTCCTCAATCGCTTCAAAACATTCGGACTGCATACATAGTATATAGCACATACATTATTAGGTTAATGAATAATTTATGGTGTATGTGCTACCACAATAGAATAATGGGGAGCTGCATCCATTTTAAGCAGAGTACAATTAATAATTTGGAGACAGTCGACTGAGAAGTGGTTAATTGTGCTATGCTCCATTTCCTTGATACCTGGGCCACGACGATTCCAAACTGGAGTGATCATTGATTTACGTAATATCGATGCTGGTTACAAACTACATATGCACAACTACTTAATACGATGTAAACCTCCCTCTCATAGCAGCACGGCATAATAAACATGCACCTTAAAAAGGAAGCTCGGCTAATTCCCGATTCAATTTAGGACAAGGACAGTCGTCTCTGGAAGCTAGCTGTAATTGACACACACAGGCTACCATGTGGGTCTGATGGAACACCACATGTGATGTCGTGTTGTGGTTCGCTCACATAGTGTTGCGTCTGCTGTGGATTACGTCAGCCTAGTCAGTGAACTCACGTTTATTCAAAACAAAAATGCATTTTTTTATATATCCGTGATTTTACATCAAAACAACAAGAACACATGTGCTACACTGTAAAATCCAATAGCTGCACTGACATGCAAACACGAGTGAACTACTAGTTTATCAAAAATATGCCTCTTTGACTGGTATTTATTAATCACTTGCATGCTTAAAAATCCAAAGGACTTCATGTTTTGAGTAGCGATTACTTAATTTATAGTTAAGATCAACAACAAGTGGCAATAATATCTTCTGTGTTTTTAATCATGGCCATTGTTAGACTGCCATTCTCCCATCGGTGGAGGAAGATTCATCAATTTTTGACAGGAACTCGTCCGGAGTGTCGGGGCAAGTGCCCTTGACCAGATTGTTCCCGGTTTACATGGTAAACCAAAGCATCAACTGTTTTTGACAGTGCGGGTTTGAGTTTGGCACAGCTTCTCGCGGTTAGTTCACGCAGCAGGGAACTATTATTTTACTTTTACTATTACAATACAACCCCAGATAGTTGGTGAGATTTGAATCAAGGTTTTCTATAAACAATGTTCAGAAACTTGGATCTTACGGATCGCGTTTAAGTACTCCAAAATATGCATCACTCCAGCGGCTATAATGGGATTTATGAGGACCTTGAAAGAGCGGCAAATTTGAGTTATTATGGCACCACTGGAACTGGTCACCCCCACCCCAGAATCATAATGGCATTGCTTGTCTGTTCATCATCCTCTATCGGATGTAACCTGCTAAAACTGCTCTTCTCAGTGCACTTAGAAATTGCACCATTTATTTTCTTTGTCCTTTACTGTGAACCCAATAACCTACCGGTAGATAATATAATAGTCATAAAGCTTACTTTATCTCCTTGCCTGAAAGATTCACTCCAGGTTATGGTTGTTTACTCTCTTTTTCTCACGTGTATCTGTGTTATAGGAGAGCAGTATTTGGAAGATGTGTGTAGCCACAAGGCCAACAGAGGAGGTGTGTATACCACAAATGGCAGATAATTGCGGCTTGACAGAACACAACGACCAAAATATCGAGCCAAGAAGGAATGGAGGTGATGCAAACAGGTAGAAAACTATGTGTGCTGGACAAAGAGTTAAAATGTTACGTGAGCACATTTTACTTTCTCTGGCAAAACACTTCCCGCTCTGTCAAGCACATTGGACAATATTATAGTCTGAAATACTAAATATCATACACGTGTGCTGTAATTAGGGCCGGTCCTGGTCTTTGTGGGCCCTCTAACTGATCAGCAGCACCAACCGTGCCACTATTGATTACTCTAAAGCTCATTATGTCAATGTGACTACAGCAATCTCTTCATTTATACTTTTATTCATTGCAAAAACAGCACCACTAAACCATTGGATCCTTTCTAATCAGTTACCACTGCGTAAGTCAAGTCAGGACTACACCCCAGAAAAATTTACATTTTCCTGCCTGCTAATGCATTTTAATTTGGTCCAGTTGCGTTAAGTCATTGCATTTACACTTCAATGCAATAGTCTGATTCATAATTATACAAAGACAAAATAATTTTATCCTAACATCAGATAAGAAGAATGAGACTTAATGCATTTATGAATTATATGATAAACAAGCCCAAGGAAAGTATCTGAGGTAAATTATTATTAAAGTGCCATAATGAGTACCTATACGTAATTACATACATGTTTTTTTTCTTTCTTTCTTCATGGTATAAGATCAAATGTACCATGTATCATTAGAGTTGCATTGCACATTCGTACCAAACCAATTTTAAATAAAACAATAAATAAAAAAGTCAATAACACGAAGACATAACCAAAAAAGCCTAATGCAAGATCTAACGTTGAGTACACGACTTATTTCTTTAGTTAATGCCAGCGAACTCTAACGGTCCTGAGAATAAAATTAAGAGGCATGTCGCTCAGACACAATTTAAGCTTTTTTTCCTTTTAAAATGTCGGTTAAAATAAATAAAGTTCCGACGTGTGATGATGCAGCCAAGTCTGAGCGAATACACCCGCATTGTCACTCGACAACGTAGACAACGTAAGTTGCTATTCTCAATTTAAACGCTAGGCATTAACATCCTCTGCGTTTACCTCGAGATTGTTGCTTCTTTTCTTCACATTTTCTTTTTTGCTTGGTGCCCTTGTTTACACACAATTGCACATTGTCTTGCGGACCAGTCATCAGAAAGTGAGATATTGTGTCATTAATTGGTTTTCCATAAATGAAGCGCACGATGTGTGTGCGCATTAGTGTTGCCAGATTGGGGCCCTTTGGTAAAGTCTGGGCCCTTCATGGCTGCGAAATTGGCATATAGGCAACTGACTCTAATTGATACTTTGATATGCTTGTGTCAAAAAATTCTTGAATAATAAAACATTTACACAACATAAAGCATGCCTGGTTTATCTAAACATCCATTTTCAAAAAATACACATTGTCTGTGATAAAAAAAAATACTGAAAATACCAAAATTCAAGAAGCAGAAATTGATGCATGTCTGACAATGATTATCATTATCTTTGTTAAGTTAAATATTGAAAAATAAGGCACACAAAACATAGTGTAAAAGTGCATATACTTACAGAGCAGTATTTAAAATATCCTAGTGGTTTTATTTCCCATTTAATTTGTATGCTAAGCACCATCTTGTGTTCGATTTTTTTCTACAGCGGTTCCACCTTCTTGAACCAAGACAAGCTGGCACCTATTAACGGACAGTGTTTAAGCAATGGTGCATGGATGGAGGGGGGTGGAACAAAAAGCATACATAGAGCCGATAAAGAGGTAATCACACTAAAGCAATCACGCTTACACTATAAAAACATACATAATATTTGTTGGGTCATATTCTACCTGAGAGAAAATAGTCTACACCAGGAATGGGCAACTTAACTGCTGGAGCAGGCCACAGTTTTTCGTCAATGCCACTGGAGTGCCACTCACTTCCTACCCAGATGTTTGACAAAAATGCAATTTTAAATATAGACAAAATATGTGCTCATGTGCAAAGGTGTTCTTAATAGATTCCACTTTTGATAATAAATTTTTCAATGCATGTACAGTTATAACAGATCCACTATCCTAATCAAACTACAAAATAACCATATACAAAAATTTCTTTTCCCATTGTAAAAGGCTCTCTTACATAAAAATACCATTCAAGGACATCTCAAAACTGTTGAACAAGAATCCAACATTAAGTGCAAGAACTGATTTTGTAAAATAATTTTCACAAAAATTAGTCCATTCAAAATTATTATATTATATAAATTATATATTAATTATTGTCCTACTCACATTCTAGCATAGGACAGCATAAGACCCAGTGTAATCGCAATCAAGGCTCTGTTCACACTGTAGCTCAATTCTGAATATTTTTGCCCATGCGCGACACGTATCAGATTTTTTTTTCACGCTGTGTGAACAGTACAATTCGATATGCGATACATCTGCAGTAACAACGATCATCCATACACATCCAAACTATGTCATCAAAAGCCCAATATTTGCGCTGGCTCAGCTTCCCTCCGGACGGGTCGCCAAGCATGGCAGAATTGGTGATGGAATAAAAAATTCTCTGACACAGCCATTTTGGTTAGAAAGAGATTTTATTCTCGTCACATGCTGATGTCCAAAGAAGTCTCCCCAAAAAGAAAAAGGGAAAGGTGTCCCCTCTCTCCGGAGTTCCCTTCTTATAGGGAATGGCCACACAGGACATGAATATCTAATTTTACCTTGTTGCATATGCATTCTCATTCTACTAGTCTTCAACTTTGCCCGAGAAGCCCCCTTCGGTGAGAGCAGATATTTTTGCTCTTTGAAGTGGCCTTCTGATGCCATCCAGTCTGCTACTATCCCCTCAAGTGCTCTTCACATCCTGAAAGGCCTGCCATAAATACTGGTCAAGCCTTTTGTCCCCTAGGACAGTACCTTGTTACATTCGAATTTCAACACAAAGGTTCGTCACTTCTTTAGTCTCCAATTCCCTCATAGTTTTTTAAAGAGAATTACTAAAATGTTCATAATAGTGGATATAAAAATACACTACAAATCCTTCCTCCTTTATCGTCCACATGGTGTCCTCAGTCACGGCCGCCTTTCCTCTATGTACTGTAAGCAGCGTGTCGGCAGCAAATGCTCCCAGACAGTCCAGCGGCGCGCTCATCAAGGTCACACAACAATTACAGCTTTTGGAACTCGGTGCACACATAAGGCATGCATTATAAGATGGCTCCGTCCATTTTGGAGAAAAATCATGTATATATATATATATATATATATATATATATATATATATATATATATATATTGAGATGAATAAAAAACGCGTTAAAAAAACATAACGCCGTTAATGGAGCTTATTTACTTCCGGTGGGGGCTGACCTTTTACCTCTGTTCACGAGGTACAGTCAAACTTCAAGGAGAATCCCTGACACAAAGATGGACAAAGACGGGCTTTTAGGTGTCTTAAAGTTTTACTTTAAAAAGTTGCTCGACAGCTCATTGGAGAAATCTCCAGTAGTTTGCTCACTGTGTAAAGCTGAATTTAAATATCACAGAAGTTGTTCCTCTTTGTCGTATCATCTTCGAGCAAAACACCCTGCTGAAGTTAGCAACACGGGGCATCGCCAAGCAACGCTGCTTGAGTGTGGTGCTCGTGGGCGCATAACTAAAGCTGTAAGTGAGAAAGTAACCGATACCTTGGTTATGTGGATAGCAAAAAACTGCCGCCCAATTAGCATAGTTGAAGACGACGGACTACGAGAGATTATTCGAGCAGCATCCGGAGATAACCTGTATAATTTACCTTTGAGGGGAACTGTAGTATCACGAATACACACTTTGGATGAGGATGAGAGGGCTTGGCGAAAGAACATGCTTAAAAAAGCAGCGAATATTGCTGTCACGGGTGATCACTGGACTTCTGTGAACAATGATAATTACTTGGGGGTCACAATGCATTTTCTTGGCAAAAAATGGACTCTGCACTCATTTGCGCTCGCTGTAAGTAAAACCGAGCAATGAAACTATGCTGAGGCATGCACTGACCATGTTGTGGATATTGCAAACAAATGGGAAATAAAGGAGAACTTAACCACTCTTTGCACTGATAGTGCCCGTAACACTACTCCCATTTCAACACTTGCCCTGCACAGCCCACAGTCTGCAACGAACTGTGACAATTTGCTTTAACAACAGTGGATTTGAAAGTGTTTTGGCCAAGTGTCGCAAGATTGTCGGGCACTTCAAGCACAGTCCATCAAACGCCCAGGAGTTAAACGAACAGCAAGTTGCACATGGACATAAGCAAGAATCGCTGCCGCAGGACGTTCCAACAAGATGAAATTCCACCCTCGAGATGGTAAAGCGGATCCGGAGAAGCAAAACTCCTCTATCAACTACACTGGCGCAGCAGAAGTGTAAGGTTGCCATGCTGACTGAACAGGAGCTGTCCAAATTGCAAAAGCTAGAAGAACTACTTGAACCTTAATGGTGATACGAGTGTTGTTTTTCTGTGTTCTGTATAAATGAAAACAGACGTAATTAAGAAAAAAATCACGTCTTTCCTATTGCAGATATGTGACAAAACCGCTGGGAGGGGAGCAGTATGTCTCCTGTTCAGTAGTATTGCCCGCATACTGTCTCCTGTTCAAAGTTATGGAACCTTCAGATGATGATCCAATCTATGTTTTGCGGTTCAATAAGTTATTTACCACAGACCTAACTCAGAGGAAGAACAGCACCATCGTCACCTGCCTGAAGATCGCCACTGCCCTTGACCCCAGGTTCAAAGATCTTAAGTGTCCCCCCAAAGATGAAAGAAGTGAGGTGCGGGCTTCATTGCGTGGCCTGATGACACAACAACCACCCAGTGTAATGACAGAACAGCCCCCAAAAAAGAGAAGGCCATCCAACTTGATGGGGAACGTCAGATACATCAGATGAAGAGAGGAGGAGTCCCCACAGCATTGTTTGGACCACTACAAAGCAGCCTAAAATGGAATTGGAGGGGTGTCCACTACATTGGTGGTCACAGAGAGAAGGAGCACATAGCAGGGTGGCACCATTGCACGCAAATACCTGTCAACTCCTGCAACCACGGTGCCCTGTGAGAGATTGTTCTCACTCTTAGGCCACATCATTCAAAAGAAACTTGCTTCTCTGTCCCCTGATAATGTGAACAGACTGGTATGCCTCAATAATTGGCTGAGTGTAAAGGATTAACCCAAATTTGTGTCAATGGTTAACTGCACTTTCTTCTGTATTGTTGGATTTTATATTGACTCATGCACTTTTTTGAAAGTTAACTGACATGAGGTTGAGACACTCATTTATATTACCAGTATTTCATGAAAAATGTTAGCGCCCTTTCGTACTTGAAAATTATTCTGGGTTGTTTTTATTTATGTTAGTGCAAAGAGAATGAAGAGAAAAGATGCCAGGAAAGCTAAGTCAATATTGATTTTGTTGAAAAGGAGGACTTTTTTCAGAGATAAGAGAAAGCTGTTGAAATAATTGCTATTAGAAGTATTTGAATATAAATATACTTTCTGTGTTGATGACATGAATTCCAAGATTTTACTCATTAATATTTGTTATGAACTTTGTTCGAAAAGTTTTTTTTAAATGTTTAAATTAGTACAAATTTAGATTAATCACGATTAATTACAGAAAATTGTGTGATTAATTAGTTTAAAAAATGTACCGTATTTCGCAGCCATAAGGTGCACTTTAAAGTCCTGAAACTCGTCCAAAAAAAGCCAGGGCGCCTTTTGAGGCGGAGGGCCCATTATGTAGACCAAGTGCACCGCTAGGCTGACTGCGAACATTAACTGCACACTGCTTATATAGAGAGAAGGCGGGCGTGGCTAACGACAGCAGGCGGACGTGAGAGGGGAGATGGGCGTGAATGACAACGCAAAGGCACGCCCCCAGTGCAAAGCAGCCCCCAATACCCCTATATGGGCAAACGTGTCTGCTAGCTCTGTTGTTAGGGCTTTCGCAAAAAGCCGGCATCATGAGGAGCCGCATTCAGCAGCAACACGGGGAATCTGACATTGACGAGAGGGAACCTGACGTGTTTGTGGGAGAACTTGCCCAGCTGTTTATTTCTGATACAGAAGACGATTTTGATGGATTTGTGGATGATGACTGATTAATAATAATGTGAGTACATTGTTAAATAGTTCAATAAAATACAACCAAACTCAGTTTTGCTCCTGTTGCCTTTTTAAAAACAGCTAGCTACGCTAGCCATGCTATCTTCAGTTTTAGTGTGCATGCATGGAAACTAAGGTATTGTATGGTAGGCAGGGAGGCGGAATTTTGCTGGGCCTACACTCTTATGCTATTCAGATTATTTGGGGTGATAGTTTTAGTTTTGATGTAACACCGTGACCGCACATCGTTTGTTGATTAGTGACTTGCTCACACCGGCATTGTGTCAGGATACCATCTGAGGGGCTGCGCGGCAACGAGACGGCAAGGCAGACTGATAATGACTCTCGTGTTTGGTGGAGAACGTGTCCAGCTGTTTATCTTGGATACAGAAGACAAGGACTTGGTGCATTTTTGGATGAGGACAACTTCAGCACGTTGTTAAAAGCTAAAATAAAGTACCACCGAACGCCCGCTGCCATTTTAAAAACACGCTAGCGCGACTGAGCAGCAAGCGCGACTGCTCGGTTGCTCGATCCTGTCTAGGCCCAATGATACGGTGCGTTCGATTTATGTATCAATTACAGAAATAGCACCCTCACCCGTCTTTTGGCCGTAAAAATACGGCAATCGCTTGACACCACTAATATATACACATTAGTATATAAGGTGTCCATGGAGCCACCAATTGCCAGAAAAAACTTGGGTTTAACTTTTTTTCAGGTTTAACTATGGCATTAGTGTTGAAGAAGTAATACGGGCGTGCTGATGTATTTTGATTTTCAACAAAATTAATGTCACTGCTGTAGGGTTGGAACAACGTGGTCACCAGAGGACGCCCTGTTGTAAAATAATTTGGGTGGAATTATGCTTTGTTAACGTTTTGATCTTTGAAGATATCATGATGGGGACATTTTTAACTATTTCTTGTTGTCACGTTAATTACAGCCAATTTCACCATGTGAAGACTCTCTCCATCAGCATATACGTACCACAAGTCTACAACATCCATCTCTTATTTCCACATCAGATCAGCTGTCATTGTCTGTATACATAGACAAAGAGCTCATTGTCAAAAACAACAATCTCAAGGTATCTACTGTACATGTTTAATCTCCAAAGCTAATATTGCGGCGACTGTATTTCATTTGTTTGTTTTCCATCCATTTATGTTTGTGTGTGCGTATGTGCGTGCGTGTGCGTGTGTGTGTGTGTGTCCGTGCGTTTGTGTTGGGGTGCATGCGTGCGTGTGTATGTGCACATACATGCATGTTGTATCAAGTTGCCTATTCCTGAGGTCAATGAAGAAAGTTGCCGGGGCACAGAAAAATGTCAACAGAGTCCACCAGGACAGATGAGCAGCAACGAGACGTACTCCAATTCACATAGTGTGTATGAAGTTCTCCCCTGTGTATTTTAGATGTTGAGACAAAATAGCCTTGCTCGTACTTTAAGTTTTGATCACATAGGTGACAGCACAGTTGAAGTGCTTCAGTGATAAGCAAAGTCATTGTTTCACAGTTGCCTTTTATAATGCAACTGACTGTAATTTAGGATGTTGGTTGATCATACTGTTTCATAGTCTTAGCACACTGAACGGCCTGTTTTTCCCCAACAACAGAAAATGCCTGTGTGTCACTTAAGAATGGAATCATGAGTATCAATATAAAAATGAGTTTTCTAGATTACTGATGATATTGTGGTTCACTTGCATACTGTGCAGGTAGTGTGGGTACAGTTTCCCCACACAGTGACTTTCACCCTCAGTCATCTCTGAGAAGCCCAATTTCCACCAGTACCCTGTCGGTCAACACCCGTGTTGGTGGTCACTGTTAACATGGCCCCAAACTGATCCAAACTTATTCAGAACCCAAGTGGCTATTTACTGTTGCACTATGTACTTTGTATATGAGAAACCTGTAAAATTCCTGAATCTATATTTTCTACATGTGTATTATATGTATCCAGGTGTTCATCCATATTGGATTGGCGATTTGGACAGCATCATTATGAAGAACCCTGATATGTATATTAATGACCCTCATTTGAGTGGTCATTTATATGGGAACAAAACTTCCCTATCTCAGCAACTGGACTTTTTACACAATTCACTTCAGGTACAGAAACTTAAGTGACATATTGAAAATGATACATAGTCAAAAGACATGCAAAAAAAGCCAGACATACTGTAATAACTGTCATGAAGCTATGACTCATGGCAAATGTGTATGTGTGTTTCTTTTATCTTGCCTTCAGCCTGGTCGCCCATTGCGCTCTCTGAGCTCTACACAGCTGGCCAATCCCTGCAGCAACGCTCAAGCCTTTGTTATCTGTAACATTGTGTTGATGAAGGGCCATGGCAAGGTAGGAACCATACGCTGAAGCTGACATATCTACTATACACACTTGGACAAAAAAAAATGAACAAAAAACAATACTAAAACATTCAGCCTGGAGAAGGCATTCATCAAATTTGAGACAATTGAGGCAGTTGGATAAATCACTTTGTGGTACTGGTAAGTTGTGTCAAAAAGAAAAAAAATAGTTTCTACAAAACTGCTGTACATCAACCATCAGACAAATGTTGTTTTTTTGTATGGCAGTCCATACAAAGACAGATTAGTTTATGAAGAGAACATAACACCTGTCTTTCTTTGCCATTTGGAACAATACAATCACAACAAATTCTGCTGTTATTTTCAGGGTCTGGGCTTCAGCATAGTTGGTGGAAGAGACAGCATGTTTGGACCGATGGGGATTTATGTCAAGACCATATTTCCTGGTGGAGCAGCGGCTGCTGACGGAAGGCTCCATGAGGGTGAGGGTTACTTTTCTTATGTATAAAAGTGGTCTTCGGTTTTGCAAAAGAGTCACAGCAACATTGAACTACAGTGCTATTGCAAAAGCCACAACGAAAGTGACCGAAACGCCCGCGAGATGGGAAAAGAAGCAAGGATGGAAAAGTAATAAAAATAATGATTTGTTTTATTGTCATGTAGCAATGTTAGAAATGATTTATGCTGTTTTTCCAATCATTTATTTGTGATATTCCTGTGGTTTGTCCGCGTTTACGATGGCTTCAAGTTACGACGTACGAGAAGACGCATTAGACGTTCCTAATGTTGAGGTAATGTTAAATAAAACACGGCTTATGCGGTAAAAATTGCAGTTTTGATAAGCAAAGTTGGAAAAAATAAGACAAAGTCATTTATTTACATGGTGCTTTTCAAAGTATTTTAGCGTCTTCAAAAGACACGATGTCAGACGATCTCCTTTTTTATTGTTACAACACGGCTACTGTGGCCCGTAGCCATCGCCAACCTCGAGCAACCCGTTCCGTCATCATATGAATCCCTCTCTCTTCTCTGGCTGCTCTCTCTCCTCGCACACCCCTCTCATCCAATTTGTTGCAGCATTTCCAGTGTTCCGTGGATGATAATATTGGGTAGACTTAAATTTTAACGTTACAATTGTTAAGGTTTAACATAGTGATAGACCAACATGCTTTTTTTCGGGGGCCGATACCGATTATTAGTAATCATGGAGGCCGATAACTGACATTTCAAGCCACTAGTCATTGGCTGAAAAAAGGGGGAACTGGTGTCAAAATTTAAAAAAATAAAAACTCCAAAACTTGACTCAGTTTAAATGCCTATGAGCACATGTTTATTCAATAACTTTAGTGATTTACAACATGTTAAAGCTTTTTTAGATCTTAGAAAATAGAAAACTTAATTTTAAAAGTCAAACAAAAAGTGCACGGAGCTCCCAGGCTCAGCTGCATGTATTATAGTTCAATGAAAACAAACATCTCTTTAAAGTTTACTACTGCAAATATTTTCTATTAGTTGTGAGTTCTAGTAGACTGTTGAAGTGCGTGTGACTCGAGGTGAAAAAGCAAACAGACAGCTTACTGCTGATTGGCAGCTACCTACTGCACAAGGAAACAATGAGATGGTGCTGTGGGCGAGCCAATCTGCTTCTGCAGGCAGGGCGACAAGCTCAGCAGAGAGAGAGAGAGAAATGTGCTGCAGCCAAAATAAAGGCAAAATGCCAAATATCGTCCCCAATCATTGGCTCGGCCGATAATCGGTCTATCACCAGTTTAACATTACCATTCTTTTCTTATCCCATTCTCATCCCCAGTTTCGGTCACTTCCGCTGTGGCTTTTGCAAAAGCACTGTTGTTCATTGTTGTTTTGTGTCCTTTGCAGTCATGCCGAGGTTCAGTGTTTTTGTGTTGTGGCGTTTGCAATTGGTATGATCTTTCTCGGCCACCATTAGGACCTCATGTGCACCATTACCTTTAGACTGACAACCCCTAATGAATGAGAATCACACAATATTTATTGCACAAAAGCGCCCATATGCGTGATCAAGATGCAACACTGAATATTGGAACTAAGATATTATTTATGCTATTGTGTGTAGGTGATGAGATACTGGAGCTCAATGGGGAGTCGATGCATGGATTGGGTCATGATGATGCACTCCACAAGTTCAAAGTAAGTCTGGCTGCCAGCCCGCAGCAGTCGCTGCTCGGCCCCTAGTTCGAGGTTGTAATATAACGAAATGGGGAAACAGCCAAGGCCAATGGCAAGCCTTGGCAAGGTGCTGTATACTGTTTTACAATGTATTTATAAATCACCATGCAAATGCTTGATGAAATTAATAAGAAGCAGAACAATTTGCACGGGACACTTTAATAACATGAATGTGTTTTCCAGCAGATCAAAAAGGGTCTATTGACTCTGGTGGTGAGGACAAGCCTGCGAGTGGGGTCCTTGTGCGGCCAGGCCCAGGTTGCTCAGCTGTGCAGATCACGCTCACTCAGCTCCACTACGGGCATGGCCAGAATCAGTGATGAAATGGCAGATTACAACTACAAAACTTGCAATGATTCCATCATTACTGTTCCTAGTTCACCTGCTAAACCAGGGGACCGCATCATGATGGAGATCATCCTGCAGAAAGGTTAGACTCATGAGTTGACAACAGGTGGTCGTCGTAGTTTTCGTTCATTGCTATACTTTAATGCAAACATGCAGACAACTTTTTCATTTCCATGGGATTTTCAGTTTATTTATTGTGTGACTGTTTTTGAGAACTCTACTGGGATTTCTCTAGGAAGTGGGGTTCAAAGGAGGCCCCTATTTCATTTTGGTGACAATCCACAAATGGTTACTCTCACTCTCCCGCCCCAATCTGTGCAAAAGTAACAATCACTAAACATATCAAGACATTTGCTTATGAAGATCCGGTTTATCAGATCAGGTTTTTGTGATTTTTACGGAATTAATACATTTTGTTCACTTGGAGCCAAAACATAAAATTCGAACCCTTGAATATCGTATAGGTCCCTGCTTTCCGTCAGATTAATTCTGCCAAAGACTTTTGGCATACATTTCACATCCAGTTAAATAAATACAATTTGTATCAATCTTTTTCTTTCTAGAGGTCAGTGTTGGTCTGGGTATTGGACTGTGCTGTGTTCCATCCACAGACGGATGTCCTGGAATCTACATACATACCTTGTCACCTGGATCTGTTGCACACATTGATGGAAGACTTCAGTAAGGGTTCATAAATTATCGAACTGCAAGTTGCAAAAAAAATAAATAAATAAAAAAGTTTTTAAAAAAGTACTAGTGCATATTAAATAAACTGCTTGTGTATGAGAAACTACTCATGAATATTGCTAGTAATATTTGAATATTATGATATTATATATATATATTATATTATAATATTTGAGTAATATTCGACATGACACTATTACCAAGGAAGTCCAAGAAATAAGAACAAGCATACATTTTACTCAAAACGAGGTAGATGACATTAAAAAAGCCCAAACAAATCAAACTGATCACTGTAAAAACATGCAACTAGAAATGTATAAAATATGTGACAGTATGATACTATTAACAGATAAAATGGACTACTTAGAAGGCCAGATAAGACAAAAAAAATTAGTCATTGATGGAATCGAGGAGATACCTGGAGAAACATGGACTGATACGGAAGAGCGAGTGCAAAAAATTTTCAGGGAAAAGTTGCAGGTCCAAAGAAATATTGAGTTGGAGAGAGCCCACCGCACTGCGAAATTCGAACCTGGTAGAATTAGACCCAGGCCAGTTGTGGTGAAAATTGAAAAATATAAAGACAGAACGATAATACTGCAGAGAGCTAAATACTTTAAAGGATCTAACATTGATATAAATGAGGACTTCACTGATGCTGTGCGTCAAAAAAGAAAAGAACTACTGCCAAAATTAAAAGCTGCGCGTGACAGAGGGGACATTGCATATCTAAGACATGATAAACTCATAGTGCACCCCAGCACCAGCACAGCAACATGGCATACTCAACTATAACACCACCAAGCAGCATGCTGAGAACTGTAAATGAACCACCTGATCAACAACGATGGACCCAACTACAACTGAAAATCTAATGTCGTTGCACACTTGAGTACAATGACAATAAAGAGATTTCTGATTCTGATATATATATATATATATATATATATATATATATATATATGGACTTCAAATCCTTTGAATATGCTGACTACAAGAGATCCGATCCTGAAAATACCTTGGACCCAGACAACCAATATTACAACAATCGTCACAGCATAGTAAATTTTGAATATTATATGGATGATCAATTAAACACAAATATAAAAATGGTTAACGTACTTTCAATTATACACTTTAATAGTAGAAGTCTCTGTAGAAACTTCACTAAAATCAAAAAACAACTAACTAAACTAAATTAAACTAATTCAAAATAATTGCTATATCAGAAACCTGGCTTGATAATAAAAAGATGAATGACATGAATATGGAAGGATATACATTATTTACAACAAATAGGGAGAATAGAAAGGGAGGGGGTGTTGCAATGTATGTGGATAATTCTCTTAGATGCACTATCATATATTGCATGACAAACACAATAGATAACATAATGGAATGTTTAACTATTGAAATATACACAAAAAACGTATCAAATATCATCATAAGCTGTATTTATAGGACACCAGGATCATGCATTGACATATTCAACAAAGAATTAATGAACATGCTTAGTCACTCAAATGACAAAAAAACACGAATACGTGACTTTAACATTAACATGCTAAACCCAAACGGACACCAAAAAACAACCGATTTTATAAATGCAATGTATAGCAACGGTCTTTTCCCTGTAATTACGAAACCCAGTAGAATAACAGTTGATACAGCCACACTAATAGATAATATATTTCTAAATAAAATTGACTATAAAATACAAAATGGACTTCTAATCAATGACTTAAGTGATCATCTTCCTGTCTTTGCAGTTCTTCAAAATTATTTTGATAAAAAAACAAAGGTAACAACTCAAATATCAGAAATAAGACCAAAAACACAGCGTTCCATTGCTGCCTTTAAGTTGGACATCGAAAATCATAACTGGTCTGAAGTTTATTCAAACAAAGATCCAAATCTTGCATATGACGCATTTCAATCTATAATAATCTCCTTATACAATAAATATTTTCCATTAATTAAAATAACTAAGAAATATAAAGGCTTAGATAAGCCTTGGATGACAAAGGGTATAGAGAACGCATGTAAAAAGAAAAACATTTTATATAGAACATTCATCAAACTGAGAACAAAAGATGCCGAAAGTAAGTATAAAACTTATAAAAACAAATTAGTAAATATTATAAGAACAAGTAAGAGAGATCATTATCATACATTGTTAGAGCAAAATAAAAACAACACACAAGAAATATGGAAAATATTAAATCACGCAATTAAACATTGTTCCAAAAAAAGAGACTATCCAGAATACTTTATAAAAGATACAAATATAGTTATTGAAAAAAATGTAGAAATTCCAAACGAATTTAATAAATATTTTGTCAATATCGGCAGCAACCTAGCAAAGGAAATTCCTAAACCAAAGAACACCTTTGAAATAGATAACTATATTAAAAACAACTCCTCCACTATGTTTCTTAGTGCTGTAAATGATAGTGAGGCATTAAATATTGTAAAATCATTAAAAAATAAAGTCTGCTGATTGTTATAATATTGATATGCCATTAGTAAAAACTATTATTGAAAATGTAGTGCAACCCTTGACTTACATATGTAATCTGTCATTCAAATCTGGTATCTTTCCATCCAAAATGAAAATAGCAAAAGTCATCCCAATTTATAAAAATGGAGACAGGCACCTATTCACCAATTATAGACCAATTTCATTATTACCACAATTTTCAAAAAATGGAGAAAAACTATTTTCAAATAGACTTGATAACTTTATCCAAAAACATATGCTCTTAAATGAACAATAATATGGCTTCAGAGAAAAACGTACCACTTCAATGGCAATAATGGAACTTGTAGAAGAAATAGCCACTAGCATAGACAGCAAAAAGTTCACTGTGGGGATTTTCATCGACCTAAAAAAAGCTTTTGACACTATAGATCAGGCATCACCAAATGGCGGACCGCGGTCCGGACCGCAGGATGGTTCGGACCGGACCCATGGCCAATCTATGATGAATTTTTTTCAGGGCGCATTCGCAAACGTTAGCGCTGCAATTCTAGTTAATACGGAAAAGGCGTCACTGATTTGAGCCAATCAAATCTTTTGTTTACGATCCACTGCCAATTGCGCAGCAGACCGGAAGAGAGTGCTGCTGACGGTATGCCTTGCTAAAAAGTTAGCAAGATCGATGCGTGTTGTTTTAAATGAATGGACGGAGAAATTTAGTTTCGTTCTGGCTGCAGCCAATTCAAAACCAGTGTGCATCATATGCTCCGAAACCGTCGCAACATTGCAAAGCGCCACTGCGAAACAAAGCACCGCTCTTTTGTGCACAGTTATCCGCTGACGTTTGAGGTGAGCGCAGGCAAAAACATCGAACTTCGAGTGCAGTACAACAGATTTTTACATTTTCGTTTACATCCCAGCGGCATGCAAACGAATATTCAATAAAAGTATCATGGATTTTGGGGAAACATAAAAAAAACGTTCAAGTGATGGGGAAGTTGTGAAGGAGTGCTTAACTACGGTTGCACAAACATTATTTAAAGGAAAAGACAAAGGCCAGATGGGTGAAATAATCTACCAAATCCCAATGGCCCTGACTCCGTTCCAACCCAGATTTAAGTCACTGGCAGGGCAGTCACAAACTCATTTTTCTCATTAAGAGAAGTTAAAAAAATATTCAAAAGAAAAAGTGTTGTCAAAGCTCATTTTGAATTAGTTTTTCATGAGGACAGCCATTTTTATTGATTGTGCACTGAACATGTTGACCTGTTTTACTTGGATAATTAGGCTTTCCGTTATTTTTAGGCTGATAACTCTTTGATTTAAAAAAAAAAAAAGGTAAAAGATGTTAACTCAATGCTTAGCACTTGATATAGTTCTGCAGGAGATATTTTACTGTTTTTTTCTGGAAGTGGCAAACTTAAGTTCCTGGAGCCACATTTTCTTGAACGTGAAATAAACGCCTTATATTTGTTTGACTGGCAAAGGTGTTTAATGGGAACATTGCTAAATATTTAGTATATAAGTGCGCTCTGTTGAAAATGACTAAATATTGAAACTATATAAAAATGTGAACATAGGCTCGACATTTCGGGAAGTTGGACTTTGGTTCGGACCTTTTAATTGGAAGAAATTTTCGTTATGGACCTCTGTGACTTTTAATTGAATACCTCTGCTATAGATCATGGTATATTACTAAATAAATTAATGAGATATGGCATAAGAGGTGTAGCATATGAATGGATGAAAAGTTATTTAGAAAATAGATATCAGTATATGCAGTTTAAAAATACAAAATCCAATCAACTACAGATTACACATGGGGTTCCTCAGGGGTCTGTGCTAGGCCCCAAATTATTTATATTGTATATAAATGATATTTGTTGTGTCTCAAAAACACTAAAAAGTGTTTTATTTGCAGACGACACAACTTTCTATTGTTCTGGGAAAAGTCTCAAACAGCTTCTGACTATTGTGGAAAATGAATTGATCATATTAAAAAAATGGTTTGACACAAACAAATTATCACTCAATTTAGACAAAACAAAGTTTGTTGTTTTTGGCACTAGACCAATCAAACACCAAGTAAAAATCAATGTAAACGCAACTGAAATAGAAAGAGTGTATGAGAATAAATTCCTTGGATTAGTAATTGATGCCAAATTATCCTGGAAGTCACATATAGATAATGTAAAAAATAAAATGTCAAAAATTATTGGGATCTTATAAAAAAAAAACAAAGATGTACTAAATAAGAAGTCTCTATACACATTATATTGTTCCCTATTATTACCATACCTGACTTATTGTGTGGAAATATGGGGAAATGCCCATAAAACCAACACTCTACTTCTTTTTAAGATGCAAAAAAAAAGCAATCATAATTATTAATCGATCAAAATTTAACCTACAAATCCATCCATCCACATCCATCTTCTGTACCACTTCTCCTCACTAGGGGTGCTGGAGCCTATCCCAGCTATCTTCGGGCAGTAGGCGGGGGACACCCTGAACCAGATGCTGTCTCTCACTGTGAGGCCATCGTGCTAACCAGTTGTCCACCGTGCCGCCCTACAAATCCATTATTTATCAAATTAATCACTATGAAATTTTATGATCTTGTTGAATTTAAAATCGCGCAAATAATGTATAAAGTACATAATAATATGATCTGCCGCAATACTCAGAAGCTGTTTGAAAAGAGAGATAGTTGTTACAATTTACGGGGCACAAGTTTGTATAAAAAACCTAAACCAAGAGGCTTAGGTGTGTTTCTGTAAAAAGTGTAATTCTGTGGAATGACTTTGAAACGGACATGAAAAGATGTAAATCACTTATTGTGTTCAAAAACATGTTCAGAATCAGAAATCCCTTTATTGTCATTGTACTCAAGTGTGCAACGAGATTAGAGAGCTCCCCTCTCCAGTGCAATACAACAATAATTCAGATAAATATATATTATATATATATATATATATATATATATATATATATATATATATATATATAAATATATACATATATATACATATATATATATATATATATCTATATATATATATATATATATATATATATATTAGGGATATCAAAATTAAAGCATTAACTCAGGTGATTAATCCAAAAAACTTTAACTCAGTTAAATATTTTAACTCAGTTAACTCAGTTTGATTTACTTCAAAAATAATTTGCATACTTTGCAAATATTGTGCCGTATTAGCTGTCTTTAGAATTAGAAATCCCTTTATTGTCATTGTACTCAAGTGTGCAACGAGATTAGAGGGCTCCCCTCTCCAGTGCAATACAACAATAATACAGACAAATATATAAATTAGATAAATAAATAAGAGAGTGCAATGGAATTTAGTACTGAATAGGGTATATAAAAACACATCACAATGCTGTTCTGCAAGGTAAGGGTGTTCTCGTGTGTGTGTGAGAGTTCAGAATGGAGATGGCTCTCGGAAAGAAACTGTTTCTCAGTCTATTGGTCCTCGATTTGATGCATCTGTAGCGCCTGCCAGAGGGCAACAGGTCGAACAGGTGTGAGTTTGGGTGGGTATTGTCTTTGACGATGTTGAGAGCCCTTCTGAGGCACCGGGCGGTGTAGATGTCCGACAGTGAGGGGAGAGGGCAGCTAATAATCCTTTGCGCTGTTTTGACTGTCCTCTGGAGCCTCACTCTGTCCGCCTCAGTGCAGCCGCTGTACCAGGTGGAGACACAGTACGTCAACAGGCTCTCAATGGACGAGTGGAAACCAACACTGCTGGAGTGTGGCGCTTATGGGCAGTTTTGAAAAATGTTTCTAAGAAAAATGCCTGTAATGTCTGCATGTCTCCGTTTAGATCAGGGATTTCAGACTCCAGTCCTCGAGGGCTGGTGCCGTGCATGTTTTCCATCTCTCCCGGCTGAAACACACCTGATTCAAATGAGCAGGATACTTATCAGGCTTCTTCAAAGCTTGCTGATGAGCTGATGGGTTGCACCTGGGAGAGATTTAAATGCAGGAAAGTTGTCCTGCAGGACTGGATCTTGTTACCCCTGCTTTAGATTGTGTTCAAAAATCCAAAAAAGTTATTAGAACAGTCTCTGAATTAAATATACTTCATATTTTGTCATTTTAAATGAATTCCAAGATATTATTAAATTCAATTCGCACAATATTATAGTTTGTTGGTGTGACTTTTAGAGGACAGAGCAGAATTTAAATTAACCCCTCTTAAATTCCTTAATAATTTATACTTGTTGGTAATATAAATCATCCTATAGCATATGCAAGTCTTGTTGCTTTTTTTTTTTTAAATGCAGAAATCAAAACACAAAG
Organism: Idiotropiscis lumnitzeri; assembly: GCF_059441095.1. Lineage (NCBI taxonomy): Eukaryota > Metazoa > Chordata > Actinopteri > Syngnathiformes > Syngnathidae > Idiotropiscis > Idiotropiscis lumnitzeri. The sequence continues at coordinate 3,614,083 of NC_142395.1, read as the reverse complement.
TTCTTGTGTGCATGGTGATCAATGTGCAAGATGTTGATAGAACATTCCAGAGTTAAGGAAACAAGTTATTAGCGTTTCCCTCCCAGGGTGGACTAAAATGGTGCATCGCATGGGGAATGAAGGAATTCTTCAGCCTGTCACTGGAGCAGGGTAGTTTACCGCAACCTGTCTCCATAGGTAATGAGGCAATACAAAAAAGTTACACAAGACGTGGACGGGGACAGATGATTTAATCTCAAAATCTCTTTTGAGATCTCTTTACTTTTTTGCAAAATGGTTTAAAGTGTTGTTTAAAGTGTCCATTTTTCCATTTCTTTAATTCATGGTAACGAGGCTATATCGTGTCAAATCTGGAAAAAAATAGTCTACCTTTGAAATTTTCTTCACTTAATCTTCTTAATGGAATTTTTTTCCCTGTATCTTTACTTATCGTTGGCTTGACCTGCTATTTTTAGGTGTGGGGATGAGATCATGGAAATCAATGACACTGTGGTTTACAATATGGCACTAAACGATGTCTACGCAGTCCTGAGCCAATGCACACCAGGTCCAGTTCAGGTTATCATCAGTCGACACCCGGAACCCAAAGTACGTAATGCTTCAATTTAAATTTTGTACTTTTATTATTTAAAGTATTACACTAAACTCAGTCATACTTGTAAAGTTTTGGATACGCTTTGCAAATGTTGTCTCGCCAGTTTTATTTCTGAAACAAAACTTTGCTGATTTACCATTAAATGTACCTACTACCTACACTAGCATTTCCTGTAACTCTGTAATAGTGTTACTGACAATGTGTCTTTACTGTTTATGATGTTCCAAATTCTGTCTTACGTTGGACGGAGATGAGCAAAGGGAGTCCAATAATGACTCAGCCAAATTGGAACAGTCAACAATTGTGGCCAGCACTGATACCTTGTGATTTTAAATGTATCCGTGGTTTTTAAAAGGTCATTAATACAAAGAAGACATTAATTAAGGACACCACACATTGTGACTGGTTTGAATACAGTACTGTATGTTGAGTTGTAAAACTGTGGATTCAAGTTTGGAAAATGTAATCAACTCTTCCCCACCCCGCATTGATAATATGAATTCCAATACAACTGTACTGTACTCTCACCCTCCTCTACTCTTTTTGTATTCTTTAGGTATCAGAGCATCAGCTGAATGATGCTATAGCTCAAGCTGTGGAAAATAGCAAACTGAGAAAGGACAAGAGCCAATGGAGTAGTGATGCAAATGGTAAATTCTTATTACAGTAATACCCCGGTTATCGCGGTTAATGGGGACCGTGACCACCCGCGAAAACTGAAAATCCGCGAAGTAGCGGCGCACCTTCATAAATGCTTAAAAAAAAAAAAAAAAAAAAAAAAAATATATATATATATATATATATATATATATATATATATATATATATATATATATGGGTAGAGAGAGAGAGAGTGAAATTCATGTTATTACAAAAAAAAAAAAATTATTAAAACTTATTTTTTTATTCCCCAGCCATTATTTTCGTATTTATTCAATTACTTCTTTTTGTATTTATTTAATTACTTCGACTTTTACCTGCTGGTACGCCGTCCGGTGTGCCCTGTGAATGTTATGATCCTCCAGCAGAGCTGGAGGATTGAGCAGGACTCTCCAAACGCAGACACGGGAAAAAAGGTGGTGATACAAAGATATTTATTATAATCACAATATAGTCAGTGTAATCAGCGCGTCTCGCAGCAGCTGACCGCATGGCGCGAGACGATCCCTGGAGGAACGCCCACACAGCTGAAAAAACGAAAACACACGCGGCATGACAGGCACGGATCATGACAGTGAAATGAAAGGTGGCATTCTTCATTTATTTATTTATTCATTCATAACTGACAGCCTCACGCTCCGCTCGTGCCCGGGCGGAAGAGGTGCTCCTATTCGGTTTAACTGTGACACACGCCCGCCCTCCTCCCCCGGAGCTTCCATTCGGATAAACTTAGGGGCCGCTTGACACCGCCCGTGCCCGGGGAAGGTGCTCCTATTCGGCTTAACTGTGATGCGAGCATGCCCTCCTCCTCCGGAGCTTCCATTCGGTTAAACTTAGGGGCCGCTTGACACCGCCCGTGCCCGGGGAAGGTGCTCCTCTTCGGCTTAACTGCCACGCACGCCGGCCGGAGCTCTGGTACGGTCCGAACCGCGCGAAACGTCGCCCCAAATCGTGTCCGGGGGAACGTGCTCTTCTTCGTCCACTCTCTTCTTCGTCCACTCTCCTCTTCGGCGCACGCCGGCCGTCTAACCGCTCCAGCGCCCCCTCGTGCCGCTCGGCGAAACTACAATGCCCCCGAATATTTTTTAGACCCGCGAAGCACTGAACCCGCGAAAGGTGAACCGCGAAGTAGCGGGGTATTACTGTACTTATTTTTGAATTTTTCAATATTTTTATTGGTTTTTGACAAGAACATAACCAAGTAGACAAGTCAACTGGATTACTATACAATCATATATCATATACCCGAGTACCCTTTTTCCCTCCTCAACCCACCGTCCTCCGAGCCCAGACATCAGACATTGCAGTGAGGTAGTCACCGCACACAAAAACATCAAAATATTTAAGAACACACATACACACATTTAAGAAGGGATTAAAAAAAAAAAAAAAAAAAATTATATATATATATATATATATATATATATATATATATATATATATATATATATATATATATATATACAAAAAATATACACATATATATACCTTTTTGGGGAGAAAAAACAAACAAACAAAAAAACTAATTTCAAATCAAAATAAACATTCGTTACAGCCTATTCCTGCTCCACCTCAGGAAACAATGTGATAGTATCAACCATTAACAGAAAAGGTTTCCAATTTTCTTTAAATTTATTGGTTGAGCCTTTTAGAGAGAATCTTAGTTTTTCTAGTCTCAAGTTGAAAAGAACTTCTTTTAACCACAAGTTATGAGATGGGGGGCGAAGAAGCTTCCACTGTAGTAAAATGAGCCTACGAGCCAACACAGTAGTGAAAGCCAAGGCCTGTTTAAGCGGACCGGTTAAATTTATATCAGGAGGCACACCAAATATAGCTGAGAGTGGGTTAGGGGGGATGGTTTGACCATATGCTTGGCTGAGTGTATCAAAAATCCCCCTCCAAAACAAATTTAATTCAGGGCAACCCTAAAACATATGGACATGATTTGGCGGTGATTGTCCACATCGATTGCAGGCGTCTTTAACCGTTGGATACATTTTAGATCATTTCGCATTGGTATAATGTATTTTATAAAATATTTTACACTGGATCAAGGAATGACGGGCACAGATTGAGGAAGAGTGAGTCAATTTCAAAGCTATGTCCCATTGTTGCTCGGATAGTGTCATCTGGAGCTCATCCTCCCAACTCCTTTTAATAGCATGAAGCAACTTCAAAAGTATGCTATCAAGTATTTTATATAAAGTCGAAATGCATCTCCTCTGTTGAGGTATCATTCCAAGTAGAGTATCCAAATGAGTTTCAGGAGGTCTGTTGGGAAAGTGAGGAAACTGTTTTTCAGCTAAATTTTTCGCCTGCAGGTAACGAAAAAAGTTTGAATTTGGCAGGTTAAATTTAGATGAAAGATCGGCGAAGGACGAAAAGACATTATTCTCATATAAATCCTTAATCTTCTGAAGCCCTTTATCATGCCAACTTCTGAAAGCCCCATCAGTGTTTGAAGGTAAGAAATTACAATTCCTTAACAGAGGCATGAATACAGATTGACTAAGCAGTCCAAAGTGTTTTCTCAACTGTCTCCAAATAGCTATAGATTCCTTGACTATTGGATTGTCCCCAATGTGGGATAAAGACAAAGGGAGTGATGAGCCAAGTATTGACAGTAGAGAATAGCGGCTTGACAACTTCTCAATTCTTACCCAGCCAGGTGTAGAATCATCTTCCTCATGTGCCCAATACAAAACTTTCTGTATATTGGCCGCCCAATAATACTGTCTAAAATTGGGAAGAGAAAGACCACCGTTGTTCCTTGGAGATTGAAGTATAGATTTACGGATACTTGCAGGTTTCCCATTCCATAGAAATTGTGAATTTGATTTATCCAACCTATCAAAAAAGGATTTGCTAAGAAGAATGGGAATATGCTGAAAAAGGTACAAGAATTTAGGAAGAACGGATGTCTTGATTAAATTGACACGTCCTACTAACGACAATGGTAGTAGAGACCATCGGTCAAAATTTTTCCCAGTACATTCCAATAAAGATAGGAAGTTCTGTTTCATCATTTCAGGTATAGAAAGGGAAACAAAAACTCCAAGATATCGAAATCCGGTTTCTACCCATCTGAGGGTACTACTGAACGAGAGAGTTCCTTAGCCAAAGAATTGAGAGGAAGTAGCTCACTTTTTTGATAGTTAAGTTTATAACCAGAAAGAGCGCCATACCGGTCTAGTATCTCAATAGTATCTCAAAAAGCATTGGTAGTGAAGTATGAGGATTTGAGATATACAAAAGCAAATCATCTGCATATAGGGAGACCTTATGCATCATACCCATCCTCGTGATACCTTGAATTCTTTCTTCTGAGCGCAGCCATATGGCCAGAGGCTCAATAGCAATGGCAAACAGAAGAGGAGAGAGAGGGCAACCTTGCCTGGTACCTCTTCCCAGTAGGAAGGGCGAAGATAAAGTATGGTTTGTACGAACTGAAGCAGATGGGGAGGAATATAGTAGCCTCACCCAACGAATAAAGCCTTCGCCCAAGCCAAATTTATTCATCACTTCATATAGGAAACACCATTCGACACGGTCAAATGCTTTCTCTGCATCTAGAGACACAACGATCTCTGATACTGAACTGCCTGAAGTGTGAATAACATTTACTTATTAACCACTAAAAAGATTAAAAAGATTTGTTCACTGAATCGTTCATGCCCCCTGAGCCTCTCCCCTGGGCACGGAGGGAATGAGTTTAAAAAAAAAAAAAACTTTTGCTCACCTCGATGTTGCAGGAATTTGAATTTGTGCATTTGTTTTGTTGTTATGATTTCTATTAAATACATAATTTACGAACGAGAATGGCAATTGCCCATGTTCACTAACTGAATCATTTGTGAATGGAAAATATCAACACATTCACTCACTGAATCGTATGTGATTGGGAAATTACCTTACTGATTCCGTGAATGCCAAAAATTCCTCCCACATCTGACTCTGGCTGTTGTTTGGTTGTTTGGATGATTGACAAAATGCGCGTTCCTGAGCTCAAATAAACTGAGAAAAGAGCGAATCTCTTCAGAAAGTGATCCATTCAAAATGTGTTCATTTTGAGCAAATTGTTCAATAACGACCCAAAACTAGTTCACACTGTTGGACTCTCGTGTCAAACTCGTGACACCATAAAAAGCAAGAAAAAGAAAACTTCTTGGAAGAAGAGAGAAAGAAAATGGAGATCAGGTCTGGCATCTCTAAGAGCACCAAGGCAAGAGGTCACACACAAAACGCCAAAGGTCCGGCTTCCAGTTGGTGCGTTTAGGCAAAGAGAGAGAGCAGAGGACAAAGGTTCTTATCTTATCCAGATTCATACTTAGGCCACTCCCAAGGTCAGTCACGTTGGAATGGCACTTGGAATGAACATTTTTATCAATGGCCCTTAAATGTTGCTCCACATTCCCTCCTTTATCCAGCCAGCAAGCGCCACCAGTCAGTCGGTCCAAATCGCTACCCCCACTACCACCACACCATCGGCAGACACAACACGCACCATTGGAGGACACCTGGCCCCACACTGGGTGTTCGGGTGGAGGTCTGCTCCTCCGTCCGACGGGTCATTCTCCAGCGCCGGGGAGTCGTCCGCTCCCTCCTTGCCTGCCGGCTCTGCTGTCCGAGTCACACCATCATCCGGCCCCACAGCAAAATAAATAAATAAATTAAGAAATCCTCCTATCACTGTAAAGAAATACTTGGCTTAGTTGTTCCCCTAATCATTTTAGACTTTTATTATTTAGGTCAGCGTTGACAGAACAAGATGGAAACTGCTACAGTAGTTTTTGTAGCCTCGTACGTGTAAGTGACAAATTTCATAGACAATTTTTTTTTCCAAACTCATTCACTGCTACTGACAGGCAGTTATATCAATAGTATAAAACTGGGAAGGCTGTCGATGTTTGAATTAATGCCATGAGAGCTACCAACAACGCCTTTGCTACCTAATTGTTGATCACGAATGACACTCTGAGCACCACTGATCTAAACATAGCAAGCTGCAGAACTGTAATGAGACATGAAACGCATTTACAATATTTTGAAGCGTCTACTCAAGAACACATACACGTGAGGCTTCATATTTTAATTGTTCTGTGGCACACAATGATACTTGCAGTTCATGTAGGTGTCGTTTTTGGTATCATGGCAGGGGTCCTCCTCCCCCACCTTGGAAACAAAACAAAGTTTCTGGTTCTTAGGAAATGGCGAAAGGAGTCTCCTTTCATTTTTTTAATTCTGGAAACTGCCACATATAACTATATATGAAAACACCAGGAATTGCCACCATTATTAATATAATGTATTCATCATAAATTCATATAATGTATAGATACATATTTTTCACATTATACAAATGCACTAAATATTTCATCGGCTCATGTATTGACAAATGTAAATTTTTAAGCGCATGTTTCCCAGCAGGGAAACGGAATACAGGTTTCTTATTTGCATTTAATTTTGTGCTGTCAAACCAAGAGTGCTGATGTTCTGGAATGCGATTTCTGTAAAAAGATCAAGAAAGCACATATCCCACTGAAGGGCGAATATTTCTGACTGTTGGTGAAGGTCACAAGACATTTGGCAAACGTTCACCTGTACTTTTCTTGTTACAACAATCACTCAAACTATTGGCAAATGTTTTGCGATCATTTGACATTGATCCCAGACAAACTCTGATGTATACGCAACAACAACACGCAACACTCGCAATTATTTGCCCCACAGTGGGATAGGGGCTTAAGGGTGCTGATGATTTAGTATTAGTATATCCGTGAATGTTCCTGTTCACTTTGATTCCAATCACAACTTTCAATTTCATCTTCCTCAAATTAATTTTTTTGTATATATATATTTCAAAAGTGTATAGCAATGCAAACTGTCTCTTAAACTGAGGAGGGAAATGTCACCTATTATATTTTATGTTACAGGATTGCGGAAATTGGAGTCATGTTCTCACGGCCAGCCAAGATGCAAACGTTGTTTGGAAAGAAGCTTCAGTCAGGTTGCTGTTCGTCAAGTTCAAAAATCCATGATCCGCTCCTGCAGTGACAACACCGAAAAGCACCACCATGACCGCCTCCTCAACATCCACAACTTTCCCAACACACGTTATAACCCATCGGCCCGTGTCCACAGCTTAGTCACACCAAAGGTAAGTGTGGTCAATGGCTGTTGTATAAGGAATCAAATTTAATTACATTAATGGTTCACAAAAATATGTAACCCTTGATTGGGATCATTCTGTTATTTATGTAGTCAGAGGCAACAAACTTTTTACTCATTGCTGGTATTGTTCAACTGCAATTTCAATGTTTAAACAAAACTGACAACCATGAAAAACAGACCATAAAGGGTCTGTCATGCTATTTTAAGCCTTGCACAATTAATATATATATATTTATATATATATATATATATATATATATATATATATATATATATATATATATATATATATATATATATATATATATTAGCTTTGGCACATTGTGATCTAGTTTTGAATTTCTTATGAAATATGAGTTATTTTGGTGGCTATTTTTCTAAACCGGAAATAAGTCGCCTGGATCACTAAAGCACCACCTCTCCCCCAATGGCTGCTGCGCCCCTTGCATGTCAGTGTACGAGAAAAGCACCTTGGCCGCTTCATCGGTCACGTATGTGCCGATGAGCGCACAGAATTGGGCTCAGAAAAGTTTATGAGCAGCGCTGCTCGAGCCGAGGTGGCCAGCGGCTTGTCACCTCTTTGCTTGTCGGGCATCCCATTGTTCTGCTCGACAAAGTGAGAGTTTTTTTTGCCTGCAAGGTCAGTATGGAGCTGGCTCCTCAATCTTATACAAAGATAGAGGTTCTGAGAATGTACCGTGATTGGTGAATGGAGGAAGTCACCACTCTGGGGGTGGTTTTGGTGAGGATTGAACATTTTAACAAGCTAAGAGTAAAAAAAAAAAAAAAAAGTAGATTTTGCGTGTAACAGACCCTTTTATTTGTCACGGTACATGTAGTTGGGACGTAAGTGCAGGGAAGCAGGAAGGCGGTAAAGGCGGATTCTCCCAAAATTATTTATTTTTCAATAAACAAAAGTGTGTGTAAATAGATAAAAAAAAAGTCCAAAAACACATTTAAAGCGTCAGTCAAACATTCGGACATGACTTGACATCACTAACCGAGATGGCAAACACAATAAGCTGACAAAGAGAGAAAGAAACCAGGGAACTAATGCTGCATTCGAGGAAGGTGGGAAGTATTTTCCCACCTCTGACCTGGAACGCCCCTTTGAACTGGGAGGTCCAAATTGCTAAATTGGGGAGAAAAAGCTTTGACTGGGTTGAATCTGACGTCACCCAACAATGGCGACCAACATGGACACAGACCGTGAAAGTCAAAATATTGCCACTCCCTGAGGAGCTTTTAAAACTTAATGGTATTTTAAATTTTACCCATGTCATGCAGCCAACTCACAACAGGGACACATTCTCGATTTAGTTATTTCTCATGGGCTGTCCGCGGATGAGTCCGCTGTTGTGGACTTGGCCGTCTCTGACCACCACTGTGTGTTTTTTTTACAATATTACCGGTTTTAACCTTGCAAGAGGCCTCTGTGAGATCTGTGATAACATGCTATCTCACCTCCGAAGTGGCTGCAATTTTTAGAAATACTTTTAGCAAATGTTCTCCAGCCATTTTAACTGCCCCCTGTGATTTTATTGTATCTGTATATGGGCAATGTTCATTAACTAAAGCTATTGAAACATACTAGGCATACTATAAGATTCTAGTCTCGCATAGATAAATATACAGAGATGTGCATGGACGAATGCCCATTTTGTGGGCAGAGACCAGAGGACGAGAAGGTTTTTTTGTTTGTTTTTTCTTTTTTTTTTTTTTTTTTTAATTTTTCTTTTTTTTTTTTTTTTAAAGAACGGATTAAGCAAGGACGGATGTGGTTTTTCGTCTGTCCCTTTAATCGTCCCTAACCGGGTCAAGTACCCATGTGCGCCCATTTCACTGGCAGAAACAGGCCCAACCTGTCTTGCATGTGTAATCTGCCAATACACTACTTCAGACCAAATGTGAAATATCACAACACGCCGGGCAATAGGGGGCTGGGCGAACCCACCAATGTGCTCAGGACAAGGATTTATAAAAATATTTTTCTTATTAATTAATTTTATCATAGTAGCTAAGTTTTTGTTGTGAAATACCAATGTTGAGTTGCTTATAAGTACGGCATTAAAAGTATTTTTAAAAATGTGATGTCATTTTTGTTTGATTGATGGCCAGTTTTATCATGACAGCCAATCACGGCTTCACTGAAAAAGTTTGGTACGCAGACACTATTGAAATTCTTTGCAACCTCTCATGTCAAAAAGCATTAAACATTTAGTTATTGATGTATCAAAAAAAAAAAAAACATATATATATATATATTGTGTACATATGGCTTTATTGCAAATTAGTCTTTGCTGTGTACTAATTTGTTTAAAATTTAATATTTTTTAATACTATACAGCTTAAGATCTACTCTTGTGTGTGTATTTCAATTGGTATGTGTGCGTGTGTGTTTGTAGCAGTGTGTGAATGTTGTGTGTGTGAGTGCCTGAGCGGAAGTGGTCTGAGTTACGGCATTTCGTGACACATTTCTTCATGTTTGTCAATCAGGAAGAAGAACAAATGAGAAATCAGTCTGAGAGGAGCAAAGAAGAGTTCACTTTTGACGCCAAGCTACGCACCGATAAGATATCCTTGCATTTGCAGGGGGTTTCTAGTAAATTACAAGCTGTTGTTCAGTCTATTGTAGGGTTCAGTCTATTGTAGGGTTTTTGTCAAGTTTATAACAAATAATGGACATAGTGTAAATATAAATTCTTATGCTAGTTAAACTCATACACTCCTTTATGTTGTGTGGAAAGGTGGATCATCATCCGAGCTTTGCTCACAATCAAAAAGAGGAGCTCTTAGGAGGCAAGCGCGCATTGGACACCAGCTTCAGGATCCCTGGGTTCGCCTTGTGGACACTTTGTCTCAAGATTTGCGAGAAGCCGGAGACCTACACATCACAGCGAGTGCTGTTACAATGAAAAATGAAGAGAACATGGCAGAGTTGAATTGCAGTAGCATGGATGAAACTGCAAATTATCTGTCTGACGTCACCCCTGAAGACAAAGATGAGATCTCCACAAGATCAAAAAAAGGCCCTCCAGTGGCACCCAAGCCTGCTGGGTTTCGCCAGAGCCTGAGAAAAATTCGGCATCAGCAAGACCAGAAGATGCAGGGTGAACCTGTAAAACCTTGGCATGCTGTGGGCTTCTACAGAAGCTTCAATATGAGATTTGACTCATCTGTTTCCAACCTGTCCATTAAGGACAAAATCCACTCATTTGAGACTTTTTCAACCACATCCAGTTCACACAAAGTGGACAGTAAGAAGCATGTAGTCCCATCTATCTCGCTTCCTCTGATGGAGCGAGAGTTTGACAGAAAATATGTAAGAAACAAAAATGAAACCTCACAAGAAATCCCGGAAAACCAGCCTGCATCTTCTGCAGTTACAAACATGTCAGTTTCTACCTCTTATATCCCATCATTCAATCTTGAGACAACTGGGACAAACAATGTGCCAAGGGCTGAACCTCAATCTAACCACTCATCTACAGGTCACTTGACTTCTCAGGCTGATGAAGACTCTGGGACACTGTTCTCTAATTTAGTTCCAACCGAACATGCCTTGCATATCCAACCCTCCAAAAAAGTGCTTGTGACTGAAATACCAGATTTACAGGAAGTAGATGTCGGCAGTACTGTGGAGTCCAATGCCTGCTCCAATCCAAGCCTCACCTCCTTGGGATACAGTCATGCCAAAGATGGGAGTTCTCCAGAAATTACCGAACAGGAAGAAGTAAAGAATCAAACAGAACATTGTAACTTGAATACAAGTGACAATTCGTCCACAGACAATAACACCGCTTATCGAGACCTGGAAGGGGAGAATTTTGGCAAAATCCTTGCTTTTAGCAACCAGGTATTCTTACGCTCAAAAATGTTCCTTCACTTTTTACAAACTTAGCCTGGATAATAATCACACTGTACTCATAGCGTGAAAATGTTGAGCATTTAAAGAAAATGTTGATTCAAGTATTCCATTTGTATTGACATGGAAACAGGTTTCCCAAGCATTGATGCGGACCCTTCCCATGCCCACTGACCATGGTCTGGCCTGTTCCTCTCCAAACTTTTCATCGTTCACCGCTGAAGATGTAATAAACCCTCATGAGTGTGGTCCCATTTCAGATGTCACTGACACTGGATTTTCTATTAGGTAAGTACTTGCACATTTCGATGTGGAAGCAGGAACTCTAGATAAAAGCTGAGTTTCTGTTCAACAGGAAGTGGGTGTAAAACGAAAGTTAAAAGAAGCCACTTCCCATTTTATCATCACAATTGTACAGATAATAGTATGCAACTACTACACAATGTGTGATGATATGCCATCATCTGTTGTTCTTTTTTCCCTTAACACAGTTTGGCCACCCTCAGAACGTGTACCATTTCTTGTGGGGAGGGGGCATCCCCCCAGGAAATAGCAGTTCCCTCTGTTTGTGCTCAGTCAGTCATCTCAGCTATCCCATCAGAGGAAATAGAGATGATGATTAAAGAAGTCAGAGCTCTGGACGAAGATGCGCTTAAGGTAATACGATGGCACCAAAAATCAATATCGTGTTCAGTAGTTATAGGCAACTGGCGACCCACCTACCTGACGTTGCTATCAGCAGAGAGCTTGTCCTCTCTTCAGAGCAATGTATGAGCAATGTTGGTGTGATCGTGGCCTAGAAAAGAAAGCCAAAGAGAACAGAAGACAAAGAAACCTCTACAACATTATGCACAAATAAGTCAAATTATCACTAGATGAAAGTGAAGAGCGATTGACTCTTCATTAGACGAGCATAATGTGTGATTGAAATTGGTCATATTTTCAATGCAGTAGGCTCGCACATGTACATTAATTGTGTTTTTCTGGAAAAAAAAGGTTCATCACTCATTCATGTGGAAATCAGAGTGGCAGTGTGTACCCTGGACTCATCACCAGCCAATCACAGGGCACTTATGGAAAAGAAAAAAAAAACTTTCACACTCACAATTACAACTCTAGGCTATTTAGAATCTTCAGCTAGCATAACATGCATATTTTTTAAATGTGGTAGGAATCTGACACACAGAGAGCCCACATAAGGATGGGGAAAAATAGGTAAACTCCATACAGGAAAGCCAGAATCGAGCTTGGAACCTTGAACTTTAGAACTGTGAGTCATACGTGTGAATCTCAGCTACCAGGATGCCCTGTTATTAATGGCTTTTACAGTTGTCAATTTTACCCAACCCAGATGTGGATTTGGTGTAATCTCTGTAGTCATCATGCACCCAACATCTCCTGAGTATTATAAAACAATTTATGTTACTTCAGACATGTACAATGTACAAGATGTACAATATTATAGTAGATTTGCATACAGTTTGAGCAGCCCAAATTTTCTTGTCCCTCTTCCCTCCACAATACAGAAATATCAACGTTGCTAACACTAGAACCACTGCTGTCATGTGTGCTAATCATTAGTTTGGAAAAATATACACAAGTATACAAACATGACACATTGAACTTATTTGCAGTATGGAAGCATATTGCACCAAAACAAAAGATTATTTCATGATCGCTTATTTTTAAAAAAAATAGTTGCTGAAGGGGTCAGAAAAGTCACTAAATATAGCAGAAAAAATGTTACTAAGTTGTTACTTGCTACCTCGTGGAGGTGGGTATTCCGTCAGTACCAATGAAACGTCTTCAGTCCGGCACTGATGGACACTCGTTTTGCTGACAGTTGACGAATGGCGAAACTTAAAAAAAAAATGACGGACCAAGCATTGCCCATCAGTGTAATCATCACTAACCGACTCAAGTAGCGACTGACTTTTCAGTCCCTGACCGTCGCCCGTTTTACCGACAACTGGCAGAAACATGCTTCGCCTGTCTCGCGTGTTTGTTCATGGGGCTGGATACAATTAGGGTTGCTTTCTTAACTATATATAGTAAACACTTTGCGCTTCCTGTATAGCAGTTAGGGGGACGCACCAAAGAACTGTAATTTGTTAATGAACCAAGATGAAGAAGAAGAAGACCACAATGATTTTTAGCCAGGAGTAGGAGTGCAAGCGAATTGGATTGGATTTTACTGTTGACCTCAATGCGTATTGAGATTCTAGTCAAGGTGAGCCATTTTGAACTTTTCATTTTTGTTTTTGGAGTTAAAACAGCTACAGGCCGCCATCAGCATCATCTTTCTATACTTAACAGTTCAATAGAATAGAATAGAATAGAATAGAAATCCCTTTATTGTCATTGTACTCAAGTGTGCAACGAGATTAGAGGGCTCCCCTCTCCAGTGCAATACAACAATAATACAGACAAATATATAAATTAGATAAATAAAGAAGACAGTGCAATGGAATTCAGTACTGAATAGGGCATATAGAAACACATCACAATGCTGTTTTGCGAGGTTAGGGTGGTCTCGTGTGTGTGTGAGAGTTCAGTAAGGAGATGGCTCTCGGAAAGAAACTGTTTCTCAGTCTATTGGTCCTTGATTTGATGCATCTGTAGCGCCTTCCAGAGGGCAACAGGTCGAACAGGTGTGAGTTTGGGTGGGTATTGTCATTGACGATGTTGAGAGCCCTTCTGAGGCACCGGGCGGTGTAGATGTCCGACAGTGGGGGGAGAGGGCAGCCAATAATCCTTTGCGCTGTTTTGACTGTCCTCTGGAGCCTCACTCTGTCCGCCTCAGTGCAGCCGCTGTACCAGGTGGAGACACAGTACGTCAGCAGGCTCTCGATGGACGAGTGGTAGAAGGCCAGCAGCAGCTTCCTGTCCAGGTTGAATTTCCTGAGGACTCTCAGGAAGTGCAGACGTTGGCGGACCTTCTTTACCACTGCTGTGGTGTTGTGACTCCAAGAAAGGTCATCGGAGATCTGTACTCCCAGGAACTTGAACGTGTGGACCCTCTCCACACACACGCCTTCGATACAATAAATAGGCAAATACATGTATTTGAGTGTTAAGTATATGTCAAAAATTTCAAAATGACACCACCATATCTTACATTTTCCTTTGACCTCATGGCCACTGAGGGCTGGTCAGAGACTGTGGGCAGGCCGGATTTGCTCTGGTCTGATTTGCTATGTATATGTTTTCCATCAACATCTGTGTCCATCGTGTCTGTTCATTGTTGAGATTTAACAAATAGACATGTAATTATTATGACCGGTGTGAAACAAGAGCTTTCTCCTCAGCAACTGCAAGACATCCATGTTGTGATTCTGCATAACGAAGAAGGAGCTGGCTTGGGCTTCAGCATTGCTGGAGGCTGTGACCGGGAGTGTAAAGCTCTTACAGTGAGTAAGCGTCACTCAAAATAACTTAACTAATGTGTGGGGCGGTCAAAATTAAAGCAATAACTCACGTGATTAATCCCAAACATTTTAACTCAGTTAAATATTTTAACTCAGTTAACTCAGTTTGATTTACTTAAAAAATAATTTGCATACTTTGCAAATATTGTGCCATATTAGCTGTCTTTAGCACGTCTCAGAACAAAACATCGTGTTCAAGTTACCACTGTGCCTTGCAAACCAACACTGCTGGAGTGTGGCGCCTGTGGGCAGTTTTTGAGAAATGTTTCGAAAAAAAATGGCTGTAAAGATGTCTACATTTAGATCGTATTTGAGAATCCAAGAAAGCTATGAGAACAGTCTTTGAATTGAATATACTTCATATTTGGTGATTTTGCATCAATTCCAAGATATTATTCAAGTAAATACAAGCTTCGCAAAAAATAGTATTTAACACACCACACTTTACACCAGAATTGAAATGGACATGAAAATAGAGCCCAAAGAGTCATGTTGTCGGTTGTTTAGTTTGATCGCCATGAGCAAGTAATTTTTGAAAGTAGCACTTATTGTACATTCCAATGGGTACTAGCATGTTTTGACCACAAACCATTTCCAGATCACATTTACTTTACTAGATCTGTTAATGACTGTATTTTGTTATACAATGTCAATACATCTAAAGAACATTTCAAGGTATTGCTGTAGGCTACATCTATTAATAATGCTAATTAATAGTAATAGTAATAAATCCTCTAATCGACACTGCCACTGAGGTCGGTGGGTCAGGAAAAAAATAGACCCAAGCCCCAACCACTGGTGCTTCTTTGAAAACTACACAAACTTCTCTTGTGCAGTCTTATCAAAAGGTGTGATCAGGTTCAAAGTTTTAATAGGATCTCCACTACAGTCAAGTCAAGTCAAGTCAATTTTATTTGTATAGCCCTTAATCACAGACAGTCTCAAAGGGCTTTACATAGCCACAATCGACATCCCGGATCTTAACCCCCAGGAGGGCAAGGAAAAACTCACAAAACCTCATTAGGGGAAAAGTGAGAAACCTTGAGAAGGGACCACAGATGGGGGAATCCCCCTTCCAGGATGACCAGGCTGCAATGGATGCCAACTGGGCAACATTTGACACCTACAATGATGCTATGCAATAATAGATGAGATAATATAAGAGTCAATTGAATGAAGTGCTGCAGGATGATGACTTCAGTGGAGTGGGTCCTCATCCAGGGCCGTAATATCCATGGCAGCATATCCGAAGATGAGCCTTCGATCTTGTACCGGTCAGTTGGTGTAAATTCAGTACAGCCACTTCCAAGTGAATCGCCATCACCTAATTCGGGGAATTGGGAACAGAAAAGAAAGAACAGAAATAGCAAACAGGCCAACAAGTAGTTCAATGAAGTGCTGAAATATAAGGAAATCAGAAAAGGCGCTGCATGAAAACGACTTCGGCAGAGCAGGTCCCTTCCCGGTTCGTCAGTTCCATAATCTTCAAAGCATGTCCCCATCACCTAATTCCCAAGCAGGGGAAGGAGGGGGCAGAAAAGAGAAGAACCGGCAGTAAACAGGCCAACAAATAATTAAATTAGATGCTAAAGTATATAAATAAATTGATCAAATGTCGCGCTGCAGGAAGACGACATCACTGAAACAGGTGCATGCCCAGTTGGTCAATGCCTTAAACTTCCTAGTGGGTCACCGTCACCTAATCCCCCAGCCGGGGGAAAAGGGGCCAGAAAAGAAAACAAAAGAAAAAAAAGCGGCAGTAAACAGGCCAACAAATATTTCAGCTAAATGCACAAGAGTATAAATGCGTCTTTAATAGTGTTTTGAACATTTCTACTGAGGTGGCGCCTCTAATATCTGAGGGAAGTGCATTCCAAAGCATTGGTGCCCGAATAGAGAACGCTCTAGAACCTGCGGACTTCTTTTTGGCTCGCGGGATCACTAAAAGACCAGCATTTTGTGAGCGAAGGTTTCGGGACGGAACATATGGTACCACGAGGTCAACGAGATAAGAAGGTGCTAAGCCGTGCAATATTTTAAAAGTAAGTAGCAGAACTTTAAAATCACATCTCAAGTGGACCGGAAGCCAATGCAAATTGGCTAATATCGGGGTAATATGATCAAACTTTCTCGTCTTAGTTAAGAGTCTAGCTGCTGCATTTTGAACTAACTGCAGACTTAATACTCGACATGGGGAGACCCGAGAGCAAAGCGTTACAATAGTCGAGGCGAGACGTAACAAACGCATGGATTAAGATTTCCGCGTCACACGTTGATAGAATTGGGCGAATTTTAGCAATGTTACGCAGATGAAAAAACGCAGTTCGAGTAATATTTTTAATGTGCATTTGAAAAGACTACAGTATTGGACCATGCCTCTCATCTTTGATGTAGGACACAAAGGAGGTTAGATTTTATGTGTCCCTGAATCCCTGCCATCTGTGTCATTTAGTGCAGTGGAAATATCACCATCAGTGAGGGTAATACAAGTGGAAAATTTGTCTTCTTTGTGCAGGTCCACAAAGTGTTTCCCAACGGCCTTGCCACACAAGAGGGCACTATCCAGAAAGGAGATGAGGTTTTGTCTATAAATGGCCAAACACTCCGTGGAGTCACACACGCAGATGCCACTATGGCACTACGGCAGGCCCGCACTCTAAAACTTGCTGTGGTCGTTGTCTGCAAGAGAGCAGAGGAACAGAGAGAAGGCACAAGTGAGGACTCCATCTGTGCAAGTGCGTAAGTTCATCTAGAACACAGGTGTCAAACTCAAGGCCCGGGGGCCAGATTTGGCCCAGCACATCATTTTGTGTGGCCCGCCAAAGCAAATTAAGTACAGTGGGTTTCACAAGTGTTCATACCCATAAGCAATGCTAAATTTCTGAGCAAAGAACAAAGGAAAAGTGTGTTTCACCTGTTTGCATGAAAAAAAGCACAAATACAACAATCCATCCCTGTTGTTGTTCATAAGTGCTCTTTACTATGGATAAATTGCATAAGTCTGTATTTCATTGTTGCAAAAGTATTCACATCAAGTCATAGTCAGTACTTGGTTGCAGCTCCATTGGCCACAGTAACAGTTCATCTGACCAGATCACCCTTCCCCGGATTGCTTGCAGCATCTTCAGATGTCTGGTAGAAAACTGAAAACAAGCCTTGAGATGTTTTTCTCCAGGTATGGCTTCTTTGCAACACGCCCAAAGAGTCCTCTCTTTGTGTACAATGTGTGATATTGTGGACTTGAGTACATTCATCCCAGCCACCTGGAGAGACTTCTTCCTCTTGCCTTTTGCTATGACCTTTGAGGGATGTCCTGTTGTTTGGAGGTTCACAGTGGTACCATAGCGCTTCCACTTATGGATCAGTGATGCAACAGTACTTTTTGGCACATTGATGTACCTACAGCCTCATGCAATACATCTGAAGTAAAGAATGCTTATGAACAAAAACAGTGATGGATTGTTGAGTTTTTGCTATTACCTTTCATGCAAACAGGTGAAAGACTTTTCCTTCATTCTGTGCCGAGAAATTTTGCAACCCACTGTATGTCAGCTTTCATAATGCTTGCTAAAATCTTTACCAAATTTTCAAATTGTCATAGGAAATAAAGAATTATGTTGAGATTTTCTTTATTATTTATTTATCATCATTACAATAAACCGAACAATAGTTGAACAACCTATCATTCTAGACTTTTGAGTTCATCAATTTGTTGTGTACTGTATATGTAATAATAAGAAGAGGTGATTAAATATTTATGTTATGCTCAGTTCACTGTCATAATATACTGCCATACACCATTATCAAATAGTGTCACAAATAATGAACGCATTTATCAATACAACCCTGTTGTGCATTTCCCTGTCATAAAATCAGAAATTGGATACATACATGTGTATTGTATTGCATACAGGGGGTTGTCGATTTGCGAGAGGTCTGTTACTACGGCAGCAACATTCAGTGTACAGAAGTCTACATTCAATTGATCAAATTCCAGGTTTTTGTGATAATATAAAAATAGACCACAAGAAATCATTGTATAACAAATGTGACCCATAGCCTGTACAACTCAATTGAAGAAGAAAAAAAACTTTTCCAAAGAGGGAAAATAGCAAAACATCGTCCAGCCATGACAGAGACATGAAAAGTTATGTCCCTCCGAAAGGTGTGAGAAAGGGAAATACCCGAATCCCTCCAAAAGGCCTCCGATCAAGCAAGAGAACCCCGGTACCTCAATTGGAGACATTGCCAAGAAGCTTGGAGAGTTGTGGTCCACACAGAGTGCCAAAGACAAGGCTCCATATGAGGCTGGCAAATTAAAGGAGAAATATATATATATATATATATATACATATATATATATATATTTATATATATATACATACATATATATATATATATACATACATATATATATATATATATACATACATAGATATATATATACATATACATATATATATATACATATATATATATGTATATATATATATATATGTATATATATTTTTTTTTAAACAGCTAATATTGTGTGGTTGCACATATATGCACACCCTCTTATACGTAAGTGGGGATGTGGCTGTGTTCAAAGTGTGTTCACATTCAAATTTGTTAAATGGGAGTTTGCACACACCTGCCATAGACTGTAAAAGCTCTTGGGTAACCCAACATAAATTTCAGATGTTCTAGTATGCTTTTCTTGGGATTTTTGTAGTCATATTTTATAGCATAAGCCAAGGTTTTACACAGCATCAGAGGGATCTCATTGGTGAAAGGTACAAGTCAGGAAAGGGTACAAACGATGTTCTACGGCAGTCATCACCAAATGGCGGACCGCGGGATGGTTCGGACCAGACCCATGGCCAATCTATGATGTTTTTTTTCACGGCGCATTCGCAAACGTTGGCGCTGCAATTCTAGTTAATACGGAAAAGGCGTCACTGATTTGAGCCAATCAAATCTTCTGTTTACGATCCACTGCCAATTGCGCAGCAGACCGGAAAAGAGTGCTGCTGACTTGCTAAAAAGTTAGCGAGGTCGATGCGTCTTGTTTTAAATGAATGGACGGAGAAATTTAGCTTCGTTCTGGCTGCAGCCAATTCAAAACCAGTGTGCATCATATGCTCCGAAACCGTCGCAACATTGCGAAGCGCCACTACGAAACAAAGCACCGCCCTTTTGTGCACAGTTATCCGCTGACGTTTGAGGTGAGCGCACGCAAAAACATCGAACTTCCGACTGCAGTACAACAGATTTTTACATTTTCGTTTACATCCCAGCGGCATGCAAACGAATATTCAGTAAAAGTATCATGGATTTTGGGGTAAACATAAAAAAACTTTCAGCGATGGGGAAGTTGTGAAGGAGCGCTTAAATGTGGTTGCACAAACATTATTTAAAGGAAAACACAAAGCCCAGATGTGTGAAATAATCTACCAAATCCCAATGGCCCTGACTCCGTTCCAACCCAGATTTAAGTCACTGGCAGGGCAGTCACAAACTCATTTTTCTCATTAAGAGAAGTTAAAAAAAATATTCAAAAGAAAAAGTGGTGTCAAAGCTCATTTTGAATGAGTTTTTCATGAGGACAGCCATTTATATTGATTGTGTACTGAACATGTTGACCTGGTTTACCCCGATAATTAGGCTTTCCGTTTTTTTTAGGCTGATAACTCTTTGATTTAAAAAAAAACCCGTAAAAGATGTTACTCAATGCTTAGCACTTGATATATTTCTGCAAGAGATATTTTACAGTTTTTTTCTGGTAGTGGCACCCTTAAATTCCTGGAGCCACATTTTCTTGAATGTGAAATAAACGCCTTATATTTGTTTGACTGGCAAAGGTGTTAAATGGGAACATTGCTAAATATTTAGTATATAAGTGCGCTCTGTTGAAAATGACTAAATATTGAAACTATATAAAAATGTGAACATCGGCTCAACATTTCGGGAAGTTGGACTTTGGTTTGGACCTTTTAATTGGAAGAAATTTTTGTCGTGGACCTCTGTGACTTTTAATTGAATACCTCTGTTCTACGGCATTATATAAACCATGGAAGACAGTGAAGACAGAGCTGCAGATATTTCTAGTGATTACTTGCTGTTAATACATGGGACCTTCAAGCTTCTGTTATTAAAAAATAAAAAATAAATAGAAATGTCACAAAATGCCCCAGAAAACTACTAAACTTTTTGGGGGGTTAATTTGGGGCCCTTAAATTGTAGCAGGAGTATACTGACTCGCTTTTAAGTTGAGTTTGAACGGGATTGGTTGATTCGCAACACGACCACATCCCCAGTAAAAAGAGGTGAGCACACTTGTGCAACCACATTATCTCAGTTGTTTATTTTTACTACCTCACTTAAAAATATGTAATTAATTTTAATTTGGACTGGTTATCGACCACGTTGGTGGTGGAAAAAAGTTTTGAAATGTTTTTTTTTTAATCACAACGGGTGGCATTTCAGAATCAGAATCAGAAATCCCTTTATTGTCATTGTACTCAAGTGTGCAATGAGATTAGAGAGCTTCCCTCTCCAGTGCAATACAACAATAATTCAATTAAATATATAAATTAGATTAGAAAATAAATAGTGAGATGGAAAATTTGGCCTTTGTAATGTTTTTGTGTTTTCTGTATGTGTGTTGGCAGTGGACGAGCCAGGTACTTTGGTGAGTGTGGAGCTGAAGAAAGGTCCAAGTGGAATTGGCTTCACTCTAGAGGGAGGAAAGGGTTCGATACATGGAGATAGACCATTATTCATCAACAGGATCTTCAAAGGTGAAGGATGAGTTACAAGGTTAACTCAATTATATTGTTGTACATGGTATATGTTGAGTTGTTTGCACCGGGATTGGAGTGGTCATATATTGAGATCAAAGTGTTGAAGGGTAATAGCTTCTTGCTTGCAATGGGAACAGTCAGTTTTGTGTGGAGAGTAAAAGAGACTTGACGAGCCCTAGTCTCCTTGTCTTGTCATTTACCGCACATCCACATTATTATTATAATACATTCACATTTATTTTCAGGTGGAGCAACAGAAAGATGCGGCCTTCAGTGTGGAGATGAAGTTTTGCAAATCCAGGGTAGCAGACTTGAGAATATGACCCGCTTTGAGGCCTGGAACATGATCAAGGCTTTACCTGATGGGCCCATCTCAGTGGACATCAGGAGGAGACACAGCCACTAGACGCAGTTACACGTCAAGAGGCCCAAAATGCAACAACGGATTCATTGAAAATGATCTGATGCAATGTCAGGTTTAAATGTCCTGACGTCTTTTGGGAGAGCTTATTGAAATGGCCAAGACCAGAAAGTAACCAAGCAAGGTTGTTCGTTTTTACCGGTCGCGAGTGGGAGAGAGGCCAGGAGGGGACAAGCGACTCGCTCAGTTCAGCTCTGCGCACTCTCTAGCCTCTCCTCTGTTCCACCTCCTCTTTTATTAGAGCTTGAAGGAGAGTCATAACGAAACTGAAACTAGCACATCATGGCTTACAATGAAAGCAAGGAAATAGAAACTTATTAGACAACAGAAGCAAAAATGTAGGTGTGTGTGCGTGTGCAATAATTAATGCAATCAGTGTATAAAAACATGATTAGAAATATACAAAGTAACTATATAAGGTTACTTGAGACTATTATGATCTTCAGCTTATCTTACATGCAACTCAAGGAGTGTCCTTGGGGTAAATCACGAAGCAACAATGCTGTACTTGGGTCAGAAAATTCATGTAAATCAGCTATTAGAGCCTGTCAACATGATTCAGGATCTATCTTCAAAAACAATTTCATTCATTTACAATAATACAATAATAGTTAGAGGACGACTCAGGAGTTGCTGTCGGTCCTTCTCAATTATGCAATTTAACATCTGATTGAAACTGTCAAGAATTATTGATTAATTTCAAATCAAGAATCTCAGTGATCTTGTATGATAATGGCTGGTTCGATAAGGACCCTGTTCAGCATTAATCAGTTCCAATTTACATTGTGTTAACTATCAGGGATTGATAATATATTTAAAATATAGTACAATATTTAAAAATAAATAAATAATTACATTTTAACGAATATCTAACCAACAACATGGGAACAAATGGGATTTTTGTTTTTCACCGCCAGTAATTTAAAATGAAATACAATACAGTTTAAGTTTCCACTCTTGGTAAACTTTGCTTTGCTTCTCTGAGAATGTTTGTCAATTATACAGAAAATAATTTGTGGTGAGAGGTCACTGTTATTGGAGGCACAAGGTCATCATTTTCTACTTTAGTTCATAATAGGTACCGGTTCTGTTGGTGTCTGTGTATTGATGTTAGCACATTGGCCTGACAGATTCATGTTCACATGTCATTTGAAGTTTGTACAATATGTTCTCACTGCTTCCAGATTTTCTATGGTTTCCTTCCACATCCCCATATCGTGCTTGTTTAGTTAATAAATTGAGTAGTCTAAATAACATCTCACAGTTCGGTTTGATCAGGATCCTATTCGTCTTATGGTATGATATGAAAATTATTACAATATCATGAGGAAGCTCACGGTTTTGCAGGAAGTTTCCCGACACATGTGAGGCTGTTGAGGCCCATGCAGGAGAATGGAATGACGTCTCTTTCTTGCCGGCTGAGTCCAGTCTTGGCTGATAAGGTCTTAGCAGTAAAAAACATCTTCAAATCAAACAATAGAATGCAATTCTATACATGTCAAGTCAAGTCAATTTTATTTGTATAGGCCTTACTCACAGACAGTCTCGAAGGGCTTTACATAACCACAATCGACATCCCCTGATCTTAACCCCCAGGAGGGCATGGAAAAACTCAAAACCCCATTAGGGGAAAATTGAGAAACCTTGAGAAGGGACCACAGATGAGGGAATCCCCCTTCCAGGATGACCAGACTGCAATGAATGCTAAGTGGGCAGCATTTGACACATAAAATGATGCTATACAATGTCAGCTGAGATAATTTAAGAGTCTATCCGAAGTTTACACCAAAATGCTTTTATTGCTGTAGCAATATTTTATTCAATATTATTTCAATATATGCTCACAGTAACAAAACTGTTGTTGACTAATTTGACAGCGTCTTCGTCTTTTCCTTTCTTTTTTTTTTTTTTATTACTGTTTATCACAACAAAAGTTGGATACTGCCTATTAACAGTGACTCCTTTGCTGAAGTCCAAATATTTCAGGTCAACTCAGAAAGATTCCTAAAGTAAAACGCAGGTATAGAAACTGCAAACTAGCGAGAAATAAAATCATCCCTTTTTCTCCGCTTAGCACAGTGCGTAAAGGGAGACTTGAATGAGCTTAACATTGGCACTTATATAATAGGTCTGCATATTAAAATGACGTCAGTACTAAATTAACCCTCCCCTAAAAGTGTGAAGTAAACTTGACCAACTGTATTTTGAGGAATAAATATTTTAAGAATATTCATGTAAGCTTTTTTAACACAAACGTCCTAGATTCATAGTTAAACCTATAGCAACGGCCTAACAACAAAAATACTTTTGTCCGTCAATCTACGGTATTCTTTGGGAATTATGTCATTTACAGAATGACGAGTCGACCGTCGCCATTATACTGCAGTGCTGATTGCACGGGGAGCTGCTTAACTGCCATTAAATTAGCATTATTCAGTGAAATGCCTCAGTGCTGTGTGGCAATGCGTTGTTCTCATTCTGGGAAGCATCTGTTTGAGTGGCTAAAACAAAAAAGTAGGGCACTTAAATGGACCAATTTCGTTGTGGTAAAGACAGGGTATTGTGTGACCGCATTGGAACGTATCATTTCGGCTGTTGAGTTACAAATTGGAAGACATGTGGTTGGTCAAAAAACTGGGATCAATGCTCATCCAAACAAATGTGCACATCTACACATTCCCACTTCTTTGTAAATATCCCAACTGGTGCTTTAATGCCATGCGCCCTCACCTTGCCATTTAAGCATTCTCGAGTCTCTGTCTCTAAAATATGTATGAAATTCAAAAGATGGGAAGTATGGCAGCCTGCGGTTTAGCATGTATGCCCCACAGTTGTGTAGCGCGGGTTTTCTCCAGTTACACCAACTGACTCCCACATTTCAAAGAAATACAGTTCACTCCAAAAGTATTAATATGACAAGGTCATTTCCTTTGTTTTTGTAAAACACTGAAGAGAATTGTGTTTCAGATAAAAAAAAATGACACAAAACAGTTCAGAATTCCAGCTTTTATTTCATGGCATTTATATATAGATGTGTGAAAACAACACACACACACACCCACCCCCGCACACACCCCCCCACACACACGCACGCACACACAGAGAGCACCTTTTGTTTGAAGCCGCCCACTTTTCAAGTGAGCAAAAGTATTGGAACATGTGGCTGATGGGTGTTCCAAGTTGCTCAGGTGTAGCCTTTTAGATAGATTGCCTAAAAATCAGAAGGTGCTTGGTTCTTGCTTTGGATTTCAACTGTGAAAACTGCATTTGCTTTTAAGCAAGCGTGAAGCAAACAAGAGCAGTCAATGGGGAATAAAAGCAAACAAATTAGAAACTAATAGAAGAGGTAAAAATCTAACAAAGCTATTGCACAAAAATTGGGCCAAGCTTATACAAAAATATGGAATGCTCTGAAAAAGAAAGAAACTACTGGTCTATTGAGCAACTGACATCAAACAGGTTGACCACGGGTATCAACGGTAGTTGTTGACAGAAACATTGTAAGCTGTGAAGAAACACCAAAAGACAACAATCCCTCCAAACAGGGTAGGGGTGAATGGGGCACACACTTGTATAGCACTTTTCTAACTTCAAGGCAAGGCAAGGCAGTTTTAATTTTATAGCAGTTCATACACAAGACAACTCCATGTGCTCCACACAAGCAAAGCCACGACACAGACATGCATTTAGAAACACAACAGATAGCAGCGTTGCGCAGCTTACAAAAATTACTAGAATGTACGTTGACGACATAAACAGATAACTTTAAAAACATTACAAGGTAATGTGAAATAAATGTGACTTTATAAAATACCTAAAAGAAAAAAAAATAAACCAAGGCTTTTAAACCGGATCTTAAAGTATTTAGACTCGGGGCTGACTTCACTTCTGTTGGCAGCTTATTCCCTTTTTGTGCAGCATAACAGCTAAATGGAGCTTCACCATGTTTACTTTGAACTGTGGGCTCCACTAAATGACCCAAGCCTGCAGATGTTGGAGACCTACTGGGTTTATATTCAATCATTAAATTTTGTCATGTATGTAGGACACATGCAGGATTCTCTCTGTCTCTCTCGCTTTTTTTTTTTTTTAAGAAGGGGCTTGATGGTGCCTACTTTCAGTGGTTTAGGAAACTTGCCTGACTGAAGGCATCACAATCAATTCACTGTTTGTAGAAGACTTTAAGAGAAGAAACATCCTGACCATACCATCCATCAACTTCCGCTTATCCGGGGTTGGATCGCAGAGGTAGCGGCTTCAGCAGAAAAGCCCAGACTTCCCACTCCACAGCCACGTCTTCCAACTCTCCCGGAGGGAACTAAGGATGTGCCCAGGCCAGCCAGGAGACATAGTCTCTCCAGCATATCCTGGGTTGTTCTCGTGGCCTCCTCCCAGTGGGACATGCTCGGAACACTTCACCAGCGAGGCGTTCGAGCCACCTAATCTGAATCCTCTCAACGTGGAGGAGCAAGTGCTCAATTCTGTTTCCTTCTGGATGACCGAGCTTCACACCCTATTTCTAAGGGAGGGCCCGGACACCCCGCGGAGGAAACTCATTTCGGACGCTTGTATCTGGGATATTGTTCTTTCGGTGACAACACGCAGCTCATGTCCATAGGTGAGGGTAGGGACGTAGCTCGACAAGCAGATTGAGAATTTCGACTTTGGACTCAGCTCTTTCTTCACCCCGACAACATACAGCGACTGCATCACAGCAGACGCTGCACCGATCCACCCGTCAATCTCATGCTCTCTTCTATTCTGAGTCATGAGCAAGACCCCAAGATACTTGAACCGCTCTGGTTTGGGCATAATCTCATCCCCGCACTCTCAGATTTGCGAACCGCTCCAGTGAGAGTTGGAGATCACGGCTTGAAGAAGCCAACAGTACCACACCCTCTGTAAAAAGCAGAGATGCAATACTGATGCCACCAAACAGGACCCCCGCAACACCTAGAAGAATAGAATAGAAATAGAAATTCTGTCCATAAAAGTTATGAACAGAATCTGTGACAAAGGGCAACCATGGCAGAGTTCAACCCTCACTGGAAACGAATCAGACTTACTGCTGGCAATAAGATCCAAACTCTGACATCAGCGGTACAGGGACCAAACAGCCCGTATTAGGGGGCGAGGTATCCTGTACTCCCGAAGCACCCCCCCATACACCCACAGAACTCCCTGAGAAACACGGTCAAACACCTTTTCCGAGTCCTCATATGCAGACTGTTTGGCATACTCCGATTCCCCCTTCAAGGACCAATTGTGTAGAGTTGGTCCACAGTTCCAGTACTGGAAAGAAAACCACATTGCTCGTTGTGAATCCAAGAATTCGATCCCCCAACGGACCCTTCTCTCGAACACCCCTGAATAGACCTTACCAGAGAGGCTGAGGAGTGCGATTCCTCTGCAGTTGGAACTTAAAAGAGGGACCACGGCAATTGAGAGACGCTGTCTCTGATGTCCATGCAATGTTGTAGAAGCGTGTCAACCAGGACAACCCGCCAAAATTCAGGGAGAGCTAGTTTCAGGGATCGGACAACCTAGGCATCATGGAAGAAGGTCTTTGACTTGCCAAGTTGTTCACCAAATTTTAACCCAAAAAAGCATGCATTTTACCAACTGAAGGCGAGAACAAAGAGAGAACCCCCTAGAAACAAACAAGGGCCGTAGACCGGTACTGGGCTGCGGCCAATTTGGACCAAGGCGCACAGATAAGAAAAAAAAAATCTTACAGCACTTCCAACTAATTTATTAAACAATGCTAAAAACTATTTTACAGACTCATGATGTATGTCTTGTTTGCGTAACGGTAATATTAAACCCAAAAGCTAGAAAATCGGGTGAAAAAAGTATTTGGAAAATTTCTTTGCATTGGGGAAAAGGCCCAATAAGGATTCAACACAAGAGCATGTGTCCAAGAAGAAAAAGACAAATGCATTTCACAGACTATACCAGGAGACCTTCATGAAATATGGATTCAACACAACATGTGATTTGCAAGCACCAAGCCCGCTTTGCACAATATGCATCAAACTGCTCTCCAACAATTCAATTAAGCCTTCAAAACCGATTCATCAACACATTTAAGTGCCTTGAAGGATCACTCTTGGTGGATAACCGTATTGCTAAGGCTAAAAAGTCATTCACTATTGGTGGGAAAATAAACTGTGGATTACGTTTGTTGTAACAATGCACCGCCCTCCCAAACCCAATCCCGCCCTGAACCCCCAAACACACCCACTGACCCCCAACTACCTCCTGCCACACACCTCCTGTCGCGATCCTGTACTGGCATGCAATGGCGAACTGGGTGGTGGTCCGTGAAGGGTATGTATGGCCTTGTACGAGACAGTCCGTGGCGGGGAAAAGGTTGACAACCACTTAGTTATGCAACCAAATATTAAATGATCTACTTTAAGTTAATTTAATAAAAATGACTGCTCAAATACTTTTTCTCACTCAAAAAGTTAGTAGGTTCTGTGTCGTTTAACACACATCTAGATTTAAACAGCATAAAATAATAGCTGCACTTCTGAACTTGTGTCTCATTATACTATATTTTTGGACAACACTGTATGATCCCGGCAATTGACTGGCTACCATTCAAGGCTGTAACCCGCCTTGCTTGTCAGTTGCAATAGTGTCCAGCTCACCCACCACCCTAATTATGACAAGACAGATATACAATGGATGGAATTTTATAGGTCTTTGAGAGATTTAACAGCCTTGGTCAGGTTGCTGTAGAACTCTGTCATGCTGGAGGGGAAAAAGGAGTCAACCACAGAGCGTGGTAGTAAGCCACCAAGGTCAGTCTGGAAGAATGTGAGGACCTGTGTTTTGTTGGGGTCTCTGCAACGAGAGAAGGAAAGATTTTTCTACACTGCATGAGAACATAGACACTTATTGCAAGGCAGAGATAGATGCAGCTATAGCTGATCAACCAAATACTGACCAGCATGTACTCAATACACTTACGTTGATTTGGGAACACAGATGCAGCCACACGGATGGTTGAACCCTCTCACGTAGCCAGACTGAATGGGGCAGCCTTGATGAATCACGTTAGTGGCTGGTTGGTAAGACACAGAACACGCACTCATGTTCACACACATAAGTGTTCCTAGGGCAGTGAAGATAATTCGATATCGATATGTATCGCGATAGTTGGGTGAGTGATATCAATAGAGAATAGTATTGATAAATTATCGATCCCTCCCAAAAAAAAACAACGGAGCAAATTCGACCTATCACTGCCCTACTCGTCACAAACTCCCTCCCATTGAGGAAATACAACCTGAGGTTTACGCATGCGCCGCGGAGCTAGCGTGACTCAAAACAAAACAAAAAAACAGGTGGCTAAGGTGGACTTACCGACCAACTTGAAAAAACGCTTGCTTAATAGTTAGGCCGATAACAAGCACTCCCTCCCGCACACACACGGGACAAAACGGCCTGGAGCTCTAGTACACGCGACCTCCGTCGCATGGGAGGCGGGCGTACGTAGCAATGAAGCCGCTAACTAGTACCCACCGCGGACACGCACGGGTCGTGCACCCACCGCGGACACGCATGGGAAAAAACGGCCCGTAGCAGCAGCACACCAGATCTCCGTCGCAAGGGAGGCGGGCGTACATTGCAGTGAAGCCGCTAACAAGCACTCTCCGCGGACACGCGCTGGACGAAACGGCCCGTAGCACCAGAATTGTTCCGTCTCAAGGGAGGCGGGCGTGCGTTGTACATTTTAAAATAAGACAAATCGGAATTCAGCCCTTTTCCCTGTTTTATTTTCAATAGTTGTTGTAAATTCCTCATTACTGCTCTGTTTATACAGGTATTGGTTTGCTGTTTAATTTGCACATTTAACAACTGGCATGTTTTCGGGCAGTAATAGGTCATTGTATTTACGTTAAATTATGTCGGGCATATTGTTGGATAACTAAGCGGTCCTAAGAGAGACGTATCGAGTCCATCAGCCGTTAGCTGCGGATGCGCGATTGGTACACTTTTCGTCGTCGTGTATGCGCCATTATTGAGCTCTGTTGAATTGATTGGAGTGCGATTAAAGCTACGTTGTTCTCTATCCCTGTGCCCGGTCACGCTCTTTGATTCGAGTGACTGTTTGGATGCGGCGCTCCAGTGAACCCACCTAAATTCACATACAGCCCCAGCTCTCCGCAACAATCATAAAAAAAAAACAAAAAAAAAAAAACAATATAATAATAATAATAATTCGATATATATCAATATCAACCGATATGACATACATGCCTACTGATATAGTTTTCAGCCATATCGCCCAGCATCTTCCAATCTTTGTTTTGAACATTTACATTTTCTACTTGTATTAATAATAGGGATGGGTTTGTACCGATACCAGGTATCCATAGCTTATTCCAAGTTATCATGTACTCATCAAAGATGCAGATACCATCCACCGGTACTTAAGGCATAAAAAAAAAAAAAAATGACATTGAAGTCTTGCTTGCCAGTAGTTGACACTGTTTGACATAATGTGAAAGGTCTTTGTTCAAAATTATCTAGGGGTGTTACAAACCTTTTTGGAATTGATTATCATAACGATTATTCCATTGAGTGCTTGGGATCACAAACTATTACATGTCTAAGAAACAAACAAACTGTGACGTTAGTGTGTTTGCTTGCACTGACGCTTGAATTGTCACAATAACTTGTATCATCTTTGATGGGCCGTTGACAATGACGAGAGGGAATCTGCCGTGCAGGAATGAGGACTTTTGAGGATAAGGATTGATAAATAAATAACATGAGTACATTATTAACTCATTAAATACCAACCATTTTCACTGGAGCAACCCGCTCAATCCCAGCGTTTTCCTGGGTTTTGACTAATATTGCAAGGCCCACAGAATATTGTATTCTAATGCTATATAGACATGGAGCACACCAAAAGAAAGATGAGACTCTCTGCTTTCAACAGAAAAAAAAGGTTGTTTCTATCTTTTTCCATTCTTGAGCAATCGGCATTTGAAAATAGCTAAATTTCATGAAAACTCCAATCCCTGGGGAAAAAACTGAGAAAATGAGCTTTT
This sequence comes from Idiotropiscis lumnitzeri, assembly GCF_059441095.1. Lineage (NCBI taxonomy): Eukaryota > Metazoa > Chordata > Actinopteri > Syngnathiformes > Syngnathidae > Idiotropiscis > Idiotropiscis lumnitzeri. The sequence goes on along the minus strand of NC_142395.1, from coordinate 3,583,087 downwards.
TGTAAACTGATGCATTTCGACCATAATTTGAACTTTGACACTATTATTTATGGCTTTTATGACACCTCTAACATCTAAATAATGCATGCCTTCTATAAAATAACAAAAAAAAGCACAAAAAACGTTTTTGATAACAAAATAAATTTATTTGCACATAACACAAAACGACTGAACTGTTGAATGATGTACAAAAATGAATTACAGTGTCATACATGTTTTTTTTTTTGTGTGATATAAAATAAAACAGTTGCCTTGATGCAAGGGCACACAACATAGTTCACACCACATTCTTGTTTCACTCCGTTTGCCTTTGCGCAAACAGACCCGACACTTTCGTTGTGGTCTGGCTTTGCTGGTCCGTGGCAAATAGGCGAGCTTGTGTTTGTCCACTGGGGTTTGTGTGAAAATAATTGTCTGGGAAGTGATTGGTGGCATCCGCGATGTGCTGCAGAAGCTCATCCGTGAGAAACAGCTGCAGGAAATCAGCTGGCTCCTCAGACTCCAAATGGGCAGCGGCATTCAATGGTCCAGGGGTTGCTGTAAAGTCGATTTTCCTCGGTTGCCATCCAGTGTGACGCCATCCGGAACCACTGCTTCCTGATGCACAACCTGTAAATTACAGAAATATAAACAATTGGAAATATATATTTATTGCTGCATTTTATTGCTGGCGTGTGAAGTTTCATATTATAATTTACCTTTCTTGACACCAACAAGACGAGGAGGAACTTTCTTGCCGCGGGATGCACAATCTGTGAATTTTAGAAAGTATGTATGATTACAACACCATTCAGTATTGTTGTTTCCTCGTCGGGGAGGACTTACGCTCGCGTGTAATTGTGCAATAGGCGCCCGGACAAGAAAGTCAGCGAGCAAGCTCGCGTCTAACTGCACATTTACGCGACATTTTTTGCTCGCAAGATGCATGATATGTACAATAAATGCATGAGGGGTAAAACCACATGTTCAATGGTAACTTGCGAGCGTTTACTTCCTCATCGGCGAGGACTTGCGCTCGCGTGTAATTGTGCAATAGAGGCGGCCGGACGAGGAAGTCAGCGAGCAAGCTCGCGTCTAACGGCACATTTACGCGACATTTTCTGTCCGCAAGATGCATGATATGTACAATAAAAGCATGAGGGGTAAAACCACATGTTCAATGGTAACTCGCGAGCGCTTACCTCCTCGTTCGGGGGGATCTGGTGAGGACTCTCGGCTGCTTTGGCTATTGTCCGAAGGCAGGCGATGCAGGCCGCAAGGCATGCGCAGCCTCTTTAGACGCCTGTTTGTTGTGACGATGACGAAGCGTCATCCTCTCAACCAAAGCGTCTCCATCGCCTTGATGCTTTTAGGAAGCTTTTTTTACAAAAAAGCATTCCTCGATCGTCATTTGCTTGGAGGATTTCATTGCTAACGCTACTAATGCGACTGCTGCTAGTGCTGCCGATGCTGCTGATACCCACGCTGCTCTCCACACTTATAAGTCTACCCCAGGATCCCGCCCCCCATTTCTACCTCTGGCGCAGATTCAAAGCGGATCTTTTGCAACCTCTGCCCCCTGCTGGGTGATTTTTACATGATTCACAATGCGGACAAGGCTGATTCTCAGTCAGAGGTTGCATCAGACCCTTATGTACACTATGACGTAAAAAAGACCGGAAACGTACTTATACGTCTTTGGTAGAGGGCGCCATTGCATTAAAAGACGTCTTTGTACGTCTAAGGGAGTAAATGAGTTAAATACTTCAATAAAGTACAACCCAACTCAGTTTTGCTCCTGTTGCATTTTTCAAAACATATACTAGCATGCATGTTATCTTATATTTTAGCTTGCATGCTGCTAAGTTAAGGTGTGTCATACCTGCGGCCAATAATACGGTGCGCCCTACGTATGTTAAATACAGAAATAGCACTTGCAACTGAGACTGCGCCATTTTTCACGGTGCGACCTATGGTTGTGAAAATACGGTAGTTTCCATCCATTGTTTCGAACTACTGTATTTCCACGGCCAAAAGACACGCTATATCAAAGGGCGCAGCATCAGTTGTGGGTGCTATTTCTATATTTAACACACGCACTAGGCGCGCTGTACTATGAGGCGCATGCTAGCTCGCGCATGCTATTTCGCGCATGCTAGCTCTCCATCGAAGAGAGGCATCTTTGCCGATGGAAGTACCATTGACGCTATAAGAGCTATATCAGCCTCAGCCAATTAGATGGCTGGTGAGAGAGATGTGAGTGGTGTTATTTGGGCAGTGGTTTTTTTCAGTCTGTTATCTAAACCTGGGATGTTTCTTGCTTGCAATAACATGAATGATAAGACTACGGCATTGTGGACAGCTGCCCTTTTGTCCAGCTTTCTCACGCACGTACATATTGGTCTGTTCTGATTGTGTGAAATCATCGCCAAATGAGGTATTCAGAGAATGTAGTTGTCGCAGTCTGCTGCACAGTAGTCTCAGACTTAAACCAGCAGTGTGCTAACATGCACTCTGAAATGCTCAATGGGGCAGCAGGCCCGTTGCTTGAGTGAATAGAATGTGTACAGATCTATGGGTCTCAGTCTGTACGCAAGGCAGCATTGCAGTACAGGGCGCCTCGTCTGTTGTGGGGAAGATTTGGGACTTTAAAGTGCGCCTTATGGTCGAGAAAATACGATAGTTTTGTGGTCGACACGACCGATTAGGTCAAGTTTTTTCCGCAGCCCTACAATGTGTCATTTTAAATTTTTACTCATGGTCTCGGTACTTGGTATCGGCTTCTGTTAGTACTCAAGGGTGAATATTCGTACTGGTATTGATCTGGAAAAAAAGTGGTATCAAACAGCACGAATAATAATAATTCATGATGCATTTATCTGGGACATGATTACACAATGAGGTATATAATTTGGCTTTTTTTCCCCTTCATGTTATGTTCAAGTAAATCAATTGATCCAAGCAGTACTGTCACCTATCACAACACATGAATCAATTAACAAAATTAAGAAGTTTGTATCATATCTGTTAAATATTTCATCCATAGATTCAATTGATCCTGTACAGGATTACAGGGAGATGGGAGGAGGCTAAGCAAAAGGGAGACGACAACATGGACTGGTTGCCAGTCGCACAAGTTAAAAGGACACTTGGATGAGCAAAAAATTGGCACTTACATACCGTATTTTCTGGATTACAAGGCGCGCCGGAGTATACGTCGTAATTTTTTGCGGGTAATTTATTTTACAAAACACTATAGAAAACTGAAAATTCATTTTGGATGCCAAGTTATAACATTGATAAAAGAATAACGAACAGGCTAAGATATGCTAACACAATGAAGGTTATTTAGCGACAAGAAATATAAACATGAACAGAAACGCTGTCCAGTGTTCATGGGACGCCACTGTCCATACACGGCTAAAGAGTTCGTTGTGTGCGTGAAAACGTACAGTGAATGCACTGTTGACAAGACACTGGTGAACCTGTTCCTCACGCAGAAAAATGGGGGCGTGAAGGAGGCGTTGCCATATTAATCATAAAAAGTAGCCGTTTTTAAAGTCATCCCTAATTTCCCAATTCACCCAAAACGAGTAGATAAAGTAAATGAAAACGAATTTCAGTTTCTTCATCAAAACATATATAAACTGAGCTTGCTAGTGAAACATGGGCCATCTTGGATCGTCACCTCCTTTAAGAAAAATACATTGTTATATTTGTTTCATTCAGAAGACCATCAGTCCAACCCTTATTTTAAGCCAAAAAGAATATTTCAAATTACAAAACACATTAGGTATGGGGAATCCCATTGAATCACTACGCACCGTTTGATGAAATTGTGCCATCTTCATATTGCCTGACTAAAATAACATCAACAAAGTCTCGAGGTGCTATGATACCCATAGCTGCTGAGGGCGTGACTGTTCGGCAGATGGAGATGTCCTGCAGAAGAGTTGGAGACAAGACTCAGAGAACTGTTTAGAAACACAAAATTTACATTAAACCATGTATTGCACACATTAAAAGCTGTACTGCAAAGACTATAAGGCAGCACCGCTATCAATGAATAATTTATTATTGAACTGAGAAGAGGACTGGCGAAACAAAAGCAGGTTGAATCACAACTGGGATGAAGGTATGAGGCCTTTATGACTCTGGTCAATTTAAGTTTCTTTTTTTGTAAATGATTTAAGGGCGGCACGGTGGCCCGACTGGTTAATACGATGGCCTCACAGTGAGAGACAGCATCGGTTGTGGGTTCAATCCCGGCTCCGGCCATCCTGTGTGGAGTTTGTATGTTCTCCCCATGCCTGCGTGGGTTTCCTCCGGGTACTCCGGTTTCCTCCCACATACCAAAAACATGCATGGCAGGCCGATTGAACACTCTAAATTGCCCCTGGGTGTGAGTGTGAACGCGGATTGTTGTTCGTCTCTGTGTGCCCTGCGATTGGCTGGCAACCAGTTCAGGGTGTACCCCGCCTACTAGGGTTGGGCGATATGACCTAAAATCAATATCGCGATAAATTGGGCAATTTTACCTCGATAACGATAAATGCATGATAAATTCCCCCTGAGGACCAAAATCAAAATAAATGCATAACTGCTTTTTTTAATTGACCAACTGGTACACATTACTTTCAATGAAATATAAAAGTTCAAAAATCATTTGTATAAACATTCCAAATAGCTTGCTTTGCATGATTTGAACAATGTCACAAAGAACAGGAGAAAAAGGGTACCTCTCACAAAATCTTTTTCTGCAAATAGATTGTGCCGAGACGCTGTAATGCCATTTGCAAAGGCCTAGATTTGTGTGAAGGTATCTTGTAAACAATATAAATAATGCCATGTGCAAAGGAGCTAGACGCCTGTAAACAAAATGCTAAATAAAATGAAATAAATGTCAATGGAATGCCAATGCCAAATAAACAAGTGCGCTCCATCAGGAAAATGTGCCGTCTCAAGTACTCTGGTGCGCGGTCGCCACTTGTCGTCTATGTACTGCACATTCAAACAGGCTCAAATAGGGATCCATGTTGCAACTCGACCACAAGTCGAATGTGGATGCAAAAAGCTTGACATGTCTCCGCTCCCGTCCCGATGTTGTCCATATCGGGAAGTACGGTTTGCAACAAATATTTTCGTACCTCTTGTCGGCTACTTTCATTAGGCGTTTCAATCCTGTGCGCTCCACTGTAACTAGAGGAGCTATATCTTTAGCTATGTGCTCGGCTATCGCGTCCACCTCTGAGACGGTCTCTCGTATGCTGTCGCTTCCGTTAGTGGGCTGTTGTCACTTCTCCAACCTTGCTTCTCACTTTGAACTTTTAGCACAAGCTCCAAGTCAACAGCATGGTTGTGTTGTGGGTGGTGAAAAAGAAAAGGTTGGACGCGCTGTTTTGGTGCTTACGACGCACTTTGTAGTTCATGTTCTTTTGCTTAAACATCGTCTTTATGGAACCCAAAACATTTCCAAACGACAGATGTCCAATTTCTTTTCGGGACAAGCGCGACAGGAACAATTTCAACTAACGTTACTTCGTCTTCAGCTGTGTCAGCCGCTTCTGGATTTGAATCGCTGGCTACGAACGCGTCTTCTGTTTACATTCTTGTTCAGAAGGGTGGAGTCACGTGACGACACGCGCTGTAGCCGTCTTAAAGGGGCATGAACATTGCCGCAGACAGAAAAGACTTCTTTTTCTTTTTTTTTTAGACACTGAATTTACCGACATGGCCAAAATTATGTCGGTCATTATAATACATTTCGGTAACGGTAAATTTTCGGTTTATCGCCCAGCCCTACCGCCTACTACCCGAAGATAGCTGGGATAGGCTCCAGCACCCCCGTGACCCTTGTGAGGAGAAGCAGTACAGAAAATGGATGGATGATTTAAGGATTTTTCAGTGTGTGTTTGTGCGCATCCAAGTTTGTGTGTGTGTGTCAAGTTTTCAGGGCCATATCTTGTTGATCGGAAGCTTAGTGGAACCAATTATGTAATTTAAACTCCAGATAGGAAGAAAAAAAAGAGAGAGTATGGCACATTAACATGCTTAAAGGATATGATTGTCGTGGAAGGAGTGCTGAATTGTCCTCCCCTGTTGCCCCAGAGACATCCGTCCGTGGCTGTTGTCAACCCCTCACCTACATATTGTGCCAGTGACGACGGGCTTGAGTACAAGCACAGTCCTGTGTCCTGTGCACGACTGCGTAGTTCTTAAATTCTGCAGAATTTACATGAACATTTGGAGCAACTTTTAAAATTGGCAAGGGTTGACATTTGGAGCCTCATTTACCCCTTTTTGTGACATTCCCACCCAAACCAATAATGTACTTAAGCATGACATTGATGTGGTAAATCACAAGCCTCTGAACCATCTGAAACATGCCTGTCATGTTCACCAAGCAAAACGAGCTGTGATGAGACAAGTGCAATATCTTCTTGATAATGATTTTGCGATTCCAAGTATAATCATTGGCGTTCTCCCTAACGCCTCATGCTGAAGTCTGATCAAACTCCGCCTTTCTGTAATGACCATCGCAAGATTAATGCCGTGACCAGGCCTGAACGTTCCTGTTGCTGCGTATGGAGGACTGGGCAAGCTTTTTAAAATCATCAAGTGCTGCCAGTCTCACTCTCTCTCGCCGAGCCCTCCATCTTCCAACCTGGCCAGATGATCTTTTGAGTGCCGACAACCGTGTTGAGATTATCCGTAGTCGGAGGGAGAGGCCATTTTCTTTGTTCCTGTTTTCTCTTATTTATTCGTTAGGTCGGTTAGGTGTTTGTTTTTGATCTGGATAGGGTTTTTACTTTTTTTTTTTTGCGTTGGCATATTTCTCCCTCTGAAGTCAAAATAAAAATTGTGAAAAAGAGTTTTCGTGCACACTATTTGGGAGAGGGAGGATGGAGGGGGGAGCATTTAATGAGTTTATGATTCAGGTTCCTCTAGGCCAAAAACATGACACCTTGAATTGTTAAATGACTTGACCAAATTGATTGAAAACAGTTTATAGCTTTGTAAAGCCAACCATACTCCAAGTTCAGTTGCAAAGAGGAAATGAGTATTAATACAACAACACAAACCTCTGTGATTTGTTCCAAAAGCTCAAACTTCTTCACATTATTGTCCCACTTGACTCTGAGCCCCTTCGGTACCGGTTTCAGGCACTCCCATACCTTCTCCAGGCTGTCATTTATAACTCCATCCCCTTTATAGCTGCAGAGGAATTCAAACACAAAACACAGTTGAGGCCAGGAGACAGCTTCATAATGCAGGATCAACCAGAAGCAAAAGAACGAAGATGGACAAGTTCTACTTTAAACAACTTACTGACGCAAAATGAAAAGACCTGAAGAAATACAAATTATTTTTTTTCTTTAATCTGTGCGGCCCGCCGCGGCCCAGTCCAATGTGTCCCATGGCTCGTAGTTGGGGTTAAAAATTCAGACTTTAAAGTTATCACAGATGGGCATTCGGTCCCTGGGATGAAACAGACGGACCCCCATTTTGTGGATGGAGGATGGGGGAGAATAACTGTTTTCAAAGAGGGCCAATAGACTACTTCAGACCGAATGCGAAATATCAGGACCGGGCCATAAGCGACCAAGATGCTTGAGGCACGGATTTTGAAAAATAAACTTTTCATTATTATTTAATTTTACCATAGTAGCTACCGTATTTTCGCAATCATAAGGCGCACCTAAAAGTCCAAAATTTTCTCCAAAACGGGCGAGGCGCTATAATGGGAAGTGACTTGTGTACGGACCGAGTTCCATGGATCAGTACACGTTACTTTCTTGAGTAATCCACCTGACCCCAACTGGGGGGAGTGAGGGGTATTTTACAACATGTGTTGGCACCCACTGTTAGTAAAGTTTGAGACTACAAAGTGCTGCAGAATTGACTGGTGTGAGCATTCCTGTTGGTCACGGTTTGAGACAGTCAGTTGACAACAGACTAGTATGTACGTGCAGGGAGAAAGCTGGAGAAAAGGGCTGCTGTCCACGATGGGAAAAAAAACTATAAAAAAATACATATTTTGTGTTAATTTTATTTCTTTTGGGGATATAAATGGCATGAGAGATACATGTTTTGTGTTAATTGTATTTCTATGTTCCTTGTTTTCATTGTTTCATTTATTTGCTAGTATGCTGTTCAGTTATGGTCGTGAAAATACGGTAATACATACAGCTTGACAGAGCGAGTTGCAAGCATAGAGGCTATACCGTTCCACATCCCTTGTGACCCTGAAAATGTCTACAGACATTCAGCAGAAAAGGCAATACATTGATTAACCTTCCTTTGTCACGTCTGCATCTGCAACAGTACTGCTTTTACACCCTACTCATTTCTCACAAAAGAGTGTTTTACTGTTTTAATGGAATAATTTTACGGGGTTGAGGTGTCTCACACATTCCCTGGGAACTCAGATGATGGTCGCCATGACACAACCAAGTCATTCTGTGGAAGACAAGAACATAATATTTAGCATCATAGAAATACTGGTGGCATTTGGAGATGTTGTGAACATAACTAGACAGTGATTTTGAAGATAGATTTACACTGCAGGTCCAAGTGTGCAATTAAAATGCGATGCCTTGCGCCTTATTGCCAATGTGATCAATGTATTTTGTCAAGCTGGCAATAATGAGGTTTATCTGATCCGTTTACAGACGCTGCACTCACACTTACTCACATCAACACATACTGTACTGTGCATCAGATTTTTATCTGCATTTGAAAGAGCCTGATCTGAAGGTGTTTCTCTACAGTTTTCTCTCTTAAGATGCCGTGACACATCTAAATGGTGCCAAAAATAAAAATTGTAAAAATAGAAATTGCGTCACTTGAACCATAGAGCGCGAATACTGCAAAACCCAAGACTGTTTGTGACATAAAACTTGTGTCATCAGACTTGATGAGAGGAGATTGTTCACATCACATTGAAAGCTTTTAAACAATACATACAAAGTACATCATATTCCTTGTATTAAGCCCGGCACACACGAGGCGCCATCCGCGCTCAGTATTTCACACCAGCGCCTTGTGTGCCCCGGCCTTAAAGGACCTTGAAACACAATTTGTTATCACCAAAATTTATGTGCACAAGTCTCACAATATTTTGGAAGCCAGTGACATCGCAAGCCTTAATATGCATATGTATCTTAATGAGGTTAAGATTTGGGTTTCGGTCTAATGTTTTCAGACTATGGTTATCATATTTTTATACCTGTCCAATGGGGCTGCCAAGATTAGTTGACTAATCACAACGACATTGAGCCTTAAAATCGTTGACAATTAAGTTAAATAGTCGGCGAGTTGTTGGGGTACAAAGTGCTTTCGTTTTTGGTGTTTTATGTGCGGAAAAAAAATGTATGGTGTAAAAAAAAAAAAAAAATGGGACATTGTGTAACATTCTTTTAATACATGTCATGTCATGTCATGATCCAGATCACTTATCCTGTACAGGGTCGCGGGAGGGTGCTGGAGCCTATCCCAGCTGACTATGGGCGAAAGGCGCACTACACCCTGAACTGGTCGCCAGCCAGTCACAGGGCAGACATAGACATCGTCACTGAGTGGGAACTGAACCCACACTGCCCGCACACAACTCAGGCAAGTGGCCCGTGTTTTAATACATCTCAACAAGAATTCAAGACAAGCATTATATAATTAGGATGCATGCATGCATCTATCTTTAGAAGCAGTATTATCCACTGCACTTAATGTAATACAAAGTCAGTGGAATCTTAAACGGTACCTTGTAATATCAAAATGTTTTAAAATATTTTTACAACACAATACCATGGTGTTTTTCCAATGTTGCACACAAGAAAAACATCTTTTAAAAAAAAAATAAAAAAATTAATGCAAATTAACAAAGCCACACTGAAAACTCAAAAACGGGAAAAAACAAACTAAAACATATCAAGCCTGGTCCAAATGCAATTCAACTGATGCAATTCAACTGATTCCTCTTTACAGTCCATATATATATATATATATATAAATGTGTGTTTGAACATTAAAAAATTTGAACATATTGCTTTTAAAAATTATGATAAATCTGAACTGTATAACATTCCCAAAAGAAATGAAGTGCGATATTTAGGTATCTTGATAACAAAAGATCAAAACATGAGATGCACTGCAAATTTTTCTCCAATTATTAATAGAACCCATAACAAATTAAACCAATGGCTTCTACGTGATCTGTCGTTGAGAGGTAGGGTCTTGCTGGCCAAATGAGAAGGGCTCTCACGTCTTATATATGCAGCTATGGCATTACATGTCGATAAGGAGATCCTTAAAGAAATTGATAGAATACTCTATAACATTATTTGTAAAAACAGACCTCATTATCTAAAAAGAATAATGGAGAAGCACTGCATTAATATTAAGTATATACACAGTAAAGCACTCCCGTAGTAGTCTTACCATCTTTAATCGTAATAGTTTCTGGGTAAATATTTCATCTGGAAAAGTATGTTATCGTGAAACTGACGAAACTGAATCATCTATTATAAAGCCGGTCAACTTATTTGCTGCTTGCGTACCACTGAATGATTTGTGTAACCTCTTAATAGCTACATATTCCAATTTTGTATGAACACAGTACAAAGAGGATGAGAAACTCGTTTGGCCTAGGTTCCAAAGTATTCCTATATTTTTTTAAACTGGAAATATCACGTGACTCTACGGTGAAAAACACACTCGCGCTAACTATAAAAAATCTCCAACCCATGAACTGGAACATCGGACTCCAATGAGAGGGAGCAACCAAGTTGCCAAACGAAAAATCAATGAAATTTGAAGTTGGCAAGCTGTTTTTAAGAACACATGCATAGATACCACATCTTGTGTTGCCAAACGAAAAAAACTCACTTTTATATGAATTATATTTATTTATTTTTACAACAAAATGCATTATCTTGGTATCTAGATTTCATCAATCGAGTGTCAAGGTAGCTAACTGTCTTCCATGTAAATGAGCATTTTAGGAGTATAAACCTACCGATTTTTTGCAGACCTTCCAACCGGATTCATCGTTTCTGTAGCTCTGCAAGCATTCAGCCACCACCTTTGCTTTATGCTCATAATCCATGGTAGTTGGGAATAACTAAATACAGTATATCATAAATAACTGCAGCAGGTGTGCTTAGTAGATTTACTAGTCAACTTTCGTCACGAGCAACATATCTCTCTGAAAATAAAAACGAAAAGAAACGGTGCATTTTGGTGTTTCGTGTACTCCCTCGAATAAGAGTTAAGAAAATGTAAAATAAACGTAAAGTAGGTAAAATACGTTAGGTACGTCGGCCAAATTCTGTACAAGCGATCATGTTTGGTAAGTCCGAAGCTAGCGTTCGCCACAATGAATGAAACGTGCTATGCATTACTGACCCAACAGCAAGCTCGTAAAGGTGAGGAAATAAAGGGAGGAATACAATACAATACACATTGCAAGCGCAGTTGTCAGCTATCGATAACTGTCAATATTAATACTCCCAATGGAACGTGAAGTCACCAATATACCACGTACTACACTTGGGGGGGGGGGGGGGGTAGAGGTGCGGGAGATGTCGAGGCGACGCATGTGAAACACTACTTCCGGTGAAGATTTTTCAAAAGAAATTCAACAGCTGCAATGGTGGATAGGGGCGCCTTTGTCCACTGAGAAATACAATAATTTTAACTAATGCTTTTAGCGCAGAAATATATTCGCATAATGACGAGTTAGGGCCAAATACGATCCCAAAAGGTTATTCAGTCTTAATCCTTTCAGAACTGGTCTTGAGTGATTGTTTATGATTTTTTTTGGGGGGGGGTTGACTTATTGGTGCAACTCCAAGCAGCAAATGAATGACGCTTATTCACCAATAGCACCGCTTTTTCATGTGCAACATTCCAACATGGAATCATGGACGTAACAGTAGGATGTCTATATTCACTGTCAGTAATAGTAGATGAGCAACGTCAAAGTACAAAGCAAAGTCCGGCTTTTGATATGGTAGGAAGTGAAAAAAAAAGATTTAGAATAAGAAAAAAATAATGGCTATCATTATGCAGTTTAGATGTTCAAAGGGAAGTAGGAAGAAGTTTTGACTTTCATATTTACACTTTCAATACAATAATTGGTCATTCTTAGTGTGCGTCCCAACAAGAAAAGAAAAGGGGGGGAAAGTCATTATATACACTAAACCAGAGGGGCAACTACCTACTTTCTGGCGCGTATGCAGACACATAACAGACCTCCACCTACCCCCAAAAATATGAATACAATACAATACAACTTTATTTATGTAGCGCACAACAACTGGTGCTGTAACAGCGCGATCCATATGGTGTAATATAAAATAATAATAATAATAATAATTTAATTTTTTTTATGTAGCTTATAAATACATTTTTGTGGGGAATATAACACTTTTATTTCAAACTTTTATTGAACGTTTTATTGAGCCATGTGTGGCTCTTACTATGCTGACACATCACAACTTACCCACTGTCTTTTAACCACTTTGAAAAACTGTTTTTCATGGCTGCATAGTCTTTCTCCCTCTCCGTTTCTTTTTCGGTTTTGTGCCCCTGAGCACTTTCTATTTTGCTTCTCCATTTTGGCATCATAAGACGTTTGAATCGTAAACACTCGCCGCTCGTGTTCTCGAGGACGCACAACACGTGACTGTCTGCATGACGTGCCTCTATTAGCATTAGTGATTAGATCAAACCAAACCCGTTAACAAACCCGTTTAATACGTAATACATAATTTGTTTTTTTTTTCCAAGATGGCGGCGCGCATAGACGCAGCGGCTAACGGCTCTCCCAGTGCTCCTTATTGCTTTTTATTTGTGTTTGCTTGGGCTTATTGGCACCAACTGAGGCACAGCATCGATATATCCGCCAGGACATCGTGGACATTGGATATCGATGCGAAATAACCATCACAGAGGAATTTTGCTATGATCGCAAAATTCCTGACGAACTGGTGAGGCCCGTCTCACCCTGGCTTGTCATCGGGACTGGGAGGCGGCGCAGGCGACGCAGAGAGAGGAACCAGAAGCGGGGCTGCAGGTCCGGTGTCTTGCTACGGCTGCGACGGCAGCCCCACAGGCAACCACTGCAGAGTCTCTACCTCGCCAACGCCAGATCCGTGGTCCATAAATTCGATGATCTGGGATTACAAATCCTGGGTAACCGCTATGTGCGAGACAGCAGTGTGATCGTCATCACGGAATCCTGGCTGCACGCCAACGTCCCCGACGCTAGCATCCAGCTGGCTGGGCGCCCGCTACATCGCGCGGATCGGACGAGGGACACCGGTAAGAGCAGGGGCGAGGGGCTCTGTGTTTATGTGCATGAGAACTGGTGCGGCGATAGCACGATCGTTGAGAAGCACTCTTCCCCCGACATCGAGTACATGTCCGTTAAATGCCGGCCTTATTTTCTCCCGAGGGAGCTAATGGTAGTGATCGTCACAGCTGTTTACATCCCTCCCGACGCTAACACTAGCACCGCGCTCTCGCTACTCGCGTGCATCATCAATAACATCAGCGGGCCCACCCTGATGGCGTTCACATAGTAGCGGGGGACTTTAATAAGGCCAATTTAAAGACTGTACTCCCAGAGTTCCACCAGCATGTCAAGTGCCCAACGAGGGGAGACAACACTCTCGACCATGTGTACTCGAACATCAATGACGCATACAGGGCCCTCCCACTCGCCCCCCTCGGCCAGTCAGACCACCTGTCCTTGCAGCTCGCACCTGCGTACACCCCTCTCAGGCGCAGATTCAGGCCCACCACAAAGACTGTGAAAACCTGGCGTGATGACGCCATGAGTGAATTACAGGACTGCTTTCAAGACACCAACTGGGATCTCTTTGATCATCAGGACCTTGATGTCTACACACATTGTGTACTGGACTACATCAAGTTCTGCATGGAAACTGTGTCCCTAAACAGGACCATACGGACCTTCCCAAATGCGAAGCCCTGGATGCTCAGCCAGCTCCGCTCTCTCCTCAAGGCCCGTGACGCTGCCTTCAGGTCAGGCGACAAAGCCCAGTACAGGGTGGCTCGTGCTGACCTGAGCAAAGGCATCAAGCTAGCCAAGGCAAACTACAAGAGGAGGCTGGAGTCCCACCTTGCCAGCAACAGACCACGGGAGGTGTGGCAGGGTCTACGGAGCATCACCAACTTCAGAGGCAGCAGCACGACCTCTGTAGACCCGAGTGCATCGCTGGCAGAGGAGCTTAACTGCTTCTTCGCTCGCTTTGACTCGTCCCAACCGTCACACCCACGCACTTCATGCCTCAACTCCCCCCCACTCACCGTAGAGGAACACGATGTGAGGCGCGCGCTCCTGGCTGTTAACCCCAGGAAAGCTACTGGACCCGACGGAATACCAGGCAAGGTCCTCAGAGCATGTGCCCACCAACTGTCACATGTTTTCTGCAGGGTCGTCAACCGCTCCCTGACTCAAGCAGTCATCCCCTCCAGCTTGAAAACTTCCACCATTATTCCTGTCCCTAAAAAGTCACCCGCCAGTCACGCCAGTCATCATGAAGTGCTTCGAGAGGCTGGTTCTCCAGCACATCAGGGACTGCCTTCCTCTCACTCTGGACCCCTACCAGTTTGCATACCGGGCTAACAGATCCACTGAGGACGCCATCAACACTGCTCTGCATGTTGTGCTGGGCCACCTGGAACAACAGCAGAGCTATGCAAGGATGCTCTTTGTGGACTACAGCTCGGCATTCAACACAATCATCCCGGACATCCTCGTCGCCAAACTGGACATTCTCGGCCTCCCTGCCCTCACACGCATCTGGATTAAGGACTTTTTGACCAACAGACCCCAGAATGTGTTGCTCGGCCCCTACACGTCCTCCACCCGTACGCTGAGCACCGGTTCCCCTCAAGGATGCGTGCTGAGCCCTCTCCTATACGCCCTCTACACCTACGACTGCAGCCCGGCCCACGGTAACAACACCATCGTCAAATTTGCTGACGACACGACCGTGGTTGATCTGACCTCGGAAGGTGACGAGGCAGCCTACAAAGAGGAGGTCCAGAGACTGACGGCTTGGTGCGAGGACAACAGACTGCAACTCAACATTGCAAAAACAAAGGAGATCGTCATCGACTTCAGGAGGAACAAGACGGTGCCGCCCCCCCTCTGCATCGAAGGTGTGTGTGGAGAGGGTCCACACGTTCAAATTCCTGGGATTACAGATCTCAGATGACCTCTCTTGGACACACAACACCACAGCAGTGGTAAAGAAGGTCCACCAGCGTCTGCACTTCCTGAGAGTCCTCAGGAAATTCAACCTGGACAGGAAGCTGCTGCTGGCCTTCTACCACTCGTCCATCGAGAGCCTGTTGACGTACTGTGTCTCCACCTGGTACAGCGGCTGCACTGAGGCGGACAGAGTGAGGCTCCAGAGGACGGTCAAAACAGTGCAAAGGATTATTGGCTGCCCTCTCCCCTCACTGTCGGACATCTACACCGCCCGGTGCCTCAGCAGGGCTCTCAATATCGTCAAAGACAATACCCACCCAAACTCACACCTGTTCGACCTGATGCCCTCTGGCAGGCGCTACAGGTGCATCAAATCAAGGACCAATAGACTGAGAAACAGTTTCTTTCCAAGAGCCATCTCCATTCTAAACTCACACACACACACACGACCACCCTTACCTTGCAGAACAGCAACGTGTTGTGTTTTTATATATCCTATTCAGTATTATTTTCCATTGCACTAACTACTCTCTTATTTATCTAATTTATATATTTATCTGAATTATTGTTGTATTGCACTGGAGAGGGGAGCTCTCTAATCTCGTTGCACACTTGAGTACAATGACAATGAAGGGATTTCTGATTCTGATTCAGAAAATCCCCACTCAAAAATTATTTTGCGCCCATCACTTTGGCACCCCCGCTAGCGTGGCGCCCCCATGCGCCGCATATGCCGCATACATACTTTTTGCACCACTGCACAAAACCTATGTACTCATCCATACAACTGCACATACACTTGTGTTTACATATGCCTACTGTAGGAATCATGTTTATTCCCATTTTTCTAAACTGGAATAACCTTTGCCATTTTCTTTTTGCCTGGAAACCCCTGACATACATGATTGACTACAAATATACACCAAACGTTCAATAACCAGTTCAATATCACCCTTTACCAATCTCGTCACTTGTACAACTTTCCACAACATTCAACATCTTCTTTTTCTTACGTGCCTCTACTTTTTGTCCGCTTTCACAACCTTCTCAACCTTTTCTTCCAATTTTTATGTTTGCCAATGCTGTCGCCACTGTCGCCAATTGATGCACACTACGTCTGTCCTCCTCTACCATTGCCAATTCTTTTTCCATTTTACCTTTCCGAATCCATTTAGCTTTATCTTTTGCCTCTTTCAATTGTTTGATGTCATTCAACATTTTCCTCTCTTTCTTTTGCACCTGCTTATCCAACTTAATCAAATCCCATGTGGTCATCCTTTTGTGATTTCAAAAACACCTTCCGATACCTCTCTTTTCTCCTCAATTCCACTCATTAATTGCGTTTCCAACTTCACATAATGTCCATCAATTTCTTGCCACACACCATCGCTTTCATACGGTTCATCGCAACCGAGCCCCATATCACACCTACCTCTACTCATCCTGAACAATCCACCCCCGTGCGTCCCGGCCAAATATCAAACAAAACAGTCCAAATTGTATCACACCAGTCACACCGCTTCCACTTTCACACTCTAAAATACAAAATCTAACTTTTTGTTGCTACACCGACTTGTGATACGTAAATAACAAATTTTACACCGTATCAGGACCACGAATAGTACCAAACTATTCCAAATAGTACCGAACTATTTGCGTAGGAAGTAAATACCAAATTTTACACCTTTCTACCGGACCACGAATAGTACCAAACTATTCCAAATAGTACCAGACTATTTGCGTAGTGGGTAAATACCAAATTTTACACCCCACTACTGAACCACGAATAGTACCAAACTATTCCAAATAGTACCAAACTATTTGCGTAGGAAGTAAATGCCAAATTTTACACCTTCCTACCGAACTACAAATAGTACCAAACTATTCCAAATAGTACCAAACTATTTATGTAGTGAATAAATACCAAATTTTACACCTCACTACCGAACCACGAATTGTACCAAACTATTCCAAATAGTACCAAACTATTTATGTAGTGAGTAAATACCAAATTTTACACCTCACTACCGAACCACGAATTGTACCAAACTATTCCAAATAGTACCAAACTATTTACGTAGTGAGTAAATACCGAATTTCACACCTCACTACTGTCCACAAAATAGTACCAAAACCTTCCTATTTCAGTACTAAGTAAATACCAAATTTTACACCTCACTAACTGTCCACAAAATAGTACCAAAACCTTCCTATTTCAGTAGTAAGTAAATACCAAATTTGACACCTTACTACCATCCACACATTTATTATACAAAATCCAAATTACCGCTGTTTTCCTCTGTTCAATTTAGTAGTCAATTGTGCAGAATTTAGACTTTAAGTAACAGGCATTCTGCTTACCTGTTAGATGTGGCCAATTTGCGATGTCCGTTTTGGCAGGTCGTCACCTGGTGTGGATGTGGACGCTGGGTTCCAAACCCTGTGGTTCTTTCCTGTGGTCTGTGGTCACTCAAAGTCTTCCCTCATCACGGCAGGGTCACCAAAAATTGTTGGAATTTTAACTATTATCTGACTCCATTAACCAAACACGACTTACATTCATCCAACAATTATGCATGCTCGTTTTGAGAGAGAAATGACCAGGAAGCCGGCGATTTCACACGGGAGCGGATTTATTCCTAACAGCAGATCTAGTACAAAGTCTGGGGCTCGGTTCCTACCATTACAGCTCTGCGCGTCTCTGTACCCAACAGAAGACGACGCCCCCCGAGTTGCCCAGGATCATTTATACAGTTCAATAAAACAAAGCAAAGACATCCTACTCCTCTCCTATTTGCAATGTGTCATCTGCAACTAACTTTTAGCTTTCTCTTATTGGATATCTTCATCCCGCCGGATGCCGTGTCGGCTCTTCCCATGGGTGCGCAAGGCAGTTGTTTGTGCGCTCAACTGCCCATGAGCCACTGGATCTGTTATTCTGCTTTCACGGTCGACCGTGTGACCATCTCACACAACAGCGCCTTGATGTCTGGAACGTTCTGCGTCAGCACACCCAGTTCTCAGACGTGCGGCTCGTCCTGTACAAAACATCTGCCACCCATGCATTTCACACAGCGTGCCCTGACCTTTTACTGTACATTGAATTAAAGCACAATCAGTAAATACCTATATTGCATTAAACTGAATACATGTAACTTGTAGTCAATCGTATAAAATCCTTTATAGTCAAATGTATAAAATCCTTAACTACATATATGCAGTGAATAGGCAAGCACTAGGGTTGAATGATTTATCGTTTTGGGACCAAAATTGCAATCTCGGATAATGCGATTTCGAGATTGTCAAAGCTGCGTTTTTTTTCAAAGGGCACTTGTGCCCCACACTCACGAAGCAGATGACACTTACCAGTGGCGTACCGATTTTAAAAAACAAATGTTGCGCTGTTGCCCCGGAAGTACTTAATTTTGCCGCTGCTTGAATGCTAGGCGCCAAGCAATCTTGCCCCGCACCAGTACAATTGTATTTGTACTGTATGCAAGTCCATGCGCAGCAGCAGCTTCAAGCAGCGTGATGCAGATTATCTCCTCCGTTGTAACAAATAAACTACCCCACAAACAGGTATCGTTTAAACAGAGGAGGCGAATGAGCTAACTTCCCACGAGCGTAGGGGTTTCATGAACTGAGAACGCATACCAACAGAGTTGGAAGTCTTACCACCAGTCGTTGAAGCGGGACTCTTGCAGTCTGAATTGAATTAAATATTTATTTTCACATTTCACATAATATCATATACAAAACAAAATACTGTGTTTACAATGTGAAAAATGGACTCCCTCTGAAACTAACAGCTTATGAACAGGGATCCAGCACACCACCACCAAACAAAAGATTAACCTTGTACTGATGTAATCAATTCAAAGTCTGTGGAGACTTAGCGCTGGTGGGAGCACAAACAGTAAAGAAAAAAAAAGATTTACAGGAAGCAAGAAGGTGCCAGGTGGAAAATTTTCCATTATTAAGCAAGAGATTCCGGAGAGCGGCCTTTAAAAGTGACATCAGAAAACCACATTCAGGAGAGGTTCAACAGAGTGCTTTTTTTTTTGTGGGGGGGGGGTTGTAGTTGAAGATGATTTGGAAGCCCATTTATATATTCAGACAGGCAGATGTGCGAAGTAGCTGTCCCTCAGGTCAAGTTTCAGGTGAGCCTCAATCTGTTGTTCACTTAAAATTAGATTTTTACTTTTTCCATGTTCTTTTAATTTCTTTGTGCATTTCACAATTTATAACTTGTATCAAAGCTGGAAAAGCTCAATCAAACCCATCCGAGTTGGCCCCGTAATCAGTATATGGGACTATATGTATATGCACCATTATGTCATAAACATTGCCAGCAACCGAGCATTTGCATGGCTAAACTTGATTTTAAATAAAAACAGGTCTGCAAAAATAGATATTGTCATAAGACTGACAACATTACAAACGTTAGATACAGCGCATTGCATTGTTGCACTGAACTAGCCTTTTTTCATTTAGTGATACATTTTTTATTTATCAGTAGTGCAGGGGTCTCAAACTCCGGTCCTCGAGGGTTGCTTTCCTGCTTGTTTCCTCCTGCCACAAGACTGATTGAAATGATCGGGATCACTAATGGACCCCTGTGGAACTTGCTGATGGCAGATGTGACATATTATAATATAGCAAAAGGGTCAGGTGTTTCCTGTTTTTTGTTGACACTGAACTCGGGATGGAGCGTATGCGCAGAGAAACGACCCATGCACGTGGTTCCCAGCAGTTGTAACTGAAAGTGACTTCAAAATAAAGCTCAATATTAATTACAGTACTGTGCAATGTCTCGTATTATCAGAAATAACACAGTATCTATTTAGCTATATAATATAATACAATGCAACTTTATTTATACAGAACATTTCACAACAGCTGGAGCAGTAACAAAGCACTTTACAAAGAGTATAACATAAAATATCATAATTTAACAATATAGAGAGTGAAAGCAATAAATCAAAACAAATTAATTACACTAACGCACACATACTTAAAACCAGAAAACATCGTAACAGTGACTGTCTCATGGTACGTCAAAAGCCAAAGAATAAAAGAGCGGCTTCAAATGAGTTTTAAAAGTGGACAGAGAGGGGGCTTGACGAAAATTCAATGGGAGGTCATTCCATAGGGAAGGACCGGCAACAGAAAAGGCCCCCTGAGGCTGCGCTTAGTCCTCGACACTTCCACTAGCATTTGGCAGACCTGAGTCAGCAGGCAAGTGCGTAGGGGTGGAGGAGCTCAGAGAGGTACCCTGGGGCAAGGCCATTTAAAGATTTTAAAACAAATAGAAGTATCTTAAAATGAAATCTAAAATGAACTGGGAGCTAGTAAAGAGAAGCCAGAATTGGGGTTGTGTTCCCTCTTTTGAGCTCCGGTTAGGAGGTGAGCAGCACCATTTTACACCAACTGGCGTCAATTGAGGGAAGACTGGCTGAACCAAAATAAAGTACATTACAATCATGTAGCCAAAATGTAATAAACTATGACATGGATTACTGTTTCTAAGAGCAGCTGAGAAAGAAATGGCTTCTTTTTTGCCAGCTGCCTAAGATGAAAGAAGATGGATCTAATATCAATAGCTCTGATTGGCCAATCCAATTTAAAATCACTGTCCAATTTAAAAGTTAGAGACTGTTGACTTCAGATCAAACGCCGGGGGCCCAGGTCAACAGGGTGGGATCTAGAAGGGCCATTGGGGCCGAACACCATAACTTCAGTTTTCTTTTCATTGAAATTTAAGAATTTCAGTGACATCCAAGCTTTTATTTCCTTCAGACAAGTCAAATATGACAGAGGGACAGAGCGGGAGCCCACACAAAGCCGACACAAAAAGTCCTGACAGTATTTTCGCAGTGACATTTGTGTGAGTATAAAGAAATCTTCAAGGTCTCCTTATAATCCCGCAAATGTGCGGGTGAAAGCGTCCATATTGTACTGAGTGACCAAAGCATTGCTGCGTGGCACGTCTGCGACACGTCTGCAACACATATTGCGTACACATCAGAAATTGTTGCTGCGCATAGGATGCAACGTGCATGGTCTCTCATGATTGTTCCATTTAGTCTCATGCTGCGATGACAGACTCAGCTTTACCTTGCTAAATTCGACACACAGAGCCTCTTTAAGTATGATAGCATGATACGGTCATTTCAAGTGTTATTTTGGGGGTTTACTGATGTTTTAAAATGTTGCCACTGTCAAATGAAAGCTATTCGGTATTCCTATTGTATAGTTAGCGTATGTACAATTAGATGGGTGCTATTATGTTTGATGAAATACTTAACACTAACCAGTTGAGACACAGTTATCTTTTATTGCCATTTCACAATGTTGCAATAATGCATTAATAATACAAGAAGACCACAGGAGCAAGAAAATAATATCACAATCCTATTGGCTTACACCATGAATGTGTTAATAATATTACAATGAACATGTTTCAAAATATCACACATTGGAACAAATCAGGTCATTAGACTCAAGGGAATTTAAATCCAAGGTTTGTTTAAACCTCTTTTTGGATAATTTTCCTTGCCTTGTATCAGACTTGAGATATCGCTCCTTGTTGTGGATGACCTGAATGTACTGATCTGTACCGCTGTTCTGCTGATCACTGCTTGAGGCCAGGGAAGCGGAGTCAGATTCAGTAAGAGCATTCTCCAAATTTGGTCCCGTCTTTGATTTGAATTGCCTGCTCCTATTTGGGGACTGACCATGTCTTCCTGGAGAATTCATGTGGTGCCTGGTTCGGATCAGTAGAGGTTCTGCTCCCCTTATACTGTCCTGTGACCGGGAGTGGGACTTTAAACCTCTCCATCTGATATCTCCTTCCTCCTCCTCATCCTCTTCCTGGGATATATACCGTCCTCTACCTACCCGGCTTTCTTTAGCTACAGAAATGTGGCTCTCTACTCTGTCACCAATGTAGAAGTGTGCTGGCTGGTGGAGGTCAGATAGAGAACAGGGTCGATGAGCCTTCTCTAACAATACTCTTCGGCGTTTCCCCTCTTTCTCCTCATCTTCATTTAAATTTTGTTGGGATAGGTGTGATCTACGAGGGTGTGGTTGGTGGTGTGGGGTGCGAGAAGTATAGCGCTTGATGTTGCATGGGTAAAGTTCTAGGATTTCTGCAGGCTCCTCCTCCATTAAGTAATGGCGTGGTATACGTGTGGCCGAGCGAAGCAGCTTCTTCCTGGGTTCATGTTCATTGACAACCACGTAGCGAGTGGCATGACCATGACGATCCCCATAGCTCTGGGCAGTAATGATCCCCGCCGGTTCAACAGGATGAATCGCACGTAAGGTCTTCCTGTATAGCGGGTCAGATTGGATGTTGTCAGGATATCTGGGTTGGTGATTGCACGCCTTATGGTAGTAAGACTTAGAGCGACAGGAACCACTCGGGCCTCCAAGGAATGGTGTGTGCCTGATATGAGAAAGGACAACAGATCAGAATCAGACTATATAATCAGTTTCCGCAGAAATCAGACGGGCCTCCAAGGAATGGTGTGTGCCTGATATGAGAAAGGACAACAGATCAGAATCAGACTATATAATCAGTTTCCGCAGAAATCAGAAAATCAGGTAACTACGATATATATATATATATATATATATATATATATATATATATATATATATATATATATATATATATACATATATATATATATATATATATATATATTTGTTTTAGGGCCGTCAAAATTAAAGCGTTAACTCAGGTGATTAATCCCCAAAAATTTAACTCAGTTAAATATTTTAACTAAGTTAACTCAGTTTGATTCACTTAAAAAATAATTTGCATACTTTGCAAATATTGTGACGTTTTAGCTGTCTTTAGCACGTCTCAGAACAAAAAACTGTGTTTAAGTGACCACTGGGCCTTGCAAACCAACACTGCTGGAGTGTGGCACTTTGTGGGCAGTTTTGAGAAATGTTTCGAAAATAAATGTCTGTAAAGATGTCTCCATTTAGATCGTATTCAAGAATCCAAGAAAGCTATTAGAACAGTCTTTGAATTAAATATTCTTCATATTTGGTGATTTTGCATCAATTCCAAGATATTATTCAAGTAAATATCTGTTATAAGCTTCGCAAAAAATAGTAGTTGAAAAATGTGATTAATCACAATTAATCATGGGATTTTTTGTGATTAATTAGTTAAAAAAAATGTATCACTTGACAGCACTAATATATATATATATATATATATATATATATATATATATATATACAGTAAGTATTCCCACCCACCTACAGACCTCTGTCAAACGTAAATTCCCTCACCTGGAAAAAAAAGTATGCATTAAATTTTCTGCAACTATATTTCAATGACAATCGATTCCTTACAACCGAAATTCCGATATCCAGAACCCAGAAGCCATAGAGAAGCCCGCAGTAGCGCAAACTCAAGCAGTTCCCGCTCAATACAACGGAAAAACTTAGACAGCTCCCCCGTGATCGGATCCAAAACGGCGACATGTGTGACAAGGGTCATTTGACCCTTTGGCATGAGTTTAACTGAAATTGAGAAAGATTTAAAATTCATTCATTTACATTTATGTCTGTAGATTATGGCATCCAAATGAAGAACTGGACTGCTAATTGGAGAGAAGGCTAGCTCAATAGCGCAATCTATGGGCATAGAGAGTGAGTGAGTAGAAGAAAAAGCTCTTAAAAAAAAAGCAGTATTTTGTTTACATGCACGTTCATGCAGGAGTTGCGAGCATTGTGAGAAGCATGTGTGTGATTTTAAGTGTATTTTGATTCAAAGACTCTTCTAATAGCTTTCTTTTATCCTTCAATATGATCTAAACAGAGTAAACTTTACAGGCATTTTCCTTAGAAACAATTCTGAAAATTTTTACATTTAGTTCTGCCAACAAGCACCACACTCCAGCAGTGTTGATTTACAAGTCCCAGTGGTAACTTGAGCACAGTGTTTTGTTCTGCGATGATGTGCTTAAGATGTACAGCTATGGTACAGTGTTTGAATTTGGCTTTGCAAGATATGAAATTTATTTTTAAAAGTAAGTAAAACTGAGTTAACTGTGTTTACATTTTAACTGTGTTAAAAATGTTTCAAATTAGTCTTGTGGGCCCTTGCAATTGGAAGGCAAATTCAGGGTGTACCTCACCTGCTGCCCAATGACAGCTGGGATAGGCTTCAGAACACCTGGATAAGTGGTTCGGATTATGGATGGATGGATTGATGGTTATTAATATTCAGTGAACCCAAGCCATCATAGGGGATGAATTACAGAACCGCCCACTACAGGTGAAACGTTTTTATTTACGCAAACGGCAAGTAGATACCTTCCACCCCCCAAAAATAAAATCTGTGATGTAGCGGGGTCTCTGAGAACCGCAATATTTCGACAGTGCTGCACTTTTCAATACAGTCGAAATGTGTTCAAATTCACTCTCTTGACAAATCACAACAGTTATATTGGGTGGCTTTTTGTCAAAATATCTATTACTGAGACACCTGTTTGGTACATGCTCCAGCCTATGTTTGGGTATTGCGGCAGGACTTCTGGAGGATCCAGCCACAGCCCTGTTCAGTTCACCCCGAGATGCAGACTGAGTAATTGTGCGAATGCTGTTACTACGCCGCCCAGGTGCGTGGAGGTTTGTGATGGTGCCGTTCCGTTGTGGGGAGGGAGTTTGGATGGAGGGATCCTGGCTTGTGATGTCACTCTCCAGTTCTTCCGGCTTTTGGTTCTCCACTTCCTCCCCTGGAGCCTGATGTCTTGCTGAGAAATGGTTAAATATTACAGTGTCAGTGAGAATGAGCGCTCCAAAAATTCACAAATGCGCATTCAATACAGCAAATTCCTAAAAGCAATTAACACACCTGCAGCCATTTGGACAACTTTCTTTTTATCGTCAGTGCGCTCCTAAAAGGATTAGAAAGATAACATTATCTTTTTTCTCTTAACATTTCCTCAACCTCTTTCAAATACACAGTAGTATGTTAGTACCCATTATTCACTCCATGGCTTTAAACACAGATGGGCCAAGTTGATTTCATCCAGTTGGCCAAAGGAATATGGAGGCACATAGGCAGCAGGGCTGTGAGAGCTCCCCCGAAAGTATTAAAAAAATTGTGATTTATTAATACTGTAACTGACTGGGTAATTGAATGTGAGGTATTCGTCTTTTTGGAATGTGTCACATGCATCAAATTCAAAATGAGAGAATAATTGCCAACCCCCCCAAAGACTACCAAAAAAAACAAAAAAACAATTAACGTTCTGTTTGAACACTAAGTATCTTGTCGTGCACCCGAGCCGGAGTCACCTGCTTTTGAGCATCTGCCAATATCAAGTTCCAGATACATGGCCATTGGAGCAGTGATTTAAACCAAGTAAAACATTGAAATCATTTTTGGGGGGGCACATACATGTTTCACATGGTGTAGCTACTAACTTAGTTGTGTTAAACGCAGCGCTATCCTTTTCAACCATGCGAAATGCTCAATTTGCACACATTGCACAAGTTGCCATTAAACTTGTCTCCACTTTCCACATTAAAATACAGTAATCCCTCGTTTTTCGCAGTTAATGGCAACCTGAAACTAACTTTGGCTTAGCACAATAACATAAACAAGACCTTTGGATAAAAATCGACATGGGATTCAAGTTAAGGTAAGCTCTTTTAAGACAAACTTTAACAAACACTTCAACATTTAATTTGCCGATGCTTCATCCTCCTTGTCGAGCTGAGCGCGCCCCGCTCACAGCTTCTGAACATCCGCTTTTCTGGCTTGACTCTGACTGACCCAAAGGCAGATTGGAATAACGTTATGATTTAGCCAAACAGAACTTTGTTTAAAAGTGTCGTTTGTTTATAAAAGTGGATAAAATTGTCGAGCTAGAACAAGAGAAGATGCCAGGTCATCGCAGCCAATCAGCTCACGCGATGAAGCCACTTGTGCTCTCATTTATCAATTTCACACTGGGAACCAATCACGCACCTGCAAAGTACCGGTGGGTATGTACAAAGCCTCAGAGTCAACTCTTCTCTTTGAAACAACATGTCTTTCCGCAATATAACTCCCGATATCACTGTATTTTTTTCTTTGATGAATATTTTGGAAAACCCCACAAAGCACTGAAGCCGCAAAAGATGAAAGTGAAAGTGAAGTGGCGAGGGAACACAGTATTTCCATACTGCCGACATTATCATTGTTTCATAATGCTAGCTTCACCTTAATATCCCGCGATAACTACTCGAATGTTCCTTCACTGGCTGTTTATTTCCGCCGTTTTTTTTCTTTTGCCAATATCTGTATAGCCCTGGATTTATTTATTGATTTGCAGCCCTTGCATATGAGAAATAAGATATAATAAAAAAAATCATACATATATGTAAATACATATTTTTTTTAATAAAAAACGATCTATCCCTTTACAACCACCCACCCCCATCTGTCAATCAGTTTGTTAGACACTCACAGTCTGGAGCTGCATCATCAGCTGGTTGTTGGTGAATTTTAGAGATCTGGCAATGGCCTGTAGATAGTATATCAGCATGCTAAAACACAAACAGACGATGGAAGTCAGTGCACTAGTTGTATGTGTGTGCGTGCGTGTGTGTAGGCGTGTACGTGGGCGTGTGTGCGTGTGTGTGCGTGTGCGTGTATGGGCTTACAATAGAAGCAGTAGTGCTGGTAACACTACAACAGGGCTGGTGACATAACTCATCACTTTACTGAACCAGAGGGGAAAGTCACTGGCCACTGTTTCAGATATGATGTCATAGATTTTCTCTTGACCGCTGCAACATAGAGTTTTATTCTTGGATTATCACAGTGGGAAACAATATAGAGTGTTATCAGTTTTAAATTCCTTCTATAACGTGACACACAAGGCATATACTGTAGTTTTGAAATTAATTTCAGTGACTTAAATTTGGTGAAAATAGGACCAAATACTTTGTCAATTGTGACAAACACTGGTGGCAATAGCCATGTACAGTGTCTATTTACTGTATCCCCAAAGTACCGGTCAACTATGGGCAAGTGGTTTCGGACACTGCCGGCCACAGTCAGCATCCCAGTTGGCTCTGGTGCCTATGTTTTGTCACTGCATCGATGGGCCTAATGCAGTGGCACAATATTGTGAATTAAATTAACGACCATGAAGATGGTTCTTCTAACCTAAATGGTCCACAGTGCTGTGATGGTCGGTATCTTACAATGGCAAATATGGTGGGCAGCATACACAGAAAGAGCATAAAAAGCAGCATCGCCAAGTAGAAATTATTTGATCTACAAGAAACAGAGACAGACAGATTAATTATCATTGGATTTTGGGCACCAAGTTAATGTAACAACAACTCTTAAGTAGTCAACTACAAAGAGCTCTCGTAGTCCCTGCTACATTGGGGTACTGGCACATGAGGATTGTAATTTTTGAAAGATGAGGTAATTCTGATTAAAAACTAGTTTGATAAGATGTGGCCTTTATAAAAGGTTAAAATTAAGCAGAAATTGAAATGAAATTGAAAATGGGCAACTACCTGTTGAGTTTAGAGTAGGTCTGAGGTGTTAAAGATTCCTCCAACTTTTTGTAGCTCTTGTTTAAATATAAACCATACTTGTTTGTTAAAACTTTCTAGGGGGCATTAGTGAGCCAGATAGGAAAAATGCACAATTAACTAATGAAATATTGATTTTGCCAGTCGATGTGTAAGTAATAGGGATGTAAAGATTTATCGAAATTTGATTTAATATCGTTATAATCTGATCAAAATATGCATCGATATAAAATAATAAAAGAATCGATTCGCAACGCCGTTGTCTCATGTCTGTGCTGGAAACAAACTGCACACCTACGCTGCTTAATACGATTTTAACTTCCCTTTCAGAGCAACACAGCAGTGATAAACGAGCATTTATAAAGGAAAAATGGTTCGGCTGACGCCCGATTTAATTTACAATGACATAATTTCTGACATAGCCAGCTGTCATAAGCACGCTAAGGCAACCGTGCGCTTCTGATGGAACGTCGCACGTGATGTCCTGTTGTGGTACGCTAACATAATGTAGCGTCTCCTGTGGATTGTGGCGGCATTAGCCAGCGAACACACATGTATTAAAAACCAAAACATAATTTTTGCGTGATTGACATTGAAACAACAAGAGCACAAGTGGTAACTTGCGAACACGCACCACATGTTGCGTTTATGGGGACAGAAATTTCACGACCCAAAGTACAACATGACGCATTTGCCACAAGCCATTGATAGCAACACCAGACAATAAAACATAACATACCGGTACATACAAGTCGTTAGACAATAGTAATTCACAGTGCTAAAAAAATATTGGAAAAAAATGGGTTAACAATTGTGTTTTGCTGAGCTTTGCTACTTCCGAGTTTTATGATATACATCTATGCTCTAGATTTCGCTCTCACTCTCCCTCTCTCTCGTGTTTTATGGCACATACCACATTTTGAATGTGCAGATGATACCATGCGAACTAGATAAGCAAAACAAAACGTTTTGTATTCAGGTTAAATAATAACAAAATAAAAAATCAATTCAAGTGATGATTTTAGTTTTCTTTGGCACGGTGTATTTCCTCAATTTTATTCATATGATTTCAGTCCCTTCTACATTAAAAAATGGATTGGAGCTCAAGAAACATGAAATATGTTTACAAGTATTTCTTTTACGATATATAGGTAGTTTCACAATAACTCGGCATAGTGTATAGTTTTTGGTTCTATTCAAAATTCTCTTAACATTTAAACGTTTGCGCTACTCATCAATATGTATTTTGTTTGTGGATCGCTGCAGCATCATCATACAGAGACAAGCGTGGCAGCAATTTAAAAAAATAAATAATCGAATCAAATCGAAATTGGGAACTGAACATCGAAAATCTAATCGAATCGGGGCTTGAGTAAATCGTTAAATCCCTAGTAAGTAAATGTTCATGTTTTCACAAATGTTTAGACAATCCAAATATTTTTTCTTGGCAAACAGTGTGTTGCCAAGGCAACAATTGTCACGATCCGTCTGTTTGTGTTTCAGCCGAGTGGGCGTTCCCTCCGCGCTCGTCCCCGCCGCACATCACCTGGCAGGGAGAGACGCGCCCACGAGCCGCGCAGCTGAACCACATCGCGCTCTTGATTACTGACTATTTAAGACACCGTCGCGGACATACCCGCGTCGGATTATTATCCTGCGATGCTCACGCTCATGCTCCTTGCTCTAGCTTTTGCCCCCTCTTGTTCCGTGTATAGTTTACTGCGTTTACGTTTGTTTTTGCCACAGCTACTTCTCGGCTCGCCTTTCGTTCTCGTTTTTGCTGTTTGGATTTCCCTTATCCTTTGGTGGTAAGCCATTCTCGTTTTTTCGTATTCCTTGCTGTGCAAGCGCTTTAAGTTTACTCGTCGTTTTTCTTTCCTGGTGTGATTGTGTCCACCAGCGTTTTTCGTTCTCGTCCCTGCGACGGCTGTAATTATAGATACCTGGTTGCATTTATACTTCCTATTTATTCATATCTTTATATTGATGTGGATTGATTGTTTAGCTGACGGTCCCAATAAAAACCTTGTTAAAGCAACTTTCCGTTGTCAGCGATATAAGAGTCCACCCTCCGCTTTTCGGCCTCGTACGTGTGTGCGTGTGTGGTTATGTTTAATAGGGCTGTACGATGTGCGGTTTGAGCATCGCGATTGCGATGTGCGCATGCGCGATTGTCACATGGTCTTTTTTTTTTTTTCTTGGAGCACGCAAAATTTGTTTTGCTTCATAGAAACAGCAAGCTACTGTATGCGCGACACAGCCTGTCTCGATTACCCCTTCCCTCCTGACAGTCACTGGCCACTCCCCCACCCCCTCCATTCTCACAGCCACTACTGTGTGCGCTCTGAAAAAACTAACAGGGCGACATGGAAGAGATGACGACGGCAGTAGATTTAGTCCCCAAAAGAAAGCCAACATCCGAAATATGGAATTATTTCCGCCATAAAAAGTAATATACAACACACAAAAAAATACTCTGCCGACAGTGCCCCGCCGTTGTTGCTGCAAGACGAGGTAATCCAACAAACCCGTCCGACCATTTGAATCGCTATTACGAGCTGATAAGAAGTCCAAACAGCATCGACAAATCACGAATGCAATCATTCGAAAGCGAAAGCAACGCAACGTCGTCACGAAAGAGAGGTTTAAAAAAAATTATCCGCACGCTCGACAAAAGGTATAAAATGCTGTGGCGCATATGCATATATATATGTATATATATATATATATATATATATATATATATATAAACGGCCATAAAATTATGAATTATCTAATCAAATGATTGATGTTTTCATCAATTTGGGTAAATCTACTCGTATCTATCAATAAAAAAGGGGCGGCACGGTGGCCTCACAGTGAGAGACAGCATCAGGCGTGGGTTCGGTCCCGGCTCCGGCCATCCTGTGTGGAGTTTGCATGTTCTCCCCGTGCTTGCGTGGGTTTCCTCCGGGTACTCCGGTTTCCTCCCACATTCCAAAAACATGCATGGCAGGCCGATTGAACACTCTAAATTGCCCCTAGGTATGAGTGTGAGCGCGGATGGTTGTTCGTCTCTGTGTGCCCTGCAATTGGCTGGCAACCAGTTCAGGGTGTCCCTCACCTACTGCCTGAAGATAGCTGGGATAGGCTCCAGCGCCCCCCGCGACCCTAGTGTGGAGAAGCGGTATAGATAATGGATGGATGGATGTTTTGGATCACATCATGGCGGAGCGGTCCAAGTTTTTATGTTGGATTGAGCGGGAACTGCTTGATTTTGCGCTACTGTGGGCTTCGCTTTGGCGTCCAGGTTCCAGATGTCGAAATTTCCGTTGTGAGGAATTGATCGTTAATGTAATATAGTAGTAGCAAATTCCCTTGAATCAAATTCCCGCAACCCTAGTGAGGAGAAGCGGTACAGAAGAGGTACAGAAGATGGATGGATGGATGGATGGATATATATATATATATATATATATATATTAGAGAGAGAGAGCACACTCACATGCACACCCCCCCCCACACACACACACAGTACTCATCAATAAATAATTAAATACATAAATAATTAATTAAATATAAAAATAATTAATTAAATATAAAAATAATTAATTAAATGCAGAAATAATTATATAGATTTTTTTAGATATAATCATTGATAATTTCAGTAATGACATATTTATTTATTTTTTTAATTCCACATTTAATTAATAAATGAAACAGGTAATTAATTAATGACAATTTTAATTAACCATTTCATGGTGTATTTATTTATATTTTGGCACTTGCAGTCCTCCATGGAGTTTACTTCACACTTTCAAGTCCCGTTATTGCAATGTGCCACTGGTGCTCACCCCGTCCTGCACATGGACAACTTTTCAAGGAATCCAAACCAATTGTCCCAATGCCCACTGTCACCTCACAGTTAAGTCAAACGACCAGCAGTAAATGTACCCCCTAATGTTTTCTTCTGAAGCAGGTAACATTTCTCCATTTAAGAGCAGACTGTAAACTTATAATAATAAACAATAAGCCATGTGGCTCACTCAAACGTGTCCGTAATAGTGAAAGCAAACACCTGACCTGGATGCTTTGAAGACCTGCTGATGGGGAACATTACAGGTGAGGACCGCCCAGCTCCGGAGATACATTAGACCAATCAGCTTCAACACATTAAAGGCAGGAAGACAAGGGGAGAAAAAAGCTCCCATCCTGAGAGAAATAAAGAGTTATTTACACACCTACTGGGTGACATCGGTAAAGGACATCCATTATGTTCATTGTTGCAAGGTGACAGTTCTGAAATGAGATGATGAAATCTGATGGGCAAGACTTAGAGGGCTATTTTAACAGGGTCACGGATACTGAGCAGCACCTGACAGACTGTTAACATTGAAACAGAATGGCTATTGTAGTGAAGAAATGTTTCAACTTACCAGATCATACCTTGATTATAAATCAAGTGAAGGACATTCTCTGCTATTTTGAATTCCCCATATTCAGGCTGAAAACACACAAATGAATGATAGAATGCTTTTAAACAAATGATTGAATTTCCCGGCCATAAAATCTGAGCTCATGAATTATCTAATCAAATGATTGATGTTTTCATCAATTTGGGTAAATCTACTAGTATCTACCAATAAAAGAAGTGTGCTTAAACATCAAGCAGCTACCCACTTTTAACACAATTGCATTGTATTTCGGCAGCATACTAATCAATTCCAATAATGTGAAATCATTTATGCAGTAACCAATACATAATAAATAAACAGGGAATTAAGAGATATGGAGTGGTTATTTATTGTATGCATTTCATATTGTCTCTCTAGAAAAGGGCATTTTGGAGATTTTAAAAAGCAGTCACAATATTATACTGCAGCATATATTGCTAATAATGGACCATGCTTGATGTCATTATTTTTGTACACAATGCAGCTAAACACATTTAACAAATCTTTAGAGACTTCATTTAAAACAAATGTGAAATCCGTGTAGAATAAACAGGAGGTCAAGTTTTATTATTATTATTATTAAGTTTTATTACTTTATACATTGTACTGACTTTTAAAGACAACCAATTTAAATGGTAAAACCTTACACACATAGCTAAAAATATACTACCGCATTTAATTTCTAAGAGAAAATAAAATCATGAGTAAATGGTGTTAACTGTGCAACTTACAAACTTGCTCTCCAAATCCCAACAGCAACAGTCACTGAGGTAACGAACAACCAAGCCTCTGATGAAATCAATGAGCAGGATACTGGCCACTGTAAAGATCATGTCGATGATGGACAGCTTCAGCATTTCCTAGAGGTACAGCATATTGTTTAAAATAATGATAGAAATAGTACTTGTACACCTAACAAATCATCTCTTTCATGAAAATCACATCATGCAAATGATTATGATTCTAATGTCTTTAAAAAGTTTAATTTATCTGCCTTTAATCAATTCATTATCGATAGTAGACTACTTAACATACTGTAAACATGTCCTGTCTGAAACACCAAATCAGTCTTCTGTTAGGTCTTGGGGGTTCAGACGGTTACATACTATTTTAAATACACTTCAGAAATGTCCCCTCTAATTTTCATGTGTCTGAGCATTCACACAAACTCACAGATCATTCCTTCAACCATATTGAGCAACATCCACTGACTAATATGAACGGACTAACAATGTCGCTTACTTGGCATAGCAAAAAATGAAGCCACTGGTGGCCAACTTGAATTTGATTACGTTGATATCTTCATGGCGTTTTCACATTACTTTCTCTCACTTTGGTAAAAATGCCACAGTGTGTGGCGTACGATTGTACCGATAAATCTGGAAGAAGCATTACATGCACTTATCATTGGTAAGGATGCAATTCTAAACTCTTCTCTTCTTCTCATCTCTTGTAAAGTACATTATAAGTATTTGACAGAGCTACTCAAAGATTCATATGCATCGTGTTGTCAGAACCATCAACAATAAACAAAAGGTCCATCAGGACAAAATTCACCGCAAATTGTAAACCTCACCTGTGTTGGCCACGATTCATGATGCTGAGATAATATAGTGCAGTGTTTTTCAACCACTGTGCCGCGGCACACCAGGTGTGCCGTGGGAAATTATCCAATTTGTGTACCTGTGCGGTCTAGCGCCTGCAGTCAGTAGTGAAATGTAGTACTCTTCCATACCAGTAGGCGGCGGCAGCAGCAGCAGGTAGCAAATTGCCTTGCTTGGAGACAACCGAATTAGTGACGCGCGGATGCAGCAAGAAGTGGATAGCAGAATAAAAAAAGTGGATAACAGAACAACGGTGAAAGTAATGGATACGTTTTTGAAGAGAAAAAATGCTGACTCTGTGAACTGGACCCTGGACAAAACCCAGACCTAGATGAAGGCCCTAGTATGAGTTGAGGTGTAAAAAAAAATAAAAAATAAAATAAAAAAATAAAATGGCAAAGACAACCTGCAAAGTTTCTCCCGTGAGGCAATACAGCGAAAGCTGTCTTTCATTTGGATTTACTTTTTCCGGAGATGCAACGACACCGACTCCGTTGTGCTTGGTATGTGGTGAAAAGCTCTCCAACGGTGCTATGGTCCCAAGCACGCTTAAACGCCATCTCCAAACGAAACGCCCTTTACTTCAAAACAAAAATGTGGCGTATTTTGTTCGCCTGCGTGAACACACGAAGAAACAAACAACTTTCATGAGAAAAACCGCAAAGGTAAGGGAGAGAGACCTTAAAGCTCGCTACCACGTCGCTGAACTTGTGGCTAAATCAAAAAAGTCTAACTCGTGTCGGAGGAATTAATACTTGGATTCCTGCTAATATATCTTCTCTGTGTTCATCGAAACAGGCCCAGGTTTCACACTGAGTGAGTATAAATGTGAAAGATTATTAGATACTTTATTCTTTGTTTATTTGATTCATATTCAAGACTTTTAAGAAGTCTTTCTTCAGTGTTAAAAAACACTTTTTTTCACATTTTCAGCTGGTGGTGTGCCGCGGGATTTTTGCAATGAAAAAAATGTGCCTTGGCTCAAAAAAGGTTGAAAAACACTGATATAGTGAATGTAATTAATATGTGCTTTAATTTGTATTCTAATTTCCCTCTAATTTGTATTACACCTTATGGAAAGTGCTTTGTTACAGCTCTAGCTGTTGTCAAATGTGCAATATAAATACATTTGTATTGCATTGTATTAACATAAGGGCGGCACGGTGGACGACTGGTAAGCTGAGTGATTGGCTGGCAAGTTGAGGGTGTACCCCGGCTACTGCCCAAATATCCAACACCCCTGCAACCCTTGTGAGGAGAAGCAATACAGATAATGGATGGATGTATTAACCTAAGCGTGCACAAACTCTACACAAAAACGCTAGAGCAGAGATTTTAAACCCAAACCTCAGAACTATGAGACAAACATGGTAACCATTCTCACCATGTTGCCAGTAGGGTATCAAATTAACATATTATTTAGAATAGTAATTAAATCATGTAAGCCATGAGGAAAATCTCAACATGAGAGTATGTATTTTAACGACCAAAAGACGCATCGTATCAAACGGCACAGCATCAGTTGTGATTTCTAATGTATGCGCCACACAACGAGGCGCATGCTAGCTCGCACATGTTAGCTCACGCATGCAAGATCACGCATGCAAGCTCACGCATGCTAGGCAGGGCAGCTATACCAATTGCAGCGCCGCAGATGCCTCACAAGACACTAAAACACCACAGCAATGTCAGGGGAGGGATGTCACTAGTCACCACACTCCTTAGAGTCACAGTTTCAAATCTAAATCACAATTATCACTGAACAGCATACTAGCAAACAATGAAACAAAGAAATGAAATTAACACAAAACATGCATCTCTCATGCCATTCATATCCCAAAAAGAAATAAAAATAACACAAAAAGATTACAGCAATGGATTCTGGGAGCCAATCAGCCTCAGCCAATCAGATGGAGAAATGTGAGTGGTGTGCTTTGGGCAGTTTTTTTTTCTTGCAGAGTCTGTTGTCTATACCCGTGATGTTTCTTGCTTGCAATAACATGAATTATAAAACAGATTATGACATAGTGGACAGCTGCCCTTTTTGTCCAGCTTTCTCCTGCACGTACATACTGGTTTGTTCTAACTGACTGTCTCAAACCATCACTAAAAAACGTAATCACAGAATTTATTTGTCACAGTCAAAATGGCGAGCAGTAGTCTTAGACTTTAACCAACAGGATGTGCCAATATGCATGTTGAAATTCCATAATGGGCACCAGCCCGTTGGTCGAAAGGTTGGAAGTATATAGTTCTATGGGTCTCAGTCTGTACACAAGGCATTTCGCATTAGTGTTACAGGGTGCCTTGTCTTATTTGGAGAACATTTAGGACTTTGGGTGCACCTTATGGTGTTGAATGTGAGTCTTGGAAGGGCAAGTGCTCATGATTAGGGATGAAACATTTTACTGTTCCAACAGCCATACAAAAGTCAGGGTGGGATGGTTTTGTTCAAATGAAAAAAATATATATACAATTTGGATGCACTCTTTTTTTTCTCCTTAATACATTGCAGATATCGGATCAGACTCTGCATCAGCAGAACTTTGTCAAGCACACTCAGATTTAAATTTTCTGTTATTGCAAATGAATACCTAATTGCATATTTCATTACAATTATACTAGATTTGTCAGGATCGATCGCCGGTGGGCGAGGAGGAGGTGGACCCAGAATGCGAGGAAGCAGGGAAAAGGGTAAACTAAAGGGAATTTATTAAATTAATCAAACGAGGACAAACAACGTGGCGTGGACAAACAAACGTGGCAGGGTGCGAAATGACAAAGACAAACTAAACGTGACTAAACAGAACAAAAATGACAAGTAACGAGGACCGTGACAAATACTGGGGATCGTGGGCATGAGCGTGGGCATGAGCATGAGCGAGGGCGAGGGCAAGAATGAGAGTGGCCGTGACAGTCCGTAAAGGGAGTAGTGTTCCGACGCCGAGCTGTCGGGATGAGGTGTTCAAATAGTCCAGTCATTAAGTGAGCAGATGGGGATCAGGTGTGTGACGGTAACGGGGAACAGGTGCGTGGCTGGTGAGGAACGAGTGCTGAGGGGAAACGACCCACTCAGCTGACAAAACAAACACACATGGCATGGGAAAAGGAACGTGACAAAAAACAATAACAAAAACACCTGACATGACCGACACGGGTCATGACAAGATTTATATAACTCACCCAGATCACACTTTTAATTAATATATTCTCTACACTAATTTATCTTGTCCAAAGTAGCTGAAACCAAACCAATCCAATTAAGGTTGAGAGGTGTGGTACACCCTGAGCAGATCACAGCCAATCATGAGGACTGAGATATTAGATTTATGTATTTGTCATCCACACTAATTACTGTAACAAACAAAGTCACAAACATAACCTGCCCAACGTAGGTTTCCCAGCACTGGTCCTGCTGAGAGCGAGTGTTCTTTTCAAACTGTGCTGTCTGGTTGGAGAAGGTCTCAGAGCTGCTCCTGCTTCTGTTTGTCACATCCAGCATTGTGGCAATGGTGGCTATGGTGCTGTTGCGATGTGATATCTCAGATACCAGGGTAGACAGGCTGGACACAGCAGGCTGTGCGATTGTTGCCAAATAGGAGCTGGTGTTAGACCAGTTTGCTGGACTCACGGGAATCTGGGAAACATCCATATGCAGTCTTAATCACCACAATGTTTTAAGTGTGCACGTCAATGTTTGCATCTGAAATCATGCGAGCATGCCCAGTTTCATTCAATCCTCTTGTGATTGTTATATGGAGAAGAAAAAAAAAATCAATTCTGTAAATTGAAGCTTTCAAAATAAGCATTGCCATGATCTTATTATATCTACGAGAAGCAGTAAAAAAGTAATGAACCCTTTTCAATTTACCCGATTTATAGTTAATATTTTTATCCTTAATTTCACCTGTGTAAAATACTCGTTTAAATATAAACTGTTAAAAATTTTGGTTTGAATTTATCCACCTCCTGTCAGCAATTTTAGAAGTGACGTCACCATTGGATGTTTCGTCAAAGGCAAAGCGCTGTGATTGCATTCCTTGTTTTGGAAAGGAAACCACCAATAAACATTTTTAAAACAAAAAAGAGTCAAAAAGTGAGCATCCAGGATGAAAGGCGAAGAAGAAGATTAAAAAAGTCAAGAGACCAATTTCAGCAGTTAAGCCGGAAAACAGTGCTCAGGTCAAGAAACTCAGCAGAGAAGATTGCAGAATCACTATTGATGATGTTGCTGAACTTCTTGTTATTATAATTAATTAATAGTAAATAAATAAGCGCTGAAAATATTTTGAGGAAGCTAGTTATGCAACTGACTGATGCTCACAAGCAAGCCCGTCTCAAAGTGGAGCTCACCCATGGGTCTAAAACTAGAGTAGCACAGTAAATGAGCTGCAGACGGATTCAAGGCCATAATCTCTGGCTGGGAACTAATATTTAAGAACAGTTAAAGAAGCTGTGGCTGGACAGACACATGTGTTAGCAATAGAAGATAGAACACATTTGTACAAAGACACATTAAAGAAACATGCAACGACAAAGCATAAAACATTACAAGATGACATCTTTGGATGACCAAACAACAAACGTGTCCTACCAAAAATCTATACAAGTGGGCTGCTATATTGAGGCTTGATGTAACCCATTCCTCAACAGGAGGGATATATAGCTTTAATTCTTATAAAGAAAGTAATTCTTATTCCAAAAAAATTTTATAGGGCATGTTTGAAGACATAATCCACAAGGTAATTGGAGACCGTGTAGAGGACGCTACCCGATTCCTACACCTCAGTATCCGTTTCAAATTATCCATATAGACTTTATTGAATGAAACAAAAATGTTTAGTCAATCATAGATGACTTTTCAAAATAACTGAGCACGCATCTGTCCGTTTGTTCTCACAATTCTAAACACTCTTGTCTTCCTTTCTTATTTGTTGTTTTAAGAATTGTTCTAGTTTTTTTAGCCTGACATTATTGATGAGATTGTAAACATTCAATATGCGTTCGACTGCTCTAGCTCTTCGTCATGATGATGTCAGCCGTTTACGTGTTCCGGCCTGAGAGCGTCTACTAAACTGCTAATGTAGCCATCGTTTTATTTTATGTCTTGATACGTTTTCATTGTTCATATTGTTTTTATTTTTTTTTTCTTTGTTATTTATTTATTTTTTATTGATTGAAATACAAGATTTATATTCATAGCTGCTGGCTCTCAGCCCTAACGCAGTTCTGGCCAGACTTCTGTTAAAAGTCAACTGTACACCAAAACACTTATTTGGGGTCTTTCCCATCTCTGTATTTCTCTTTTGCAATTAGCACACTTAGCTATTCCTCATTCTGCTGCTTTGTTAAACTGCCACTTGTTAGTGGGGTAGTTTATTTGTCGTCATGGAGGAGGCTCCAGAGGACGGTCAAAACAGCGTAAAGGATTATTGGCTGCCCTCTCCCCTCACTGTCGGACATCTACACCGCCCGGTGCCTCAGCAGGGCTCTCAATATCGTCAAAGACAATACCCACCCAAACTCACACCTGTTCGACCTGATGCCCTCTGGCAGGCGCTACAGGTGCATCAAATCAAGGACCAATAGACTGAGAAACAGTTTCTTTCCAAGAGCCATCTCCATTCTAAACTCTCACACACACACACGACCACCCTTACCTTGCAGAACAGCAACGTGATGTGTTTTTATATATCCTATTCAGTATTATTTTTTATTGCACTAACCATTCTCTTATTTATCTAATTTATATATTTATCTGAATTATTGTTGCATTGCACTGGAGAGGGGAACTCTCTAATCTCGTTGCACACTTGAGTACAATGACAAAGGGATTTCTGATTCTGATTCTGATCTGCATCACGTTGCTCGTCGCTGCTGCTGTGCACTGACTTGCATATAGTACAAATAAAGTTTGGACTGCTGCGGCGCAAGATAGCTTGGCACCTAGCATACAAGCAGCGGCAAAATAAATGACTTTTTCCTTTTTTTTTTTAATCAGTACAGTGTTGGTTAGTATGACCTGCTTTGTGAGCGTGGGGCACATTATCCCTTTAAAGAAACGCAGCTTTGATGACCTCAAAATTGCGTTGTCTGAGATTGCAATTTCGGTTCCAAAACGATTCATTGTTCAGCTCTTCCATTCTGCATTTTTTATTTCAGAATCAGAATCGAGAATCGTTAGGGAACTGGAATCAAATTGAAGAACCAGGATCGTCCAAATTCAAATGATGCCTAACCATATCGGTAATAATGATGTCATTAAATCAACAGTAATTTGTTAACGAGCACTTTAAATAGAGCTTGCCTTGCAGAGATAACCATCGACACTGGTTTGTTCAGAGGATGGCAAGCTATAGTAACGGTTTGAAGCTCTAGACATTTCTTATTTCTCTAGACAACTTCCTGTTCCTTGTAATCACAGTCGAGCAAAATCTTCCTTAAATTCCTTAGTTTCAATGGGGCCCTACCTGACTTATTCGAGAGACAAGTAACACTGATCATGTATAAGTACCCAGCAACCAGAGCATATCAGATATGACCAGGATTAAAATCCTTCATGGTAAGGACGATGGTCGGCAGGTGGATGTTTTTATGAGTCTTGGGATGGGTGGGGTTGGATGATTGATGATATGGCTATTTGACGAGCCTTGTGCTAGGCGGGTTCTTACGAAGGTGAAGTTTAAGGGGCGAGAAAGGGGGATGGACAACATGTAAATTGGACCCCAATATCGACAAGTTTGTTCATGTTGTCAGTTAAATTTGGGAAAGAGTCATTTGGGGAAAATGATGGCAGCAAGAGTCTCAAGCGGTGCCATTTTTTTTTGTCAGCCGTCTCTTGTTGCCCTTCGCTTTTGCCTGTGTTTTCTGCACAGTTGCAGTTTCTCTTATTATGTTGAGTCAAAAGGTGAGACTCAATTTGCCCCACTATCTACATACCCTCACTCACCTATGATTATAAACTTTATGTGACGATCACAGATTGAAGGAAACTAAATTTGTTTCCTTGCTTGAGTGTCTGGGTGAGACACAGTAGGGAGATAGGATAGGGTACGTGTATAATCATCCAAGTGTAGTTCTGAGCTACTGTTCTTGCATGTCAAGTAATGCCGGTCAGGAATCTATTTTGTACATAAATGTGATTTTATAAATATACCGACCTACCTATAGATACTTGGATAAAATATTGCTGTTCATTTTCATATCAGGGTAAGAATAAAATAACAAAATGATTCAAATATGCTCCAGGTTGTTTAAAAAATATATTATAAATATTCCATCTGGTTCTGATACTTACTGCAGAGCTCATACTGTTGACCTTATCGAGGAGGGCAATAATAAGGCTGTAGAGATTTCCCAGATATAAAACAAGCACTCTGTGAACACATTATCATATAGTTAATATAAAGCAAGAGACAAATAATATTAGATTGTTTCTTCGGTTGAAATACCTGGCCAGCTGGAAACGCAGTGATGTTCTTGGATGGTACATCTCTAACTGAGCTACCAGTTCAAAGGCAGATGGAGCAATCATAGTGATGAGAGAAACCACAACACTCACCTCAAAGAAGGGAGATGATACATGTTAGACATTGTTAGACTGTCAAAGGGTTTGACATCCCAGCCCCTAATATTGGGAAAGCTTGAAAAATGGAGGATGAAAAACCAATGATTTGATTTTTATATTGTGACGTAAGTTATCAAATCAAAACGTGTACCAAGGCACGAGTGATCGACTCTTTTTCTCACACGCACAAAGACGCACGCACGCACACGCACGCACGCACACGCGCAGACACGCACACCCCACACACACGCACGCACACACACCCACGCGCACCCCCCCACACACACACACAAAACACAGACACATACGTGGCATGCACAAACATATTTCTAATTCATGTTTAATTTTCTGCATTACCTTGCAAGTTTTATGTAGGGCTGGGCGATAAACCGAAAATTTACCGTTACCGAAATGTATTACAATGGTCGACATAATTTTGCCCATGTTGGTAAATTTGGTGTCTAAAAAAAAAAAGAAAAATTAAAGTCTTTTCTGTCTGCGGCGATGTTCATGCCTCAGCGCTTCTAGTCACGTGACTCATGCGCTGTAGAAGAATGGAAACAGAAGACGCGTTCGTAGCTGGCGATTCAAATCCTGAAGCGGCTGACACGGCTGCTGACGAAGTAACATTAGTTGAAATTGTTCCTGTCGCGCTTGTCCCGAAAAGAAATTGGACATCTGTCGTTTGGAAATGTTTTGGGTTCCATAAAGACGATGTTTGGGCAAAAGAACATGAACTACAAAGTGCGTCGTAAGCACCTGAAACAGCGCGTCCAATCTTTTCTTTTTCACCACCCACAACACAACCATGCTGTTGACTTGGAGCTTGTACTGAAAGTTCAAAGTGAGAAGCAAGGTTCGACAAGTGACAACAGCCCATAACGGAGGCGACACCATACGAGAGAACGTCTCAGAGGTGGACGCGATAGCCTAGCACATTGCTAAAGATATAGCTCCTCTAGTTACAGTGGAGCGCACGGGATTTAAACTCCTCATGAACGTAGCCGACAAGAGGTATGAAAATATTTGTCGCAAACAGCACTTCCCGATATGGACAACATCGGGACGGGAGCGGAGACATGTCGAGCATTTTGCATCCACATCCGACTTGTGGTCGAGTCGCATGATGGATCCCTGTTTGAGCCTGAATCTGCAGTACATAGACGACAAGTGGCGACCGCGCACCAGCGTACTCGAGACGGCACATTTTCCTGATGAAGCACACTTGTTTATTTGGCATTGGCATTCCATTGACATTTTTTTCTTTCTATTTAGCATTTTGTTTACAGGCGACTAGCTCCTTTGCACATGGCATTATTTATATTGTTTACAAGATACCTTTACACAAATCTAGGCCTTTGCAAACGGCATTACAACATCTCGGCACAATATATGTGCAGAAAAAGATTTTGTGAGAGGTGCCCTTTTTCTCCTGTTCTTTGTGACATTGTTCAAGTCATGCAAAGCAAGCTGTCTTGAATGTTTATTCAAATGATTTTTGTACTTTTACTTTTCATTGAAAGTAATGTGTACCAGTTGGTCAATAAAAGGAAGACCACAAACAATTATGTTGGTAATTTATATCACAACATATGGAAAGCGCTTCGTTACAGCTCCAGATGTTGTGAAATGCACTACATAAATAAAGTTGTATAATACTGTATTGTACTGTATAGTTGACGAGTCACCAATAACATCTGCCCTCTAAAGTGAATCTCCTGCCATTCCCTTACCACTCCAGGTAATACTGTTTAGAACCGCTAATGGGTAGCATTAAGCTAGGATTTAATTGAATTTAGTATCTGGTTCCATTTAATATTTTGGTGGTGTTTAAATCTCATTTGTTTTATTTGTAAATTTTACAGGCAATCTTAATGGGGAGTGGCAAGCAGGGGCTAAAGAGTACTTTATGTTTAACAGTTTAAATTTGTTTGTGTATGGGTGGGGTAAAATGTTTTTTAAAAAAACACACACAAAAAAAACGACAAACGAATAAAGAAAATGTAAACGTTTCCTCTATCACAGGAGGGTTCAGAACATATAAATTGAAATTAACAGAAGTTCTCTAAACACATTTTCATCTCTTTAACTATTACAAATATTTCTACTTTTAGAGAACAGTGAGTAAAGACCTAAATGTTATACTTTAGTCATGTGGAAATTGTATTAAATTATAATCTGCAAAATTTCATTGTCAGTTGCCACATCCGTTGGATCAGTGGCAGGTCTCCACTTTGACTTATTCCTTGAAACTATTGTATGTTGGATAATCTAATCTAATGATGATGATGCCTGCTTTGCTTTTCTTTTCTGTACCTCATTCTTTTCCCATAGCGTCAGCTCCGGTTTCTCCTGCTCTAATTTCTGAGAACGGTCCACCACAAAGTAGATGATGTAGATGCTGCCAGCTAGAGACATCAGCACCAGGATATTGGCTAACAAGCGTAGACTTATCAGAACGGCCCTGAAAAAATACATAATATTTGTAAAACAGTTTCAGAAGTGATCATTTTGGAAATGAGAGCAACAATTCTAACAATTGACTAATGAGGTGCGATCAACTTGCATTGTATGTTTTATATTCCTTTATAATGACTGTTGCATCAAAATGTATCGCAGATGAAGCATTTTTTGATGTCAATATGAAAAACCAGGATACCTACAGACTGGTATCTTTCTTCTTTTCCTGTTCTTCAACGATGGCTTCCTATAAAGAAAGCACTGATTGTGAATGGTGTGTGTGTGTGGGGGGGGGGTATGCGCGTGTGTGTGTGTATATATATATATATATATATATATATATATATATATATATTAGTGCTGTCAAGTGATTACTTTTTTTAATTAATTAATCACAAAAATATTCAATGATTAAACTACTACTTTTCACGAAGCTTGTAATCGATATTTACTTGAATAATATCTTGGAATTGATGCAAATTCACCAAATATGAAGTACATTTAATTCAAAGACTGTTCTAATAGCTTTCTTTGATTCTTGAATACGATCAAAATGGACGTCTCTCCAGGCGTTTTTCTTTTAAATATTTTTCAAAACTGCCCACAAGCGCCACACTCCAGCAGTGTTGGTTTGCAAGGCCCAGTGGTAACTTGAATGCTGTGTTTTGTTCTGAGATGTGCTAAAGATGTACAGCTAATATGGCACAATATTGGCAAAGTATGCAAATTATTTTTGAAGTAAATCAAACTTAGTTAACTGAGTTAAAATATTTAACTGAGTTAAAAAATTGGGATTAATCACCTGAGTTAATGCTTTAATTTGGACAGCCCTAATATGTATATATATATATACACACACACACACACCCCCACACACA
This sequence comes from Idiotropiscis lumnitzeri, assembly GCF_059441095.1. NCBI lineage: Eukaryota > Metazoa > Chordata > Actinopteri > Syngnathiformes > Syngnathidae > Idiotropiscis > Idiotropiscis lumnitzeri. The sequence continues at coordinate 3,538,352 of NC_142395.1, read as the reverse complement.
CACATTATATATATATATATATATATATATATATATATATATATAGTAGAGTAGTTGGTATATTTTTAAATTCTATCTGTCACTGTATATATTGAGAGTAAATATTGGACAGTCTGACCCTGATGTTGTTGACGATCGCTGCTCCTTTGCTCTCTGCAGCCTCTGGATTTCCAATCAAGTAATCCCAAGCACAAAATACCCTCCAGCAGAATGTGAAGTTTTCATCAGAAGCACTGGCTAGACTTAGTCGGGAATTCTTGGCCATTCTAAATAAATATAATCACAGTTTAAAGGATCACTAAAAGGTAATGGAAAAATTCTGTAAATTACAGTTGAATTTGTCTTTCACAACACCATCAGACTACAAGTGACAAAGAACCATGGCTGGTGTAAGAGATAAAAAGGCCTTTGTTCAGATATACGACAGAACATCCAAAGTCAAGATTCATTCTCCAAATGAAAGTACTCTTTGCACAGCCATAATACAAAATCCCATTATGATCGCGAGACACCGATTGAATTCCAAGTTGTCTGAAAACTATATTCTAATAGGAAATAATGTAAATTTAATTAATTCATTCCAGCAGCAAATTGTGACATTAACAGTACATTAACAACTAACAGTTGTTAGAAAACTGTAGTCCAGGCATCACCAAATGGCGGACCGCGGTCTGGTTTGGTCCATGACCGATCTATGATGAATTTTTTTCAGGGCGCATTCGCAAACGTTTTGACGCTGCAATTCTAGTTAATACGGAAAAGGCGTCACTGATTTGAGCCAATCAAATCTTTTGTTTACGATCCACTGCCAATTGCGCCGCAGACCGGAAGAGAGTGCTGCTGACAGTATGCCTTGCTGAAACGTTAGCAAGGTCGATGCGTGTTGTTTTAAATGAATGGACGGAGAAATTTAGTTTCGTTCTGGCTGCAGCCAATTCAAAACCAGTGTGCATCATATGCTCCAAAACCGTCGCAACATTGCAAAGCGCCACTACGAAACAAAGCACCGCCCTTTTTTGCAAAGTTATCTGCTGACGTTTGAGGTGAGCGCAGGCAAAAACATCGAACTTCGAGTGCAGTACAACAGATTTTTACATTTTCGTTTACAGTCCAGCGCCTTGCAAATGAATGTTCACTAAAAGTATCATGGGTTTTGGGGAAACATAAAAAAAAAACATTCAGTGATGGGGAAGTTGTGAAGGAGTGCTTAAATGCGGTTGCACAAACATTATTTAAAGGAAAACACAAAGCCCAAATGTGTGAAATAATCTACCAAATCCCAATGGCCCTGACTCCGTTCCAACCCAGATCTAAGTCACTGGCAGGGCAGTCACAAACTAATTTTTCTCATTAAGATATGTTAAAAAATATTCAAAAGAAAAAGTGGTGTCAAAGCTCGTTTTGAATTAGTTTTTCATGAGGACAGCCATTTTTATTGATTGTGTACTGAACATGTTGACCTAGTTTACTCGGATAATTAGGCTTTCCGTTTTTTTTAGGCTGATAACTCTTTGATTTAAAAAAAAAGGTAAAAGATGTTAACTCAATGCTTAGCACTTGATATATTTCTGCAGGAGATATTTTACAGTTTTTTTCTGGAAGTGGCAAACTTAAGTTCCTGGAGCCACATTTTCTTGAATGTTAAATTAAACGCCTTATATTTGTTTGACTGGCAAAGGTGTTTAATGGGAACATTGCTAAATATTTAGTATATAAGTGCGCTCTGTTGAAAATGACTAAATATTGAAACTATGTATATAAAAATGTGAACATAGGCTAGACATTAAGGGAAGTTGGACTTTGGTTCGGACCTTTTAATTGAAAGACATTTTAGTCGCGGACCTCTATGACTTTTAATTGAATACCTCTGCTGTAGTTGTTTGTTCACATTCAAGGTTCAGATGCCGGTAGTGCAGCCAACATGAGTGACTGCAAATCGACCAGTGTCAAACGTTTGGGGGCAGACTTAAAATCACAATGTCGGAGTTGCATTAACACCACTCAGTAATAGAATAGTCTGTGTAGTTGAGGATATAACACTAATACATTGTTAAAGTTGGGTGTCACCTGGATTTGACCCTGATTGATCTATTGAGAATTTAAACCACATCCTACGCAATGATTGAAGTTCATTGATTCGAAACGCAACAATTTTCTTCAGCATCATTTTACTCCTTGCTTGCAAGACTGAATGAAATTTCCACAAAGCTCGAGGGTTTTCTCATTCGGCCATGTAGGCCTAGAGCAGTGTGTTGAGTGTTATTGTATGACTGCTTGTTACTGTAATGTGCTTATTTGCCACAAGGGGTGCTGTCGCTAACAGACGAAGCAATGTTAGGCCGGTGTTCAAGCCTTATTTCTCTCTCTCTACTTTTGGCTCTGCAGAAGAGCAGTTCGTGTGTGTTGCTGAAATAAACTATGCCAGTTGGCTAACGAGAGAAGTTGTCTACATATCAGAATTATTCTTCTGCTGCGACTGGGCATTAAGGGACAATCCTATGATGCCACATTACCGTGGATTTTATCACAGTGATTCTCAAATAGTGGGGCGCGACCCCCGGGGTGGGGGGGGGGGCGGTGCGATGCTGAGGTTGGGGCGTGGGACCCTGGGTAACATGTTTTTTTGCATAGTTTTAGGACCGAAAAAGTCGATCCCAGACAACGTGAGTTTGACCTCGTCAAAGCGGTTTGTGCATCTAGTTCCCGCAGTACTGGTTAAAAAAAAGTGTCGCCGTGTCACGCAGAACTGATTAAAAAAAGCGTTGCCCTGTCGCTCATTGACCCAGAAGTGATTTATTTCGCCGCTACTTAAATTCACCGCGCCAAGGTATCTTGCGCCACAGCAAAACGGAATTCATTTGAAATATATGTAAGTCCGCGCACAGCAGAGGCAACAAGCTACGTTGCAAATAAACGACTACGCAAACAAGTATCGTGCTAAACGAGGAAGCGAGCAAGGAGGCTAATCGCTAAAATGAATTGCTTCAATGTATGCTTGACTTTTAACAGAAGTCTGACTCGAATTGCGTTTGGGCGGAGAGCCACCAGCTATGAACAGAAATGTTGCATTGCAACCATTACGTATCTAAACATAAAATAAGAGGACGGCTACGTTAGCAATTAAGCAGACGCTCTCAGGCTGGAACTCGGAAATGGCTGACGTCATCACAACGAAGAGGTTTGACGTCAAACGTATTGTAAACATAAAAAAAAGTATAGTAAACATATTAAAACTGTTACTTTATGTTATTTATATAGAAATTTTGTTTAAAATCCCCCTGGATCTTTTTGTCTTTTCTATATTATGTACGTTTTAATAACTGTTTGGTTTGTTCAAGTTAATAAATTAAAAAAAAAAAAAACGTCTCGTAAATATTTATCATCTCATCAATATAAAATTTGTGGCGATACAGCCAGTTGTCAAAGTGTCAAAATGAAGGCGACATTCACATACAAAGAGATGCTACAGTGTCCATACCAGGTGTCAGAGGGTTTCCAAATATCTGTTTAATGTTTACTCTTGGGTGAAAAACCATGGAACTGAATGCCAGAATTGAATGACTTTAACTTTGTGCAAAAATTAATTCCCGACTTTTGGGAAAATTGTTGGCATCTTAAAGACAATAAGGCTTTTCTTTTGTTCGCCAATATTATTAGTATGGGCTTTGATGATTAGCGGAATGCATTTAGAATTGAGGAGGATTTGTTCCGTTATTGGTGTGGCTGACCTGAGTTTATTATTGGCATGATGGCCTTTTTTCACATGAAAATGATGAATGATCAAAACTGTTCCCTACTCCTGTTTTGTATGAGCTGTCTGAAAAGGATTTAATCAAAGTAAATTGTTATGAAATTGAAATCTTTTTTTTTTTCTTTTGCTTAAAAGTAGTGAGGCAAGTGGTATTTTTTTCCTTCATGTGTGGAGTTGGCATGTTCTCCCTCTGGGTTTTCTCTGGGTACTCACATTACAAAAGCAAGCTTGCTTTCTTAATTGAACACTCTGAATTGTCCTTAGATGTGATTGTGAGTATTAATTATTTTTCTTCTATGAGTGCACTGCGATTGGCTGGCAACCAGTTCGGGGTGTACCCATGCTTTCTACCCTAAGACAGCTGGGATAGTCTCCTGCACGCCCACGACTCTCATGAGGATAAGCGGTTCAGCTAAAAGATAGATGGTGTTGGCGTGAACACTCATCAGTGTTAATCCAAACTTTCCTTCGAGACATATTTTTCCAGAAAATGATAGTTGAAATCCAAACTCTACACTCTTTGGGGTATTTGACTGGAGAGGTATTGGTCTAACTACTTTCATATTGCACAGTACAAATGCAATTGAAATTACTGTTTTTATTTATTGATGAATGAGCAGTCTTGTCATTTCTTGGCTTGACTAAGATAAAAAGCCTTCAATTAAGAAAATTGTCCTATTTTTATTTGAAGCTGTTGAATTTCACCAAAGAGGATTAAAAGAGGATTCAAAACGAATCACAATAGCAAAACATCTGTTTGAATTACAATGATTTTACTATTACTTTCTTAATAGAATGATGAAACTGTAGGCAAAGACCGCCATCCCAACCAAGAAGTAGGCAAGGGGCAACCGGTATCCTGCGCTGCCGATTTTCCTCACCCTCCCGTAATATCCATAAAATAACACGGAGTACTGTAGATAACCCTGTGGAGGGTTAGACACACAAAGACACACACACACGTGCAAGATTTGACACAGGAACAAATTGTCATATAGAATTACAAGGGTAGGTTAAATTAGCATTGATATACAGGTCAGGAACACATTAAATAATGCTTTACTAATTGGGCATAGTCTCTATGTAATGTGCTATTAAACTATTGACTAAACATAACAAGAGAGAGAAGCTTGCCCCAAGGGACCAGATGGTGTCCAGGTCCTGAGCAGATGACAGGTGTTCCTTGGGAATAGTTTTACTCCTCGTGGTTCCAAATGGGGCTCCAGCAAGCAGCTAGCACAGACAAATAAGAACATATTCAATAAATGATCAGGATAGTTGATCATGAATATGATGGTGAATATAAAGTCAAATGTAGAATGTATTGTGGTATAAAAAGGGTGAAAATTTGAATTTATTGTGAAAAAATGCTTTAACAATATTGTGTTAGCAACCAGTTGCATCACGATCAAGCTTAAATAATCAATTTAAAGAATTTCATGGTCTATAAATATCTCTTCATTCTTTTTCCACAATGCTTGTCTTTGTTTTAGCTCATCTGAGTTTGGGCCATGGGTGGGACACACCCTGGTCTGGTTCCAAACTGATCACATGGGCACGGCACATAGAGGCAAACAACCATTCACACTCACTATCACACCAATGGACAATTAAGTTTCTTAATTAACTCTACATGTTTGTGTTGGGGATGTGGGAGAAAGACTGCGTACCCAGAGGAAAACATACATAAGCCCATGGAAAGCAACCCCCACACACGAAGGTCGGTGTCAAAAGTCAAACGGAAACCTCTGAAATGTGTGGCAGAGATGCTAACACTAGATCACCAGCAGCCCATCTATAACTATGGCCATCTGATTTTAAGGGCTCTATATTGAACTTAGTTCAGACCAAATCTAACTTTTGATTGTCAGCTGTAATTGCAAATATTTTAAGAGGCTTTATTACACTGAATTTCAAGAGAAACTGCGTATGTTATGTAGTCTTCAGCTATTTATTTTAGATACTCTCTGTCAGGGCATGTAGTTTCTGACCAATAGACTCCACACTGTGTTGCCCAGCCCCTACACGTCCTCCACCCGAACGCTGGGCACTGGTTCCCCTCAAGGTTGCGTGCTGAGCCCTCTCCTATACGCCCTCTACACCTATGACTGCAGCCCGGCCCACGGTAACAACTCCATTGTCAAATTTGCTGACAATACGACAGTGGTCGGTCTGATCTCGAAAGGTGACGAGGCAGCCTACAGGGAGGAGGTCCAGAGACTAACGGCTTGGTGTGACAACAGACCTCAACTCAACAATGCAACACATTGCAACATTTTCCGGTTCCGGCGCCGCGCGAGTGGCTGCCTGTTTACAACAGCGTGGCTCACTATTGAGCCTTTTTCGTGTGTTTTTTCCCTTCACCCTGTTTTATTTTATTTTTACCTCATCTCAGCAATGGACATACAACTTGCGGTGGTTTTACTGCTGTTGGGGGCTGTTTTTTGCGCGATCGTGTCCGGAGACGAAACTCGGAGCTACGGATCGATCGTGTACTCAAGAGATCAGCTGTTAGCACTCCGTGCTAACCCCGCGTCGGCTCCCGGAGCGAGACCCGATATACCCCGCGAGCTGAGGAGGAAGAGACGGGGGATGTCCTGCGGGGGCTAAACGCCAGGCAAGGAGGAGACGATACCACCCCGTCCTCCCGTCCGTTATTATGGGGAATGTTAGATCCCTCCCCAATAAAATGGACGAGCTAACAGTGCTAACCCGGCACGAGAGGATTGTCCGGGAGGCTAGCTTGCTGGTGTTCACGGAGTCGTGGCTAACAGAGCTAACGCCGGACGCCGTCGTGGAATTGGACGGCTTCCAAATACTACGCGCGGACAGGACACTGGAGAGCGGTAAGAGGAAAGGGGGAGGGCTGGCTGTGTTTGTTAATGATAGATGGTGTAACCCTGGGCACATAACTGTTAAGGATCAACTTTGCAGTCGGGACATTGAGCTGATAGCTGTTAGCATGCGTCCGTTCTATTTACCGCGAGAGTTCAGTCATGTGATCGCGGTGGCGGCGTACGTGCCACCCTCTGCTAACAGTGAGACAGCCTGTGACATACTGACTGCAGCTGTGAGCAGGCTACAAACACAGCACCCAAATGCCCTGCTCCTTATCTCTGGTGACTTCAATCATGCTTCTCCTTCCTCCTCTCTGCCTTCATTCACACAATATGTAACCTGCCACACCAGAGACAATAAAATATTGGACCTTTTCTATGCCAACACCAAGGAGGCGTACACATCACTGCCCCTCCCCCCGCTGGGAAAAGCTGACCACAACTTGGTTGCTCTCCTGCCTGTGTACAAACCTCTGGTCCGCAGGCAGCCAGCTGTGACACGCAGAGTTCAGCAATGGTCCGGAGAAGCCGAGGAGGCCTTAAAGGACTGTTTCAACACAACCGTGTGGGAGGTATTCAGTGGGCAAATGAGTTGAACCTATTTTTCAATAGGTTTGATCAAATGCCCGACCCCGCTCAGGCTCCCCTGCTGCAGCCCCCACCAACCCCTCCTGCCACTGCGAACGAGACCCTCTCTCCCCCTCTCTCTCTCCACAGGCTCCAGTTCCCAGCCTCATCAGACAACCACCACTTCCTCCTGCTCAGCCTTGTTCCTCACAACATCTCAGGTGAAGAACCAGCTGAAGAAGATGAAGGCGAGGAAGGCAGCAGGCCCAGATGGGATTAGCTCCCAGCTCCTCAAATCCTGCGCAGACTAGCTGTATGGAATCGTCCAGCACATGTTCAACCTGAGCCTGAAGCTGGGCAGAGTCCCCCAGCTGTGGAAAACATCCTGCCTGGTTCCGGTTCCAAAAACACCCCATCCGAAGGAGCTCAACAACTTCAGACCAGTGGCGCTGACGTCTCATCTGATGAAGACCCTGGAGAGACTGGTCCTCGTCCATCTGCGCCCCCTGGTCAGCTCCTCAATGGACCCACTCCAGTTCGCATACCAGCCTGGCATCAGTGTGGATGATGCCATCATCTACCTGCTCCACACTTCACTCTCCCACCTGGAGAAGGCGGGGGGCACGGTGAGGATCATGTTCTTTGATTTCTCAAGTGCTTTCAACACCATCCAGCCCGCCTTATTGGGAGACAAGCTGGAGCAGGCGGGAGTGGCCCACCACCTCATCACATGGATCCACGACTACCTCACAAACCGGCCACAGTACGTGAGGACACAGGACTGTGTGTCTGACGTGCTCCTCTGCAGCACGGCAGCGCCGCAGGGAACTGTTCTGACTCCCTTCCTGTTCACCCTCTACACCTCGGACTACAAATACAATTCCACAACCTGTCACCTGCAGAAGTTCTCTGATGACTCTGCGATTGTCGGCCTCATCACTTACGGTGACGATCGGGAGTACAGAGGGGTTACGCAGGGGTTCGTGGACTGGTGTCAGCAGAACCGCCTCCAAATCAACGCGGGGAAATCCAAAGAGCTGGTGGTGGATTTCCGCAAGCGTCGGCACTCTCCACCTGCACCAGTGAATATCCAGGGAACAGACGTTGAGAGGGTTTCAACTTACAAGTACCTGGGTGTTCATCTGAACAATAAACTGGACTGGAGCGACAACACAGATGCTCTCTATAGGAAAGGTCAGAGCAGACTCTTCCTACTCAGGAGGCTGAGGTCCTTTGGCGTTCGGGGAACACTCCTCAGGAACTTCTATGACTCGGTGGTTTCATCAGTCATCTTCTATGGAGTGGTCTCCTGGGCAGGAGGCATCTCGGGCCGGGACAAAAAGAGACTGGACAAACTAGTGAGGAGGGCCAGCTCTGTCCTGGGCTGCTCCCTGGACTCTGTGGACTCAGTGGGGGGCAGGAGGATGACGGCAAAACTGTCATCAATGCTGGACAACCCAGCCCACCCACTCAATGACACTCTGAGAACACTCCATAGCTCCTTCAGTGATAGACTGTTATACCCTCGCTGTACCAAAGAGAGATTTCGCCGCTCCTTCCTGCCGACTGCTGTCAGACTTTTTAACAAGAACATTGGGTCAGGCCTACAAACGGGAGGGCATTAGTGCAATTGTGCAGTCCTAGGATGCAACATACACTACTACTGTACTTTCAGCCAATGGTGTACTTAAATATTGACCAATGATGTATTTTGTTTACCATTACAGTATTCTTATTACAGTACTTCTATCACTGCAGTATTTCTACAATTGCAGGAAGTTCACTATTACAGTACTTTTATCATTGCAGTACTTTTATCATTGCAGTATTTCCTATCATTGCGGTACTTTTACTATGACAGTACTTTTATCATTGCAGTATTTTTCTATCGTTGCAGTACTTTTACTATTACAGTACTTTTACCATTGCAGTATATTTTTTCATTGCAGTCAATGTTCCCTCTAATTTTTCATGTGTCTGAGCAGACACACAAGCTCCCTGAGCACACGCTCCCTGAGCAACATCAGATGTGCACGCTGTGGCCACACACCAGTATCACGCCTGCAAATGAATTACATGTCGTGGAAACCTTGCCCATAAATTATCTAATCGTAACAGCATTTAATGATTAATATATGTCACTAGAATATGCACAAATCTGATTTAAATTTTACCTTATTGTCCCCGTCTGTCCTTCTTGCTTCTCCAATGCTTGTACACATTTCTGCTGAATGTGACGCTGAAGGTAGTCCAACTTCCATTCAGTCCACATTTTTCCCTCGGAAAACTCATTTGCTACTTTGGCTTCGCAACATGTTTTGCAGAGTAAACCTTTCTCACTCGAAAAGGAAAAAATCTCACTCAGTTTCACCGCTTGTTCTTCTATTTTCACATACTCCGACAGCCATTCCATCTTAAAAGAACCACATTTCTTTTTTACTTTGGCTTGATGAGTGGATGCGTCACTGACTGTTCGTTTCGCCATGATAAGGGGTTAGCATCTGCGTCTCTTAACTCCGCTGCACTGTTGTTAGCTAGCTAACCTGCACGGCGCATATGGGCAGGGCACATTCGCGACGTTCTGCTCCGATTGGCTGCGTAGCCGTACACGAACTGTACGGCATTATTGGCTGGACACCTGTCACTCATTAAGTTACATTGCAAAATGGTACAAAATATATATATATAACTGGTCTAATTAACTAGATTATATCAGTTCTAAAATTAGATATTAAGTAATGCGTTTCTGTTTTATTTTATTTTGTGCGCTGCATAGACGTTCTTGTGCGCTGAGTGTGTGCAAGCAGTGCGCGATTGCGCACGCGCGCAGCTTAGAGGGAACATTGATTGCAGTATGTCAGGGTTCGCCGGTCGGCGAGGAGGAGGTGGACCCAGAATGCGAGGAAGCGGGGCAAAGGGTAAACTAAAGGGAATTTATTAAATTAATCAGACGAGGACAAACAACGTGGCGTGGACAAACAAACGTGGCAGGGTGCAAAATAACAAAGACAAACTAAACATGACTAAACAGAAGAAAAATGACAAATAACGAGGACCGTGACAAACACTAGGGATCGTGGGCATGAGCGTGGGCATGAGCATGGGTATGAGCATGGGCATGAGCATGGGCATGAGCATGGGCATGAGCATGGGCATGAGCATGGGCATGAGCATGGGCATGAGCGAGAAGGAGGGTGGTCGTGAAAAGTCCATAACAGGGCGTAGTAGGAGAAATGTTCCGACGCTGAGCTGTCGGCAAGGGGTGCTTAAATAGTCCATGATTAGGGGAGCAGATGGGAGTCAGGTGTGCGCGGCTAATGGGGAACAGGTGCGTGGCTGGTGGAGACGGAGTGCTGAGGGGAAACGCCCCTACTCAGCTGACAAACATAAACAAAGTGCACATGGCAGGGAGGTGACAAAAACAATAACAAAAAACACTGACATGACCGACACGGGTCATGACACAGTACTTTTTACCATTACAGTACTTTTATCATTGCAGTATATTTTATCATTGCAGTACTTTTTACCATTACAGTACTTGTATCATTGCAGTATTTTCTATCATTGCAGTACTTTCCTATCATTTCAGTACTCTTACCATTACAGTACTTTTATCATTGCAATATTTTTATCATTGCAGTATTTTCAATCATTCAGTAGTTTTTATCGTTTCCCCCTCTGTATAATGGACAGGCATTAGGAATGTTTCCTTACACTAGATACGTTTATACTGTGTATATTTGCATGCTTTTTATGAATGTCTGCTGCTAATGTTATACATTAACGGCTACATTACGCCGCCGACTCTGTGTGATCTATATCTTTGCTGCTGTAACACCTCAAATTTCCCCATTGTGGGACTAATAAAGGACATCTTTATCTTTAAAAACAAAGGAGATCGTCATCGACTTTAGGAGGACAAGACAGCGCCAACACCCCTCTACATCAAAGGCGTGTGTGTGGAGAGAGTCCACACATTCAAGTTCCTGGGAGTACAGGTCTCCGATGACCTCTCTTGGACACACAACACCACAGCAGTGGTAAAGAAGGTCCACCAGCGTCTGCACTTCCTGAGGTCCTCAGGAAATTCAACCTGGACAGGAAGCTGCTGCTGGCCTTCTACCACTCGGCCATCGAGAGCCTGCTGACCTACTGTGTCTCCACCTGGTACAGCAGCTGCATTGAGGCAGACCGAGTGAGGCTCCAGAGGACAGTCAAAACGGCGCAGAGGATTATAGGCTGCCCTCCCCTCTCCCTGTCGGACATCTACACTACCCGGTGCCTCAGCAGAGCTCTCAATATCGACAAAGACCATACTCACCCGAACTCACACTTGTTCGACCTGTTGCCCTCTGGCAGGCGCTACAGGTGCATTAAATCAAAGACTAATAGACTGAAAAACAGTTTCTTTCCGAGTGCCATCTCCATTCTGAACTCTCACACACACACACACACAACCACCCCTACCTTGCAGAACAGCGACATAATGTGTTTTTATTTATCCAATTTAGTATTATTTTCCATCTCATTATTTATTCTTTTATTAATCTAATTTATATATTTAATTAAATTATTATTGTATCGCACTGGAGAGGGGAGCTCTCTAATCTCGTTGCACACTGTACAATGACAATAAAGGGATTTCTGATTCTGATTCCACCCCACCCCTCTAGAAACACAGCATAACCTTTAATATTTCAATAATCATAATTTACTACCAGCATTTTCACATTCATAGCCATTGGCCATCATTTGACAAATTTTGGACTTTGCTCCTTGGCCACTTTATTTATAAAAAAAAAAAAAAAAAAAAGGGAGTGACACTGATAAAAACTGACTGAGCATTTCATGTTTGATGCTGGATGTTACGACTCAATGCATAGCTCAGACAAGGGTGTAGACAGAGAGGACATTTTGTCCTAACCAATGGAGCGGCAAAACCGTGGCACTGTGGAATCACAGAGAAGATAACTCGTGTTGGGAATTTGCTCGTGTGTCTACGTCAGTGACCATAAATTTACCATGCCCTTTGTTCTTATATGCTCTCTCCAAAGACTCTCCTAAATTAATAGGCCTAATCTGAATCTGCCAACACTTAATTGGTATTGTGATTTCTAAAATATAGAAATGTATATTTACTCTATATCAGATATATTTTGTTTAAAGCAATGTTGTGAGAGCATCAATAGGATGAACAAACAAAAAACTCATTCCAAAAGCTATAAATGCATTTTTTGTTATTTGAGGGGTGAAATTATGTGGATTTGCCCACACCTGAATTTTTTTAACAGACAATTTTATCCTCCTTAAACAAATTGACAAACAATACAGTATATTGTAGCCTGGACACCATTTAATTTTTAAGCAGAGGTTGCATTACAGCATGTTTAAAATGTTGGGGATGCCACCAGAAGACAGACTGTTGTTGATAATGGCCAAAACCGATTCACCAATACTAGGAAGAACCTCCTTCAAGAAGTGAGGAGGAACGGATGACTTAATTTGGCAAATTGCCAACAAATGACAGGGAACCTGCTTCAAAGAACTTTAACACCGCAGAACAAGTGACTTGGACAGAGGGCTCCAATGTGGCATTTAAAACCAAAGCCCTGGCGGTTGCAACCTTGTTGATGAAAAACTGCAAAAATGTATTGCATATTTCTGGGGACGAGTCTGTGCAAATTGGCTGTCAAGGCTTAAGTGCAGAATCAATAGTTTTAAATAGAGTATGTGGATTGTGCTGATTTGTGTGAAGAAGACTTGACAAAGTGTTCCCTTTTGGCCTCTTCAACTTCGCTTTGGTAACAACTCATGCTGTCCATTAGGATTTAATAAGAGAACTGCAGTCTGTTTTTTTCTACCTGTGTGCATCTTTGTGGGATTCTTGTTATGCTGCGCAAGGTCTCTCATAAAATATTGGCTCAGCTCTTACTTTTGACTGTGCAGTATTAAAATGTAGCCAGTGCCACAGAATCCAATATATTAAAGAAGGATGAGTGAAACCAAGAGCCGAGTTCCTCTGTGTTTGGAGAGGAAACACAGAGCTGATCAAAGGCATCAGCGAACCAGCTTGCCGTACTTAGTAGCAACAGATTTAAAGACTACATCAAAGAGAATATGAACAGAAATCTTGTTGGCAATTTGAGTCCAGTAGACCATGAGCAAGAACAAGGTCTCAAGTATGTCCTTGTTCATGCGTGGGCCCACGCACTGGCCTAAATTAAAAGATTCAATAAGAGCCAATGTTTTTTTGGTCCAGCTCACATAAATATTAACACAACCCATAAAAAGGATGTGATTGTATATCAGCATGATTTTGGCAAGAAGATTTGAAAAGTTACTCAATAAATCCTTATTGTATACATCATATGTCCAGGAAATCAAGTAGAAAGGCATACGACTCGAAGCTCAGGTGCAGGATTCAAATTGTTTTACCATGGTGAAAATGGAAAGAGAAATGGAGTAGGAGTTATATTCAAGGAAAAGTCAGTTAAGAATGTTCTAGCGGTGAAAATAGTGATGAGGGTGAAACTGGAAATTGAAAACAGGTGTTTTGTTGAATGTAATTAGAAATAGTATTTTTCCCCTCTCTCTCTCTGCCAATATGGTCCAGCGTCAGCCACAAATGGGCGTGTCCGTTTATTAACAACAGGAACGTCACCTCACATCAAGGGCCACGTCTGGAGTCGGCTGTTCTCTATGGCGTTAGATTTATGCCACAATTACAAGTGTAATATCAAATACCGCAAACACAGTCGCATTCAAACATGCTGTTCTTATTGTTATAGTAATAATTCCCAAGAATTTTTTTCATATATCTTTGATTGGCTTAATGTTATTGTCCCTTTAGTTCTATGTGCTTCTATAAAGGTTTTTCTGTTCTTGTTATTTATTTATTTTTTAATAATAAAAAAATCACCCTTCTGAGTTGTGCATTTGCGTCTTCATCATTAGATGTCGCCATGGTAGTTGTTTTGCAATAGCACCACGCCTTTCTATTCCTATTTATATTACACCATATGGAAAGCGCTTTGTTACAGCTCCACCTGTTGTGAACTATACAAATAAGATTGTATTGTATTTTTTTTACCCTGCCTCTGAGTTATGATTGGCCTGAAACAGCCAATTAGAAACAGCCCTAGTGTCCGACTCCTGATTGGTTAAGAATTGTGGCACACAACAAGCGTGAATCAGTGTTTTGTATGCGTAGAGGAAAGGGAAGCCGTAAGAGTAAAATCTATTTTGTGCGTACACTAGAAGGGTCTTTTACACGCGAAACATTTTTGTACGCACAAAACATGTTTTCGTACGCGTGTCCTAACAGTAACGCCCCGGCTCCTCTCTGCCACTGTCCCCCTTCTCACCCACTTCTTCCTTCATAACCCTGCCTTGATTATGTTCGAGGTTTTTTTCTTCAGAGGGAGTTTTTCTATGCCTTTGTCGCCGCAATGCTCGGCTCAGGGCCATTTCAATGTGTGAGGAGTGAGGCTCTGGACTTGTTACCCAAGAGCCTTCAAATAACATGTGACTTAGCGATATAGTGTATGACACAGAATTGACTTGACTTAAGCACACTTGGTGGCATACGTATGACTGACGCAGACTTTGTTAGAATGAATGTCCCAAAGTTATCCCATATTTAGGCCCACTCCCAAAACCTCCTCTTAAGTCTCATCTTGTCCCTTCCCCCTTGAAATGCACGTTCACAAGAACCAAAAATTGCCCCAATTCTCCTTAAACTGTCGGGGTAGGCTCGCAGGCAAGAGGCATATGGCCCTGCAACATGAAGACAGACCCCGACCTCCCTGGACGACAAGAGTCCGGCTCCTCTGCATCATGCGACAACAATGGCATGCGAAAAGAAAAGAAAAATGCATACATGTAAGTAATATTGATTGATTTTCAATGTAGTTTGCACTCATGGTTAGATGTTCCATACTTTGGTACAATTAATTAATTACAATACATCTTTAATTACCGTATATAAATCAAAAAAGTGTTCTGAGTTACTGGAAAACGCTCGCTATTTGAAGGACCCAAATAGCAACACCAACGCTCGTGACAAATTATTTTCCTAATGAAATTTGAGATTTTTTTAGAATTAGAATTAGAAATCCCTTTATTGTCATTGTACTCAAGAGTGCAACGAGATTAGAGGATTTTATTAGCTGTATTTGTTTGTATTTGTTTTTAATTTTTTTGAAAGTATACAGGGACAGTGCATATTAATAAAACAGTTTCCTGTAAATATGCCAGATTATAGCCAATGGCTAATTTGCATCCGTTGTCCCTGTAGCAGGTTGATGTTAGACTGTACAATAGAAAACATATAACTTTAAAATACAGTACAGTTTCAAGAAACACACTAATGGACATATAAATACATTGAATGCAACCAAGTATGAGTATGAGTTGTAAATTGCTGCAGTGCTAGCTTTCATGCTTGTTAAAGTGTTGTAGTGCAAAAGTGCTTGACTGTTAAAATGCTACAAGTCAGACGATGTCTCAAGTAGTAAAAACCAAAAACAGATAACAGCGCGACAGACAATTCCAAAAAACATATTCACAAACATAAATTACAAACAAAGGGTTTCCTACTCAATGGTAATCATGTAAACTGAGAAGAAATATGATTACAGACTTGATTCTCTAAAAGCCAGGTTTTTAGGTGTTTACCAAAGGAAGTGAGAGTGGGTAAGTCTCGTACGGCATTTGGTATTGTGTTCCAGGTGTGAGATGCTCTGTATGAGAACACTGACTGGCCAAAGGTACTTTTTCTGAATGGAACTATACAGTCACCTCTAGACCCTGCTCTGGTTGACCTGTTCATATTATTCTGCACATATTTATTTAGTGGAGGTGGAGCCAAACCATTGAGACTTTTATACATAAGAATACAATCAGAATATTTTTGTATGTTTTCCCAGCTCAGGGAGTTCATATTTCTTTAGAATTTGACAGTGGTGGTATGTGTTCGGCTTTTTAGCCAAGATTTTCAAGGACTGTTTGTATGCAATTTCAACAGGCTTTAGTGTGGTTTTACATGCCATTGCCCAACTAGTTAGACAATAAGTCATATGTGACATTATTATGGCATTTAAAAATAGTTTTGATGAATCGAGAGTTAAATTATTCCTAATATATCTAAAGTTAGAGAGATTAAGTTTCATGTGATTCATTAATCTTTCTATTTGTTGCCTAAACTGTAACTGCGAGTCCAACATGATTCCTAGATATTTAAACTCTTGTACAACCTCAATTTTCGTTCCTTGCACATATACGTTAGGATTTGTATCAGCACACCTCCTAATTGAAAAGAACATACAGACAGTCTTTGATACATTAAGATGTAAGTGAGAACGTTCTAGCCAATTTGACACATCAGACACGGCTGCTGATAGATATTGTGCAGCTTGATATTTTGTTTTTGCATGTACATAAATAACTGCATCGTCAGCGTACATCTGACAAGTAACATAAGATGGACAATGTTGTACTAATAGCTGTGGTTTTAAGTTGCCGGTAAATGTTTGCTATAACGCTTGCTTAAACGGCTAGGGAGTAAATTAGCTACACAGATGTTGTTTCATTTGCATACTAATGATATGATGATAATGATAGTCCAACCAACACACTCGAAGTTGGAAGATGCGGGAAAAAAAAGAAATAATTTTTGTCGCATCAGTAACCCAAAAACTATTTATGAAATGTATTAGGTGATGTATGCATTGTGTACAATACTGACCTCTGGTAACACTATGAATGCTCCAGTCATAATGGTGAGGACAATGTTGATCCCAAATAACCAGCGAAGAAATATGAAGTAGGAGGCGACGCCCGACCCAAAATGACCTCACAACAGAGGAGAAAACATTTATATGAGAATGTTTTTAATAATTTGTGTCATTTTGATAAGGTTAATAAGTAGGCAATGGTGCAGGGTCAAGCTGCTTGCACATGTTTGTCTACAAGTGTAAATGCAAACGTGTGGGGGGAAAAAAATATTAAAAACTAACCTGAAGGATGTAAAGAATGAACGTTTGTTTGTTTGCACGTGTTTTTTTTTTTCACAGGGAACAGAACAAAATCTTACTTTCAATTTTCTTAATCCTCACTTCCCAAGGAATGAACACAACCACAATGTTATAGAGCACTCGGGACATTTTCTTCAGCATCTGCAGGATGGAAATAAAAAACATGGTTGGAGACAAAATCAAACAAAAAACATCCTTTCAATGGCTTTTAATTGCATATTCATCTACATTTATATTCATGGTTCATGCAAACTAGTTATAATTAAATAATAGAAAACATCATGAAATTTTATCTGGTGGCAGACCATATTTATTTATGTGCATCTTACCGAGTGCGATGATGAATATCCCAGTCACATTGTTGTTGGCCTAATAGTAGTATATAATAATAGTAGCCTTTGCTCCTTTTGATACACCAGCCATTGAAAACCACAAAGGGCAAATCTAACTAGTGTGTTTATTGCTGTTGTTTTTTGCAATTCTATAGAACAGCAAAACACAGTTGTGATGCATTACTCAATGTCTGATTTT
Source organism: Idiotropiscis lumnitzeri (assembly GCF_059441095.1). Lineage (NCBI taxonomy): Eukaryota > Metazoa > Chordata > Actinopteri > Syngnathiformes > Syngnathidae > Idiotropiscis > Idiotropiscis lumnitzeri. Next base: position 3,520,629 of record NC_142395.1, on the reverse strand, counting down.
AGCAGGAATCTAATCCACATATGACTGCATCAATTGAAAATTAAGATTGAAGGTCACATCAGATGAAATGCTGACTTTTCACTCAACCAGAGGCCAAACAGAAAATTAATTATTTATCATCAGACTGCTCACTTAAAGACAATTTATTCTAATGGAGCCTGAGCTGCCTTGACACTGTAATTAAACAGCGCTATAACAACAGGACATAAATTTTCTATGACTGCCTTACACAACATAGCTTCCTTATGCCTGAGTTGATCTGAGTCAAACAGAAACGGTTAAAGGAGCTCTAGAAATTCTGAAAGCCGAGCAAAGGTAATCCTGCATCTTTTAATCAAGTCTGTGATCATCAGATTATATTGCAGCAGAGTGGAAATTATTGAAAAAGAGCATCTCTCAGCAAATATTCTGCCGTTCTGCAAGGTGCATATTTACTGCTCTTCCCAGACACGTTCATATTAAATTGATGGTGAATGGTGACTACATTAGAAATGAAATGTAAACATGACATAAATAATGTACAATATCATCAGTGTCAACAGTGTGTCAACGGTGTCAGGATCAGGACCCAAATCCTCTTGTCTTGAGAAATATCTCAGGCCTGTATTATGAAGAAACTCAATTATTAAACAAAAAAGAAAGAAATTAGGCTCTACAAACACACATGACATGAAAACAAAGAGAGAAAAAAAAAAAAAAAAAAAAAATATATATATATATATATATATATATATATATATATATATACAGTGAACCCTCGCTACTTCGCGCTTCACCTTTCGCGGCTTCAGTGCTTCGCGGGTCTAAAAAATATTCGGGGGCATTGTAGTTTCGCCGAGCGGCACGAGGGGGCGCTGGAGCGGTTAGACGGCCAGCGTGTGCCTTAGAGGAGTGTGGACGAAGAAGAGAGTGGACGAAGAAGAGCACGTTCCCCCGGACATGATTTGGGGCGACGTTTCGCGCGGTTCGGACCGTACCAGAGCTCCGGAGGAGGCCGGCGTGCGTGGCAGTTAAGCCGAAGAGGAACAACTTCCGCCCGGGCACTAGCGGGGCGACATTTCGCTCCGTGCGAGAGCTCCGGAGGAGACCGGCTGGCGTGCGTGCGTGGCAGTTAAGCCGAAGAGGAACAACTTCCGCCCGGGCACTCGCGCGGCACCATTTCGTTTCGTGCGAGAGCTCCGGAGGAGACCGGCCGGCGTGCGTGGTAGTTAAGCCGAAGAGGAACACCTTCCGCCCGGGCATGAGGGGAGCGCGAGGCTGTCAGTTATGAATGAATAAATAAATAAATGAAAAATGCCACCTTTCATTTCACAGGGCACACCGGACGGCGTACCAGTAGGTAAAAGTCGAAGTAAATAAATAAGTACAAAAAGAGGTAATTGAATAAATACAAAAATAATGGCTGGGGAATAAAAAAATAATAAGTTTTAATAATATTTTTTTTTTTTTGTTATAACATGAATTTCACTCTCTCTCTCTCTCTACCCGTATATATATATATATATATATATATATACATACATATATATATATATATGTATATATATATGTATATATATATATTTTTTTTTTTTAAGCATTTTTGGTTTAAAGGAGCGCCACTGCTTCGCACCTATATATATATATATATATATATATATATATATACATATATATATATATATATATACATATATATATATATATATATACATATATATATATATATATATATATATATATACATATATATACATATATATATACATATATATATATATATATACATATACATATATATATACATATACATATACATATATATATATACATATATATATATACATATACATATACATATATACATATATATATATATACATATATATATATACATATACATATATACATATATATATATATACATATATATATATATATATACATATATATATATATACATATATATATATATATATATACATATATATATATACATATATATATATATATATATACATATATATATATACATATATATATATATATATATACATATACATATATATATATATATACATACATATATATATACATATATATATATATATACATACATATATACATACATATATATATACATATATATATATATATACATACATATATATATATATATATATATATATATATATATATATATATATATATATATATATATACATATATATATATATATATATACATATATATATATATATATATATATATATACATATATATATATATATATATATATATACATATATATATACATATATATATATATATATATATATATATATATATATATATATATATATACATATATATATATATACATATATATATACATATATATATATACATATATATATATATACATATATATATATATATATATATATACATATATATATATATATATATATATACATATATATATATATATATATATATACATATATATATACATATATATATACATATATATATATATATATATATATATATATATATATATATATATATAGGTGCGAAGTATATAAAAGTATTTATTTATTTATTTTTTTTTGGAAGGTGCGCCGCTACTTCGCGGATTTTCAGTTTTCCCGGGTGGTCTCGGTCCCCATTAACCCAGTGTGATTGTACAGTTGCAATATTGTCAACTCATTTGGTATACATACATCAGCTCCTGCTGTTTGATAGCCTCTGGTTCGTGTTAGGCGTCCTTCATACTTCAGTACTATTTCTCTGGCATGCCTGGAAAATACAACAAAATGGTCATTCAGCCTTTTTAAAATAAAAATGCTACATCTATTAACAATAGTGGGAATAATCTATAAATTCCTATACCAGTAATTGCCAAATGTTTTTACAGTACTTAAGTATATAAAATATGTTAGTGTGTTTGCACAATGATAGTGAGACAACGATGATGGTTCTGTGGAAAAGCAAAGAATAAGGTGCAGTCCCCTCTTTCACGATACCTCATGTAAATTAATGTACCCATTGTAGGATGATTGAGTGATTAAAGTACTTTAATACTATAAATGTTACATTTATGGAGATTTATATTTATGTTTACTTATTTTGAAAGCAACTCGAGAGGGCACAAGTCAGTGCAAAATGTAGGCGGGTCGCAAACCTGGGTAAATGCAGAGGGTTGCGTCAGGAAGTAAGACTTTGCCAAACAATAATTAGCATTCATCCACAAATTCCCATAACAGATGGGTTGCGACTAAGTTAACAACCACCAACATCTGTGTCGTTAAGCTACACGACGCCAGTGGAAATTCAATTCAATTCTCTGCATTGAAGACAAAGGAGATGCATAAAGTGGGTTCTCAGGAAGATATAGAAGCGGAAAGCACAAAGCATAGACCTGAAAATGAATATTGCGATTATGATAGAAAAAGCTCAAGAGTTGGTTGATTTGAGATGATGATTAGGAGCGAGGTTTACTGTATATAATATATGTCCAGGAGCTCAAGTAGAAAGGCATAAGGCTCGAAGCTTTGGTGCTAGATTCAAAATGTTTTACCATGGTGAAAGTGGAAAGAGTAATGGAGTAGGAGTTATCTTCAAGGAAAAGTCAGTTAAGAATGTTCTAGAGGTGAAAACAGTGTTGAAGTTGAAACTGGAAATTGAAAAGGGGCGTCTTGTTTAATGTAATTAGTGGTTATGCCCCTCAGGTAGGATGAATTAAAAGATAGAAGTGAAGAAAATGTTATCTGAAGGAGGTTACTGACTGTAAGACAGTGGTAGACGGGAGTCCAGCTAGATAGCATAGGATGGTGGTGAATACAACTCAGCTCAGATGGTGTATATGAGGGACAGGAGGATTAAGAAGAAGAAGGTAGAGCAGAGGACCGTCTGGTGGATGCTGGGAAATGAAAGCGTGTCATGCAGCTTTTCAAGACGAGGAGCAGAATAGTGCTGACTTGTGATGGAGGTGAGAAGGAGGAGTTTGAGGTGGAGTTGGGACTGCATCTCAGGGAGCAGCTCTCTCTGCTTTGCAAGGGGCCATATATATATATATATACATGTTGTTGTAATGCTTTAGTTCACTTTCATTTAAAATTAAATGTTTTTTTTTTTTGGCTGATGAGGTGCGGTGACCAAAACACTCCATCCATCTGCTCCTGGTCCGACCCCTCTGTCAAATTTTAAAACCCATTGTGACCCGCCAATCAAAAAGTTTGCCCACCGCTGGGTTAGACTGTGTCATGATCCGTTCTGTCATGCCATGCTATTTGTTTTGTTTTCTCAGCTGACGTGGGGCGTTTCCTCCAGCACTCGTTCCTGGTTCATGTCGCCATGGCTGGAGAGACGCGCCCGCCAGCCGCGCACCTGACTCTCGTCAACCCAATGATTAAGACACTACATAAGCCTCCTACGCTGACTACTCAGCGTCGGAATATTCTCCTGCATCGCTCACATTCATGATCCCAAATGTTGCCACGCCCTGCACTTTGCAGTTGACGTTTTTGTGTTTCCCCGTTTTCAGCTAAGGCTCTGCTCGTTTTTGTTCTCGCTCGCTCGAATTGGTTTCTCTTGCCCTTCCGCGGTAAGCAATTTATGTTCGCTGTATTCCTTGCCTTTTGCAAGCGCCTTTTGTTCCGTCGTCAGTTTCCCCTTCCTGATGTGAGTTTGTCCACCAGCGGTTTTTGTTTGGTCGTTGTCGGTGTTACATTTGATAATTGATTGACTTGTGTTTTCTCCATTTGTAGTAATAATAAATACCTTTGTTAAATTATATCTTGCTGTGTCTGCGCTTTAAGAGTCCAGATAATATTTCCCAGTGGTCGCTGGGAAGATCCTAACAGACTGACAATGTTCGCAGATTACATTGGCCCTCATCTACTAATACATGTGTAGGAATGCACACAAGTTGACCTTATATGGATTCACGACATGTGTAATGTTGATGAATCAGAATGACGGCACATGCCTGCAGTGCTCTAATTTGCACAAGTCACAGCCATATTTTCCCCAAAAAGGGCATCTCCGCCAATGTGTTGAGGTTTAAAGTTGTGAGACATTAAACAAAAATAATAACTTTCTAAATCTCTGTCCTATTTTCAAAAAGAGACATACACAATAAAATCAATACAACTTTATTAATATAGCATCATCGGAAACTTGCTCAACTCAAAACCTGAAAACATATAATAATGACGTAGATAATTTGTAATTAATTCTGAACTAAAAGTGGAGAATGATATATACAAAACTTGCAAAGAAATTTCAATATTAGACAATCAATAAACAAACACTACAGAATTTGTTAAAACGGATAGCAAAGAATAAATATAACACGGCAAAGAGGCATTTGAACAAGAGAAGGTTGATTGATGGAGTGAGGGAAGACATGAGGGTTGCTGGTGATAGAAAGGAGGATGCAGTAGGTAAACTGAGATTATGGAATAGAAAATTCTGCACTTCACCGACCCTGAACAGGATAAACTGAGAGGAAAAAATTTAATTTTATATTTCAACATCACAACGTCCAAGTATATTACAGCGATAATTAGAGAAATATTAGGCCCAGTGTACTGTCAATTTTGTTACAAGTTCCCTAAGAAGGTGGTTTTCCACAATCACAACGCAATACTTGTATGTACAGTATAGTCTATGATGTTCGATTACAAAAGTCTACAAAAGGACAATGCAGACCTCGTGATCAAATCTAAACACTCAACAATAAAGTGCCCTTTTTTTTCCGAAGGAACACAGATGCAGGGAAATTGCAGAGATGGCAGACGCTCAGTTTGAGATATCTACAACACCAGTTTGACTCGCCATAATTCCAGTCACAAATATCTAGAAAGTCACTTTGGCTCCTTAAACCTTAATTGAAGGGATGTTTCTTATTCCTCCAATAGCTACATACAAAAAAAATCAAACAATGCAGCGGTCTCTTTTAAATTAGTTGCCTTTATTGAACACACTAAAATTGATCCATCCAGCCATCTTCCACCGATGTGTTGTCTGGTCAATTGTTTCAATGTGGATTAGCATCAGCTCGAGTCCGAGCCCCTTCTGGATAACCAAGCTTCTCACCTTGTCTTTAATGCTACGTTCAGACCAAATCCATTGTGAACGTTTCTTGCGGTGCAATTGAATTAAAGTCAATGTAGTTCATGCAAGGCAGCGCGGATGATGCGTTTGGATAATGACACTCGAAGTGAGTCAGCGTTGGACCACATTCTGAGAACCACCCATATCTTAGGCTTCAAATTTAAATATATAAAATTAGATTATTTTGTGATGAAGTAACACCAGTGAACAATGTGAAGTGAAATGAAATTCATAGGATATTTTAAACTTTTTTTAAATAAAATACTGAAAATTTATCCGACTCCCTGACTTTGTAGAAACACTTATTTTTTTGTTTTGTTTTTTGCTGTGATTACTGCTGCAAGTCATTTGGGTCAGTTTTGCACATCAAGAGACGGAAGTTTTGGTGAGTGTTCTTGGAGAGCATTTGAGAACAGCAGTTGGCAGATTGTTGAACAAATTCTCAATTGGACTCAGGTATGGACTTTGACTTGACTATTTTAACACCTGGATATGTTTCTTTGTGAACCATCCCATTGTAAAATATGCTTTATGTTCAGGATCATTGTCTTGTTGGAAATATAACTTCCGTCCCAGTCTCAGGTCTTTTGCAGACTCCAACCGATTTTTATCCAAATGGCCCTGTATTTTGCTCCATCCATCTTCCCATCAATTCTATCTTTCTCATCTGTCCCAGCTGAAGCAAAGCCATCTCAGACCATGATTCTGCCACCATCATGTTTGCCAGAGGGGATAGTATTTGCAAGTGTTTTTTTTTTTAAGGTCGTCCTTGAGAAATGGGTTTCTTCTTTCCATTCTTCCATAATGGCCAGATTTGTGCAAAATGTGTCTTTTTGACCAGGTAAAACTGAATTACAGATTTCTACATAATAGTATAGATCCAATCTAGCTGCTAGATTTTAAAAAGGGTTGCCAAAGGCAATAGGCTTGTATATGTTGTTTTGTAATTTGCATTCCTGGACGTTATACAATGTATGTACACTAAATGTTATGTTACATTCAGTTTCTTTTTACATCTTCATCAATGGTGCCATTTAAAATCATTGGCTGTGCATAAAATTCCAACTGATTCGTTCCATTCTTTTTTTTCTTTTTTTTAATGTACTAGGCTTGGCGTTTCCCACAAGGTGCCAGTGTAAGGGTACCCATTCACACAATAATGACCGAACACTGAGAAGGCTGTAAACTAGATATTGATCGCTGATATCAAAATAATTATTTCACACATTTTCCCTATGGCACATAAGAAGAAGGCTGCAGGTTAATGCACACATTTTCAAAATAAGTGTGTTTAAAGGAATGCTGATGGAAATGTGGCTTAAATCTGGGACTTGTGGAATAATATATGAGTTATTATTGCAGTGGAAGTGATCCCACACATTCAGCCTGTGATTAAGGGGGGTGTAAAATTGCAGAATTGCCTCCCATACTGGATGGGGGTAATAAACTTCTGCAGTAATAACAAACTGCCCATATAAAAGCTCCTATCAATGGCACATACTCAGCACATCTGAGAAGCTCCCCAACTTATCAAGCTCCTTCTATTCATACTGTGTGCTATACAGCGTGCTGCTCACATTTAGTGGTATTTTACAGTGAAACTGTTTCCACTTATCTCTTAAAGGGACAGTGTGTAGAATGTTTGGATTCTTCAAAGTTCATTCATTGCAAAAATCCACTATTATTTTCAATAATATTAAGTTCAATATTATGTTCAAATATTATGTCAACATAAATATATTTTTGTAATATATAATAGCCTGTATAGTAGCTATAGAGATCCAAAGTGAACAATCACACAATGACAAAATTGCTGTATCGATGACTACGGCATGTGTAACAAATGCAATGCACTTATTTAGTCGCTTGACTTTATACTAGATGTTTCTCATGATGACATTTTGATTGCAAATATGCTGAAAAAATTGGTGGTAGGTTTTTGAAGTGTGGTCTCTCTGAGGCACTGTAGTACACGTGCTGCAAAATATACGCGCTTTGCATTCAGGTCAATGCATTTCATTAGTTCACCACTAGATGGCACTAGTTTTCACATACGGTCTTTTTTCTTTTTGTTTCATTCCTTGATAAATCACTTCATTACTACATGTGTATCATGTATCATCTTCAACACCACGTATCCTTTTCAGGATACAGGGTGCGTGCTGGAACCTATCCCAGCTGACTTCGGGCAAAAGGCGGACTACACCCTCAACCGGTCGCCAGCCAGTCACAGGCCACACACATTCACTGCCACTGAGTGCCAAACCGCTCCCACGCTGCCTACACTCAAATCAGGCAAGCGCACACACAAACGCAAACTATATTGTTGGACTTTAAATTGTGCAATTTAAATACTACTACTAATAATAATTATAGATCTTATAGGGCGCCACGGTGGATGACTAGTTAGCAAGTCCGCCTCAAAGTACAGTGGTTTGATTCTGGTACTAGCCTTCCTGTGTGGAGTTTGCATGTTTTCCCTCTGCTCGCAAGTTTTTTTTCCACGTTCTCTGGTTTTCGCCCGCATTCCAAAAACATGGTAAAAATTTAATTACGGTTTTTTCACTCGCACATTCGAAATACATTTTACAAGACTTTTGAGTAAATTTTACTAGTTTATTGACTTTAAAAAAGCCACACAAGAGACTTTTTCACTTTGCTCATTTCATACACAAGGTTACTCAATGAGGTTGAGGATTGAACCGACAACTTCTAGATTTGGAAACGGCTGCCCTACACCTGCGTAAAGGGTCGGCAACATGGGTTGTTTATATTGCTGGTATCTCCAAAATGAGGCCAAAAAGCATCGCTTTGGAGGTAGGATCAAGGGGATTGCACTTGACACCAATAATATGCAAACTGACCGTAGCAGTGGGACGGCTCACGTGTGGAGTTGCTGACCCCCGACGTTGAGGAGGGTTCGATCCTCTACCGCATTGAGCTCCTTTGTGTATGGAATGTGTACAAAACCGCAAAGTGTGTTCAAACTTGGGGTGACTTTTTATATTTAATGAACCTGTAAAATGTACTCAAAAACTCCTCTTGTAAAATTTACTATTACAATTTCTGAGTGAAAAAAACTTTGCTCGGGTTTTTCAAGAAAATAATAGTCCCCATTTTTTACAGTGTATGTTAGGTTGATTGGTCACTCTGAATTGCCCTGAGGTGTGTTTGTGAGTGCCGATGGTTGTTCGTCTTTGTGTGCCTAGTGTTTGACTGGCAACCAGTCCAGTGTGTACCACTGACCGAAGACAGCTGGGATAGGGTCCAGCACGCCCGCGACACTCGTGGGGAGAAGCGGCTTGAATACTGGATGGATGGATGGATGGATAATAATAATTATGAAAGACATTGTGTACAGTATTGCCATCATCAACTAAAAGTAAATATCATTGGCGAAGCCATTTCTTGCATTTTGAGGTGATTTATGTGGTTATCTTGCCAAACAATGTATGCACTTTATCTGCGACTGGGAAATAAATGTATTATATTTTTATATTTTATGTACTATATATATATATATATATATATATATATATATATATATATATATATATATATACATATATATATATATATACATATATATATATGCTTCTTTAAAATTTTATAAGTATACTAAGCTATTTTGGGGAAATCGCTCAATAAACTAATAAATATTTACCTGATGTGTGTGTAATAGTTTCACAATTTTTTGTGCATATTAAGACCCTCTAAGTCAGCGCTGTTTTATTGGCGAACCGTCGCCGCAGTCAAAAACTTTGTGTTTTAACATCATGTAATTATCAACACTCTTCCAAGCAAATATGAGGTATACCTTGTTAACCCACTAGGAGTAAAACATTAACTAAGACAACATGTATTTCCTTTACTCTGTCGGTGGCAGAACCACATTGACAAAAAATACGTTCACAGATGTCTTCGGTCTGCATTGTCATCAAATGATGTAAGTTTTGACAAGATATAATCACGAGCGTCAAGGTACAGCAGCTTTTGTAGTCACAGTGATGCCAAAATTGAAAGTATTTTCAAAATGGCAGACTTCAGGTTTGGTTCAGCATGACTCCAAGAGACTTTTTTTGAGTCTTAGGCTCGTACATACACCACCATATTTGGTGAAACGGGCTGTTTCGTTGAAAGTTTGTAGTCGCACAATAAACTAATAGAATATTGATAATTTTGCCAGGGCTGACGTGTGTACAGTGTTTGAGTGCATGAGGATCTCCCTCAAAGTCAGCCTTGTTTTATGGGTGAACTGCACGTTGCCGCCGGCAATAGCTTTTTGCAAAAAATCACAAATTTCATGTGTTATCATGAAAGTCTAAACACTCTTCCAAGCAAATATGAGGTTAGCCTGATGTCACCAACACGAGAAAAACATCAGAGATTAAAAAAACGTTATTAAGATTATAATGTAACTGTCAAAAAATAACATTCAAAAACAAGATGTACTTAAAACATTCTTGATTGTTAACTCTCATAATGAGAGGTAATATTCATCACAAACAGTTATTAAAAAAAAAAAAAAGGACTTTACTTCAAGACTTTGAGCTTGCGTCTCATTGGCCAGGGTCTTGTCCGAATGTTGGCGATGATCTCCTTCTGGTACTGAATGTTCTGGAACATTTCCTCCGGATCATCACTGTCCACCCGTTCATTCCCTTTGTCTTCTTCATCAGAGGAACTGCAGAGTAGGAGTTATACCCAGTAGTTCCCTCGTTAACATTTTGTGAACAATCCATAAAAAAATATCACTTTGATGTCTTCAGGGAGTGCACAACTAAAATTAGAAGACCTTGACCATCCAAACCTTACAAAAAAGTGGATTGTGTCCCCAGTTTGAACAAAATTACATTTATTAGTTCACATATAATCCATCTAAATGACACCAAAGCTTTGCTGTTGCTGTATTATAGACGACTGTCTTTCTATGTAGTCTTGTTGGCAAATAGTTGCATATGATGTTGTTTTATTGTTTGGTTCATTAGTGAGCAGGATTAGAGAACAACTCTACAACCTTGAACCCTCTTTGTTATGTGTATTACAGTACCACAATTTATGTGTCTGTCTTCTGCCTTCTTCATGTTATTAATGTTGAGACAAGGAAGAAGCCAGCATTCGCTGCTGATACAAAATGTAATCAGATGGATTTTGGGCGCTCAAAATCAAATGAACAACCAATTTTACACAGCCTTGTTTGACAGTAAATCACTTCAGTTATACCTCACGCTCTGCATTAGTGGAGAACAAGAAATAAGATTGAAATATATTACACCAGATCAGTCATATAATCCTATTTTTTATGCACATAAAATGAGTTTATTTTCACACACCTCTTTCAGAATGCTACAAATTAATGTTGATGATCCTGACTTGCAAATATTACAAACATTCTTTTTCTACCATTAAATCAATGATTTGGTTCAGCAAAAACTAAATCTTCATATATATAAGGCTGAATGACACTTTTTTTATGTCATCCTTAATCAATAGAGTAGCATTTTCATTTTGTAAGCATTTCATAAGAAGTGGACAGCACCACACGTGTGTAATGTGCAAGGCAAATCCGAGTAAATATGTCATCTCTATTTTTAGTAATTGCTTTCCATCACCAAGGTATAATTCGATGGGACAGACCCGAGATGGAGTCTATGACAATGGTGACAAATGTGTTTAGAAATTTAAACAATAAACAGAATGTCAGAATGCCGTTGTAGTAGCTAAATTTGGTATAATGTATGTCTAATTGTGCACTCTTCGATCGGAGGACTATTAGGTGCGCGCTCACCCCTTGTCGTGATCCTGGTAGGCTGAATAAATCCTCCTGGAATTCTTCCTGACACTCTTGTGTCTCTTGGCTGCAGAAAGAGATCTGCTACTTCCAACCAAAGATTCTGAAACTGTGCTCATGTTGTCTCTTTTTAGAGTGTGTGTGCGTGTTGGACTGTGGTCAGGCTACTGATCTGAACCCACACCAAAGCATAAGCGCCCGGGTGGAAGTCTCTAAATGCACTTAAACATCAGGCCAATCGGTGACATTCTGAACATTTAAAGGGCCAGTGCCAGCTATGCTATGGTGGCAGTTTTTTTTTTTCAAGATTATTATTTTTATTATTATTACAAGTAGTAGTTGTAGTAGCCGTAGTAGTAGTATCACTATTATCATTATTATTATTATTTTAAGCTAGTTCAGTTATTATTTCATTCCCAGCAAGAACATAAAAGTGTAAAAATACCAGAGGAATTTGCTTTCCCATTGAATAGACTGGGTAATTCATCATTCAAATTCATGCATCAAAACAACTGAATCATTGTACGCATTATATTTTTTAAATCTTCCCACTGGGTAGCACAGTTATGAGGGGGGCACACAAACTATAGGGGGGGGGGGGCGCAGATGTGCTTCCACCATGTCAAAGACGCAAGTGCACGACTACGGAGGTGCATTGAAAGAGGGAATGTAAGGAGCCAATTTCATTGGCCATGATTGAAGTGAGCTGGAGGCACTCTAACACCGGCAAACCTCCTAGTCTTAGATCAGCCTCAATACACGTCCGCACAGTTACACCATGCAGGATTTACGCTGGTAATGATAATAGAGCCCTATAAGTTATTGGTTGGAAGTTGTATTTTTTCTGGAATGTACAATCCATCAAAAACAAAACAAGAAGTGAGGAACTTATTTGTCTTGCATACATTTTGCTACCAATGTTGCCTCTAAATGCTCAGTTGCCTGGGGTCCCCTTTTCTGCTTCTTTTTGCTGGTCTTATGCTCAGTTTTTAGCAAATGAAAGGTGAGCATGTTTTGATGCCTTCTGTCTCTGATTGGTTGTTCTTCCTTGGGCGCAGTAGTTTCTTAAAAATCAAATGAGATGTACAAGATGGGGGAAAGAGAGGGATCCTTACAAAAGAAGACAAATCCAGAAAGAGAGAAGTAGGAATCTTTTTAAAACCAACAATGATTACAGAAAGTGTTTTCATTTGAGTGAACAATTTAGAAAATTACACTTTTAGAAAATGTAATTCTGAATGAATCGAATAGAAGCATTTTTCCCCAAAAAACGTCATTTTTCTAATAATTAATGAACAAATATTTGACTGGAAAATAATTTTGCTACTTCACGACAATCGAAAAGCAAAAAAAAAAAAAGAAATTCAGTTGTGCTTCATTTCACTGCAATGCAGTGATTCTAAATTATTTTCTGTTACGGCCCCCTAGTAAGAAGAAAACAATTTGAGCGCCCCCTCCACCACCTACTGTCCTCCGCATTTTCGTTGTAAAACAAACCTACATCGTAGAGTCAATACTCGCTGCGCACAATGGGCAAGAAGAGCACCACTGCTAACTACTGGTGTGGATGTGCAATTACACTTTATTGTAGTACGCCGGAAAAAAAGCACGTTTCCAAGGGTCACACACGCCCCCATCAGCATCGCACCGCACCCCCTCAGGCAGCCCACCCCACCATTTGAGAAGCACTGCTCTAATGAAAGTTGCACTACATTTTTAAGTAACTAGACCAATTTGGCGTAGAACATATGGCCATAAACACGAATCAGTGGTTTAATGCATCTTTACTTGAACCGCCAGTAACCTTTTAGCCATATGAGAAGGATAAAAGGAAACACCTCTGAGATTGTAGTAAAATGAGTAACGTATTGTAAGATCATTAAAACAGTATCAGGTGAAACTGTACTTGTTTCTTACATTTTATGTAGTTGCTAACTGGATTTCATTGTTCGGTGTTTATTTCTATATAGCCACTTTGATTCATTTTGTTCTGTGTTTCGTGAGCCTTTGTTCCAGTAACATATTTATAATGACGGGCAGAAGGATGGCGCTAAAACGAGACAGTGGAGGCTGGACAGATGTCCCTTATTTAATTGTTGACTGGATGATTGGACTCAGTGGAGCACTGATGCAATGATGGTGTAAAACTTCTGATAAAAAGCTGCCCATGTGAATAAGGGAATTCAGCAGAGAATTCTACTAAAATGCGTTCATGCTCTATGTAAAAAAACCTATTTGGAAAAGTACAGGTGAATATGTATGCAAGCAATTTGCAACATATATTTCAAAGTCAATATTTGACCCGTGTGCCTGTCTGTGCCAACTCCCATATGGATGTGACTTTTGATGCGGAATTCAATTTCGCACATGTAAAAGGTCTGCTTGTACACGTTCAGTATACATTCTGATGTACTTACGCTGAAAACATTTTAGAACAATAAAATGTCCCTATGTACTGTTGGTGCAAGACAGTCCCTGTACAGTATGTGCGAATTGTTCAGCATCGGTTGCCACAAATCCCTATGAGGCAACAATCCAGGTGAAAATTAATTTGACTGACTTGTATTGTGTTTCAGGCTTTTAGTGCTCTAAACATAGAAAAGAACATCAAATAGAAAAACGGGCTCATATTGGTAATTCCTATATAATTTTATTTCGCATCACTTCAGTGAATCAATAACTCGCCGAAGCCCTCAGTGGAGAAAACAAAATGGAAGCCTGACAAAGGTATTACAGTATAACATTCTTTTGCTACTGTCTAAAAACAATATACATTAAATATTGTGTGTATTTTATGCATCTAGCATAAGTTATTTCCCAGCCAACATTTCCATCTGGGCGCCATGTGGGTTTTAACATGGGCGTATGGGCATGGGTTCCATCCGGTTTTGCTCCTGGGTTCCGCCAGGGGCACATTTGTGTCAGCCCACGTGGGCTTACATGGGTTTTTGATGGGTTCCAAGTGGGCAATTTTATGTGGGGCCCAGGTGTGTTCCACCTGTGTTTGCTAATACAGGCTTGAACTGGGATCCAATTGAGCCTTAAGTGGGTACCAGCTGGGTGAAAAATATGGGACCCATGTCGGCCAAACTTGTGTTTCCCCTTTTAGGGTTCCATCTGGTTTTGCTCCTGGGTTCCACCAAGGGCACATCTGTGTTAATAATAATAATAATAATTTGCCCTTTATTAGTCCCACAATGGGGAAATTCGAGATTCGAACCCAGGACTCCTGGGGAGACTGGGTCCTGAACGCGGCGCCTTAGACCACTCGGCCATCCTGGCAGCCAACATTGGCTTACATGGGTTATTTGACTGGGCCTTAGGTGGGCTCCAAATGGGCAATTTTATGTCTGAACCATCTGTGGCCCATGTGTATTTGCCTATATGGGCAAGAACTGGGGATTTGAATCGTCGCTATGTGGGTTCCAGCAGGGCAAATTATATGCAACCCATGTAGGCCAAAGTTGTGTTTGCCCATTTCGGGCCCCAAGTGGTTTTGGTGGGTCACATGTATCACAAGTAGAAAGTAAAAGTACACCTATTTTACATACTACTAACTATTAACTGTCAACATTATGTGAAACATTTTTGGTAAAACATATTTATGCATTGTCCACACATCCAAGTATTTTACACTTTTTTTAATTTATTGTTTTTGCCAAAGATTGTGTAATAGTCAAGATCTCAACGTAATAATTTTAATATAATTTCAAGAAATTAAAGGGTCTCACACTTTTACAAATCTTAATTTAACCAGGGTAAATAAAAAAACAGTATCACATGGTTTATCTCTTGACAAAGTTTATTACACGTTGCTTTGAGCTTCAATATAAATAAATAAATTGTACACACTATGTATTTTATGCTGTCACTATCGGTGTAACAAGAATAAAAATGAATCTAAGTGTAACATAAAACGACAAAAAAAATATTGTCCCTTGACAGAGGGCGCATAAAGTGGCATGAGCGGCAACATCGGTGAAAATCCCATAACCCCCCACCACCACCATCACCATCACCACCACAGCCCACACCTAAAGCAAAGTCTCGTCATCACGCATAATTGAAAAGTATGTGTCTGTAATATACCAAAGCAGAGGTAAATGACACTCGGCCTACTGTGCCTCATTGTCCTGTGTGTTGCCTTGTGATCTCTGAGCTCTAATTGCCCTATTCCCACCTCGATCACGAGCTCCCGTGAACCACATGGTCAGGGTCACCTATGTCCTTCTCATTGATGTCCTTTGTGGCTCCATTCCTTTTCAGTGCTCCTAAAACAAAAAAGACAAGAAGCCAACTTAGTAAAGCTATTTTAAGATTGTGAAACCTTGTGGGACGTGCTGAAATGTCTTCACCACACACCCTTAAAAAAATAAATAAATAAATAACTATATTACCATATAGAACATCAGAAAAAGGCAGGTCTCGGCGCTTGTTCTTGCTACGATGTCCAAAGAGATTGTACTTCAAAGACAGAGGATTTGTCATGATGAACGCCATCATTGTTCTGACACTATCATCCAATGACATTCCACCAATACCTGCAACCATTATAACATGGGTGTCACTCCCTCCAGATAATCATCACACTTAAAAATATTTTGGCAGTTAAACTGGGTATGATAAACGTCACAGGAAAGAAATTGTCTATTAAGTGAACAGCTTCGGTAACGCCACATACACTCAAAGGGCAAGAGCCCAACATTCTACCAAAAAGATTATGAAATCATTAGGGAGGTAACGATTCACTCAAGGCCCGATTCGATTTTTGATTTTCAGTTCCCGATTTCGATTAGATATTTTATTTTTTTTTTTTTAAGTTGCTATCATGTTTGTCTCTGTGCGCTCGTGTGATGCTGCAGCGATCCACCAACGAAATATGTCTATATATTTTGTGCATTTTGAATGGAACCAAAAAACAATACACTATGCCGAATTGCACTATTATTATGAAACTGCCTATGAGTAGTAAAAGAAATACTTGTAAAAATATTTCACATTTCTAGAGCACCAATACATTTTTTTAAATATAGAAGGGTCTGAAATCATATGAAAATTGAGTCTTTTTCTCCGTTTCCGACTTGGGGTGAACACATTCGGCTTATCATAGTTGCAGTTGGCCATCTTGAACTCTGAAGTCTTTCAACTCGGCCTTCCAAATCAGGGTTTTAGAGGTGGGGCTATAGGGATACAGTAGGATAGTTTGATCTCTGTCGCTCCAGAAACAGGAATGCACCAGACGTGGCGCTGGGCTGGGTTCCTACTTGGATTTAGGGTACCTAATTTAATATTTCAAGAAATTAAATGATTAATTATTTATAATTTTGAAGATAATACATTAAAATTCCATCATTTTCATACCTGCATTAGATCCGGCAGTAGACTCATAGACTCAACACGTTGGACGTACTCAAGGGCCTTCTGCAGCTCCTCTGTCTCTTGGTTAGGAAGCTTTTTATCTGAGACAGTCCACGGGGAGGTGTAGATGGTACTTCGTCATCACAGGCTTCAGACTCGTCACTTGAGAAAACATCCCTGCAATGGATGCATGGACATTTGGGCATGAATGTCATTTAACAACAAAAGCTAGAACAAAAAGCTTTGCATTTAAAAGAATACATCTGTGATGGGGAAACCAGGTTATAAGTGTTAATTTTATAATTATGTAATTGGCTGCAGGTTAGTCTAGTGAAGGTGTAATCACTTTTATTTTAGAGAATAGCTTTTGCTCTGTCCAATCATTGCCTCACCTGCTAAAACCCACATTTGGGTATTTTACAAACCAAAACTTAAATACCTTTACAGCTCTTCATTTTTAACATATTTTCTCTAACCTTTACCCACAAACGTTGAATATTCAGAATAAAAGTACACAAAGAAGGCACAATTTTTCCACATTTGTTACTTACGTAGTTCCTCTCAAATGCAGCTCAACACTGCATTGAATTAGAGCTTGATAAACCTACACACAAAACATACAAAGCACATTGTGGCATAATTCTGAATGAGCCAATCTAGCATTTCAACATCTGCTCAACTTTCATCTTGAATTTCTATTATTTAAATAACAGGTAACATTCAACATTTAATGTGGTTTGCTATACTTACCCATATCAAACACATCACAAAAAAACTTAAATGAGCTAGTGGAGTAGATTGTATTAATTTGAGTGAAAGCTGAAGTTTTTAGGAGAATTTTGGAGGGAGATCGAGGGACACTGTGTTTAGCGTAGTAGGCCCAATGCTAACAATATGTAGCTCGTTGTAAAGGTCCTCATAAAAATAAACACACAACGCTTATCAGTATTATTAAAAGGGTGATTATAATATACTTGAGTTTTCCCCCAAAAAATTCGAGTACGTAGGTTGTTAATATACCCTTTGTTTTTTCGTCACTTATCATTTTTGCATGATATGTTTTAGCTAACGCACCAAGCAGTTTTCCAACACAGGCAACCTTGAAAAATTGCAAAACACATTGTAAAGTAAGTTTAAAAAATAAGAGCCAGACATTTACCCGAGATTAATTAGTTAATTCAATAATCGTTCAGGACTCACCGAGTTTTCAGCTCTTCTGCCACACCCCAAAGACCGCGTAGCTTGCATTCGCTCCTTTTCTCACAGTTTGAATATGCTGCTCAAAAGACTGTAATTTTGACAACTACAACTTGAATCGACAAAAATCAAGCAATAGGGTAGAAATAACTTCAAATATACTTTGAATAAAGATATTTCACAACATACAGAATTAATAAAATAACATTAATTAATAATGTTGACTTTGTTTATTAAAAAAAGTAACTGTGTTGACTCGAGACAGATATATTGCAGTGAACATTACACTGTATGTTCAAGCGTTCTAACAATTGTGTGAAAAAGGCTGTGTTTAATCCAAATCATTTTCCCATACATAATTGAGAACATGCATTTTAGTCATTAGACTTCCTTTACACACACGTTATTCTCGTTTTGATTTTTGCATGTGGGTAACGGGACTGTGTTGTTCGTGGAACCAACGATTCTCATTCATCTGTTGTGGCTCTCTATGACTTTGACATGAATAATTAACTAATAACATAATTTTAAAGTACTTAGTTAATTTTTCAAATGTAATTCTAATTTTGAAGATTATGGTGCTCTTGTTATTGGGATAAATTACTAATACCATAAATTATGTTATTATACATAAATATGTAAATTAGACATCAAATATCACTCTGAAATTAAAGAAAATGTTTCACAAACCTACAAGCCATTTAAAATGTCTGAAATGTAATGAGTTTAGGTAGGGAAAAAGCATAAAGCCATTTATAGTATTCATCTTAAAATGTGGAATGCATTATTGGCTCACAAAATTGGGTTTTATATTTGAGGAAAAACGGTAAATTAGGGTGCTTTACTTTCTTGAACTACTTTGGCCACTTCTGGCTCATATCCGCATCACCTGTTAGCTTGGCCATATTTTAAGACAAAACTACCCCAAATATGTTTAGCAAAGTTGGGCCATGCGTTGTATGAGTTGGCTACTTTACGCTCACACCCGTATCACCAAGAATGGCCATGGTGAATAAAGTGAAATGGTAAATTATGGGAAATAGGTGAAGACATGAAAAGTAGAAGCCCGCTTCGCATGAATATTTGGAATAGATTGAAGTGGTGAAAATCGGATGAAATATGTGGAAGTAGTTGCACGCAAAAGAAGTGCAATCGGGAATGGATGAATTTTTGAAGGGTGAATGAGGTGAAGGTGTGAGAGGAATGTGAAATGAATGACTTGAATTTGTTAAATATCAAATATAAAGCATTTAATAGTGAAATGTTGAATGTCCCATTAGGAATGAATGGAATTTTTGGGGGTGAAAAAAGTGAAATGGTTAATTTTGTGTAATAGGTGAAGGCATGAAAAATGGAAGCCTGAAAGGCATGAATATTTTGAATAGATTGAAGTTGGAATGGTGAAAATCGGATGAAATATGTGGAAGTAGTTGCACGCCGAAGAAGTGCAATTGGGAATGGATGAATTTTTGAAGGGTGAGTGAGGTGAAGGTGTGAGAGGGAATACAGGAACGTGAAATGAATGACTTGAATGTGTTAAATATCAAATATGAAGCATTTAATAGTGAAATGTTGAACCTACCATTGGAAATGAATGGAATTTTTGGGGGTGAATAAAGTGAAATGGTGAATAATGGGAAAACATTGAAGCGCGCAAGGCGTGAATATTTGGAACAGTTTGAAGTTGGAATGGTGAAAATTGAATGAAATATGTGGAAGTAGTTGCACGCCGAAGAAGTGCAATTGGGAATGGATGAATGGATGTATTTATGAAGCGTGAATGAGGTGAAAGTGTGAAAGGGGATACTGGATTGTGAAATGAATGACCTGAATGGGTTAATTTTTAATTTTGAAGCATTTAATAGTGAAATGTTGAACCTACCATTGGAAATGAATGGGGTTTTTGGGAGTGAATAAAGTGAAATGGTGCATTATGGGAAATAGGTGAAGACATGAAAAATGGAAGCCTGCGAGGCGTGAATTTTCCTCAGCCATCACACAATTACTTAAGAAGAGTTTGACCAATGATGAAATTAAGCTCTTGGATTTTGAATGCCCCAATAAGATTTTAAACATAATTTTCCAGAGAAACTGACTAAAATGTTATGTCTGTCATAATCTAAAAACATGACTTATAGGCAAATTAAATTTTAATTGTAATTGTTCAAATTATCAGAATTCTGTGTCTATATACAGTTTTTTAGTCACGGAAAAACAACACCCGTGAACGAGGGAAAGGAAGTCATGATTATGCCACACCGCAGCATATACGGCTGTGTTAAGGAGTTCACAAAACATTCAAATCTGCAAAGTGCGGATTTCCTGAGAGTGCGGTATAGTAAAATGCTTTCCCCCATTACAAGACAATGGCATGGGCGATGAAAGAAGAATTGCCCTGAGAGATGTTTTTGAAACTAAACTATGTCCAATTGTCAGGCATGAGCGAATGTTCTTACTCCTTAGATAAGGACAAGGATTCTAGGGGCCCATGATCGACAGAGGCCCAGAAGAGCCCCTAATAAAAATAGAATCCTGCCAAAATAATATGACATTCAGTAATAAACATACAACAACGTATACATTTAATTTATAATGCATTGGTGGAAACAGTAAGTGTATTTGAGAAACTTTCTCAACACCTTCCCCTCTCCATTTCCATCAAATGTTTCAGTCCACCCGCTCGAGGCCTGCAGACACTGACAGCTTTTCACGTTGTCAGACAGTGAGTGGAGGCAGAGATGACAAGATGCCCTTGAAGTCCGGTAGCTAAAATCAGAAAGCAAAGAAGGTTAGGCAGCAGAAAGAAGCCAAGGGTCGACAAAATGTTACCCAGTTCTTTTATAGGTAAGGCGGGTTAGTGGTTATGGAAAGTTCTGGAGCAACAGCTCGTTGTCTTTTCCTAACTTTGTACATAATTCACAAGAGTTCACTCCCCATATGAACTCAGGCAAAGGTTTAAATTCTGCAATTTTTTTTATGTGAGCCTACTTAATTAAACATCTGCTGCTGATTTTATTTATTCATTAAAAATCTTTTTTGTTTTGTTTTGTAGATTATGTTCAAATTACAATAAATAAGAAAAGGCAATCGGCCATTTTGTTTTTGGTGGTGTTTGCAGAGATATTGCTTCTCCACAGATTATAATTGGATTTAATTTTGATGGAAGAGGTTATTTAGTTTTTAAAATGTGAATTTTCTGGTAATTAATTTTGAGGATTTCATGTTCAGTTATTTAAAGCAAGAGATGGATTTGGGAAAGAGTTATCCTCATGAGGGTCGTGGGCTAGCTGGAGCCTATCCCAGTTATCTTCAGGCAGTAGGCGGGGTACACCCTGGACTGGTTGCTAGCCAATCACAGGGCACACAAAGACAAACAACCATCCACATCCTTTAATGAAACAGACACACTAAGGAACACAAGGAAAAACATGAAAGTAAAGTCACAAACCTAAAACAACAAAGACAGAACAGTTTGGGAACATTTTGATTTGCTCATTTCGAAAAAGATAAGGCAAAAATACAGTTGGAATTGAATTTGTCATGGTCCGTTTCCGTTATGTCTTGTTTTTATTTACGTTTGCTCAGCGGGCGTGGGGGCGTTCCCTTCCAGCGCGTGTCGTGTTGGCTCGAGAGACGCGCCCACCAGCCACGCACCTGTTACTCGTTGACTCCTTGATCACCTGCCGCTGGAGAGACGTGCCACCTGCCCCGCACCTGTTACTCGTTGACTCATTTAATTGCCACTACTTAAACGCCCCGGGCTGACGACTCGGCGTCGGTGCATTGCCCTTTTTTGGATGCCCTTTTCTTCAATGTCACTGTTGCTCTTTGTTCCTCGTCACGCTCATAGCTCATGGTTATTTGTCACTGTCCCTGTTTCCTAGTCAAGTTTAGTTCTGTCCAGTTGCGTTTTGTTCATCCAAATTTTTCTGCACCTTGTCACCTTCGTTTGTTCCTAGTACCTTGTTTCTCGTATTATTTGGTTTATTAAATTCCCTTAAGTTACCCTTGCCTGGCTTCCCTGCATTTTGGGTCCTCCTCTACCTCCACCCCCCCGAGCGTAACAGAATTGTATTTTGACCCAATGAAATCTTACTTTTTAGCCTATGTTTTCATTGTAAGGTGAAGTCCTGCTATGTTCCAAAAGAGCTTGTAACTTGTGGAATTAGTTAAAGCAATAATTGACTCAGATAAATTAATGACATACGGTTATTTTACGTAAAACAAAAGAAACCAAAACAATTGGGGGAAAAACTCGATATTCGAATAAAAGGACAAAGAGATAAAAAAAAATTGTGTGGGTAAAATATTTTATCCACAACAATAAAAACTCAATTACAGTATTTTCTCCACCCTTCGTATGCCAATGTCATGTCATAAGTGGAATACTAATCAAAACATGGCACAAGAAAACCTCTTCTATGCATGCCAACATACGTTATGTCCACTTGGTGGTGCTAGAAGAGATTGAACCATTTTTGAGGCTTTTACACATGAGTCAACCAATTGCTTGGAAACTCTCAACGCTTCAAGGAGCGTCGTCCCACTATCACAAGATTTGAGGGAGAGGTTGTGGACCCAAATGCAGGGAAGTGTGCTGGGAATAACTTAGAGGGGTATTTAATAACGAAACAAAAATGCAAACAAGACACTGGGAAAATCAAAAATACTGAAGTTAAAAATATCAGGGATCATAGTAAAACACAATGATGCACGAAGACTTGAATTGTAAAACTATTAGATAGACGCAGGACACGCGACAGTGAAAGGAACCGGGCAACTAAATACAAACAGATTGACGAGACAACGAGGAACACCTGAACAAGACACAAAGGGTTGGAGGGAGCAGATTTTATGGCAACCCGTTTGAGCATTTATTCCATATCCTTGATATCAGACATTTTTGTATTTCACTAGTTGCGGTCTTTTCCAGCACTAGTTATACATTCAGCCACACTACTGATGCCCTTTGTCGTACTAGTTGCACAGAAACTCTGACATGTGACTCATTTTCAGCAACATGTTAACTTGTAAAACGTGGATTATTCCAACATGTTAACTAGTGACATATGATTTCCTACACTAGTTAACTATTGAGAGCGAAAATACCCACTAGTTAACTAGTAACGACTAAAATACTTATTAGTTAAGTTGTGAAAGCCCTTTAAGCCTTGCTATTTAACTAGTAACTTTCAAAAATGTTACTTGTCGACTAGTGATGCCCCAAATGTCCATTAGTTACACTAGTGAGAAATTTTGAGTGAACTAGTTCAACTAGTGAGGTCCAAAATGTTTACTAGTAGAACTAGTGTATGCCAAACTGCTCACTAGTCAACTAGTTACACAAAAAACTAATGAGAAGGTGGGGCAGATGTGTGCATCCAGGATTCCGATTGGCTCTACAGTTAAATACACTAATCAGAATTCAGCCTTTGTCATTGTCCCACCCACTTTATTTGCACATGTTTTACACTAGTTGACAAGTGGTCCTGTGGAACTACAACTAGTTAACTTGCAGCTGCCTCTTATGGTTACATGTTGACTGGTGAATGCATAAAGCCAAACTACTTAAATACTTGCAATCTATTTTGGCCTTACAAGTTAACTAGAGAGGCTCAAAATATTAACTAGTGAACCAGTACATGCTGAGATATCCACTAGTTACACCAGTTGTGCTCATTTTGACCTCTCTTGTTAACTAGTAAACCACATGTATTCTAACTAGTAAAGTATTTGGGTTCAAAGTGAGTCACTAGCAAACTAGTGACAATTATTTTCACATCACTAGTTCGCATGTGGATGACATTTTGTCTCACTTGTCAGGCTCAATTCTGAACTTGTACAGACTTTGAGCATGTTTGACAAAATTGCACTCTAGGTGACATCTGCACACAACAAGTTAACTAGTGAAATCATCAAATTTGAGTAGTTGATTTGTTTCCCAATTACAACACTATACAAGTTCACACATGTCAAGTAGTAAGCAATTTTGGTTAACTAGTATGATATAAATGCCAGCTAGTATGCAAAAAACATAAGCTAGTACACCAAAAATCCCCACTTGTTAGATATTTAATCTAATCTCGTTGCACACTTGAGTTCAATGACAATAAAGGGATTTCTGATTCTGATTCTGATATTTGTTGTACGAGTTGTGCACAGTGCCTCACTCGTGATGCATAACCTTTAACAAGTAAAAATAAAAGGCCAACAAGTAGGAGAAAATTCAAAAATGTTCAGTCAAATCTTGCACAAGTTCTTTTCTGTGTCTGACAAGTGAGATAAAATTCCTTCTACTTGTTAGCTAGTTAAATAAACATCAGTGTCACTCGTTAACTAGTGACTCATTGTGGACTCAACTAGTTCACTAGAATGAAAACATGTTTCACAAGTAAAAATTAGACCAACTAGTGTAACTAGTGGCTATCTTTGCATATACTAGTAAACTAGTTGACATTTTGAACCTCACTAGTCAGCTAGTAAGGTTGGCAAGATCTCAACCAGTGTGACTAGTGGACATGTTACCTTACTAGTGAACTAGTGAGCAATTTGAGAATCTGACAAGTCAGCGAGTGAGGCCAGGAAAAAGCTTAACTAGTGTCACTAGTGGACATTTGACAACATTTAAAATGAAATATGTGACCATTGTTGTCTCGAAAGTGACTCATACACCAACATGTTCACTAGTGAACTGCATTCAAATGAAGCAGGCGGGAGAAGTGCTTTGATTGGTCAATATCTAGATGAGATTCCTTGACGCTTTAACCCTTAAGAGCCCAGCCCATAATACCTGTTATGAAAAGAGCGATTGTATAAAAACATTTCATACTTATGATTAATCTTACTCTCTCTCCCTCTCCACATACAGGCTGGTGTAAAAATACATATGTAGTTATATAAAAGAGAGTACAATACTTTCTGTGTAGTAAATATTAAGTTATTAAATATTACATAATATAAAATACAATCATCATATGTCACTAATTTCAGACTACCGTATACCAAAATCATGAGCAGTGACTGGTTAGATTATATTATTTTGAAATGGACCGCCAATAGGAAACCATCGCATTCTTTCCTAAAATGCGCACTAGTTCACTAGTAAGCTTATTTTAGAGCTTACTAGTTAACATCCATCCATCCATCCATCATCTGTACCGCTTCTCCTCACGAGGGTCGCGGGGGATGCTGGAGCCTATCCCAGCTATCTTCGGGCAGTAGGCGGGGGACACCCTGAACTGGTTGCCAGCCAATTGCAGGGCACACAGAGACGAACAACCATCCGCACTCACACGCATACCTAGGGGCAATTTACAGTGTTCAATCGGCCTGCCATTCATGTTTTTGGAATGTGGGAGGAAACCGGAGTACCCGGAGGAAACCCACGCAGGCACGGTGAGAACATGCAAACTCCACACAGGATGACCGGAGCTGGGATTGAACCCACGCCCGATGCTGTCTCTCACTGTGAGGCCATCGTGCTAACCAGTCGACCACCGTGCCGCCTACTAGTTAACATGTAAACTAAAAAAATGGCCATTACATGTTACGAGTAACCTAGTAACAAGTGGGCATTTTTTAGCTTACAGGTGAACTAGTGTGCATTTTTTGAGCGCACTAGTTCACTAGTAAGCTCATTTTTGTATCTTACTAATTAACATGTAAGATAAAAATGCCCACCAGTTCACAAGTAATCTTATTTTTGTATCTTACTAGTTAACATGTAAGATAAAAATGCCCACTAGTAAGCTCATTTTTTAGCTTACTAGTTAACATGTGATGGGCATTTCTGAGCTTACGTGTGAACTAGTAAGCGGAAATATCTTACTAGTGAATGAGTGGGCTTTTTCTTTATCTTACATGTTAGTCTGAATAAGAGGAGATTATCTGCCTAGCAGAGGCAGGACACTCCCCGCTTGGCATTCTCGAATGTCACAACATAAAAGTCCAAAACATAGATCTTACTATTTCTTGTCAGCAGCAAGTAGGAGAATTGTCTCTGTGACAGGACGTTGGTAGAGTTTAGTCCCGTCTCCCCTGGAGACCTTGACCTCGACTTTACGTACCTTGCCGTCTTTACTGGGAAACACTTGAGTAATCAATCCCAGGGGCCACTCATTTCTGTCAAACTGACTGTCCTTGAGAAGGACAATGCTTCCAGGCTGAAGGTCTGGGATGGGAGCCTGCCACTTCCGTCGTGGCTGAAGTGATGCGAGATATTGCTTCCTCCATTTATCCCAAAAAGTCTGAGCCAGATGTTGGACTTGGCGCCATTGGGACCTGTGGAGGTCCTTAATCCAGTCTCCCACTGGAGCTAAAGGAAGACTCACTTTCTGGGTCAGGAGAGTTGCTGGTGGAAGAATGAGAGGATCATTTGGGTCAGTAGACACCGGAATCAGAGGTCTGCCATCAATGTGGTGAGTGCCTCGTGGCTGAGTTTTGAAGTTCCTAGCTGGAGGAACATGGAGTCCAGGATCTTACGTGCCACTCCAATCATCCTCTCCCATGATCCGCCCATGTGAGAGGCCTGTTGAACGTTAAATTCCCATGCACATCCTTGGTCCAGGAGGAACTTCTCGACTGAAGAGTGATCGATATTCGAGGGAATCTTTAGCTCCTTACAAGCGCTGACGAAGTTGGTTCCTCGATCAGAACGGATGAGCTTTACAGGACCTCTCAGAGCGAGAAAATGCCTGAGAGCATTTATGGAGCATGAGGTGTCAAGCGATTCAATCACCTCTATGTGGACAGCTCGTACATTCATGCAGGTAAATAACACCGCCCACCGCTTACTCTGGGCGAGGCCACCCCTTGTGCGGCGTGAAGACACAGTCCATGGGCCGAACGTGTCTAAGCCAACGTTTGTGAATGGAGGATCAGTAGACAGACGGTCTGCCGGAAGATCAGCCATCTTTTGTGTTTGTGGGTTGCCACGCAGTTTACGGCACGTGACACACCCATGGATCACACTGCTCACACGCCTTTTCCCACCAACGATCCAGAAACCGGCAGCTCGAATGGCTCCCTCAGTGAACAGTCGTCCCTGATGTAGAATTTTCTCATGGTGGTGTCTGACCAAGAGTGTTGCAATGTGATGTTTGCCCAGGGATAATAAGAGGATTTTTTTCTTCGTGGTGGAGTTGTGCTTCTCTGACACGACCTCCGACTCGCAGTAGGCCATCAGCATCGATGAAGGGATCTAGGGTTCTGAGATGGCTGTCTTTTCGAAGATTTTCCTTCTTTTGCAGACAGGTGTACTCGAGTCCGTAGAACTCTTCTTGAACAACGTGGATGATGGTTTTTTCAGACTGTGAAAGTTTTTTGATGGAGATTGTAAGGTGACAATGATGCCAGCCTTTACAACTACTCAGTTTGGTTAAAGGACTCTTCTGAAAGAGGCGAGCAATGTGAGTGAGGCGAGCAAGCTTGAAAACTTAGAGAAGCGCTGCGAGTAGAAGTGTTTGGTCGACATGGTTGTGCTCATTGTGGACACCAGGGGCCGAATATCTGGGTCTGTTGAAGGGTTCACCAGGTCGAAGGTGTCTTCTTCAGGCTGGACTTTCATGGGTTGTTTTAGAAACACTCAGCCAGCTGGTTTCTGGGAGACGCGCGTCAGTAACTGACCTTGTGGCAATATCTGCAGGATTCTGTTCCGTGGGCACATACTGCCACTGCTCAGGGCGAGAGGACCTCCTCATCCGCAGGACTTGGTTACTGACGTACACATAGAAGCCTCTAGTCTCATTCTTGATGTATCCCAAAACTACCTTACTGTCACTGTAGAAGGTAGTGTCGTCCAACTCTATGTCAATTTCTGAGGAGATGAGCTCAGCAAGTTCCACTGCAAGGACGGCTGCACAGAGCTCAAGCCTCGGCACTCTGTGTTCAGGGAGAGGAGCCAGCTTCGCCTTTCCCATGACGAAACCCACATGGATTACGCTTTCTCATCTGTTAGCCTGAGATAGGCTACAGCACCAATTGCCATAGTTGAGGCATCACAAAAGATGCATAACTTCTCTGTGTGACATTTCTGAGAGGGATGTTCCTGCATAAGTACGAGGTATCCGGAGACTGACAAGGTTGTCTAAAGAGGATCGCCATGTGATCCACATCTCTTTAATCTCATGAGGGAGGGGAGAGTCCCAATCGCTGTGGTTGTCTGTCAGCTCTCTAAGTATGGCTTTGCCCTGAATAGTGACTGGGGCGATGAATCCGAGAGGATCATAGATGCTATTCACAGTCGACAGGACGCCTCGGCGTGTAAAAAGTTTTTCTTCATCACTTAATTTAAAGGTGAAGGTGTCAAACATTGGTCCAAGTTGAGGCCCATACTTCTCTGCATGGGAAGATCATCAGAACCGAGATCTAGGTCTTTGAAGTCGGTCGCATGGTCTCGGGATGGGAAGGCCTCCATCAATTCTCTTTTGTTTGAGGTGGTTTTATGTAGTCACAAATTTGATTTTGAGAGAGTGTCTTAGTAGTAGTAGTTTCGTGTGGTTTTTAGAGAGTGTCTTGTGCTCTCTTGAGCAGGTCCACTGCTGCTTTCACTGTAGGGAATGACTTCAAGCCGTTGTCTACGTAGTAGTCCCGGTTAACGAATTGTTTGACATCTGCATCGCCTTCTTCTGCACTCTGCCGAAGACAGTAGACGGCCAGGAGAGGGACTGTTCCCAAATACCATGTACCCTCATGCGGTACTCAATGATGTCCTGGGATGGGTCATTGTCTCTGAACCACAGGAACCGAAGGAAGTTGCGGTCCTCTTCTATGACGACAAAAGCAGTGGAACATTTGTTCGATATCCACCGTCACTGCTACGGGTTCCTTCCGGAACCTGAGGAGGACCCCGAGCAGGGTATTGTTGAGGTCTGGTCCGGTGTACATCACGTTGTTTAATGAGACTCCTCCATGCTGGGCGCTTGAGTCAAACACCACACGGATCTTTTACGGTTTCTTTGGATGGTACACACCGAAGGTCGGAAAGTACCAGTGCTCTTCTCCTTCCTTCAGAGACGGTGCGGCTTCTGCGTGTTTATTCTGGAAGACTCTCTGCATGAAGGTGAAGAAATGCTCTTTCATCACTGGCTTTCTGTTGAGACTCTGTAATAGCAATGACAGTCTGTTTAAAGCTTGGACTTTGTTGTCGGGAAGACGACGCCTTGGTGACTTGAATGGCAGCGGAGCTACCCAGCTGTTGTCTTTATCTTTCCTTAGGTTCTTTTCCATAATTTCCAGGAACGAAATATCATCAATAGATGGGGCCACCTTGTTATCGTCCTTTGTTTGTTGAAACAGAGTGGAGCCCAACTGCTCGTTTTCTCTACTGCAGGTAAGTTTCTCTGTTGACTGTAGTTTAGGATGACTGAAACCCTGAAGCTGACTGTATCGCTCTTTCACCTGGAAGACGTTTGGGCAAGGTTCAAAGATGGAGGGGCGTTTCCGTTCTATTGTCCTTGTATGAAGGGCATTTACTGTCTCAGGTTTGTGAACACCTCCCAAGCAAACATTTCCGACAATCACCCATCCCAGGTCGAATTTTTGGGCGTAAGGAGGGCCGTTTATCTGCTTGCGGACCTTGTGGGCCTTAATAATGTCTTGCCCGAGAAGAAGCATAATGAGCGCACTCTGGTCTAGTGTTGGGATGAGATGAGCGATTTATTTGAGGTGGGGTTGGTTGGATGCAGCATTGGGTTTTGGGATCTCGGATCTGTTGTTGGGAATTTCGTTTCATTCCACGAGACACGGTAGCGGTAGATTGACCTTACTATCCATAGGTTTGATTTGGTAGCCTGAAGCTCTTCTCCCCATGGTCTCTGTCACCCCAGAACAGGTGCGGAGGGAGTACGGAGAGCAGGGCCCTTGTATGTTGAAAGTGTCAAAGAACTCTGAACGAGCCAAGGATCTGTTACTGTGTTCGTTGAGGATTGCATAGACAGTTGACAGGGTAGATCTTGACGAGACAGATTTTTGATCATGACCTGGCACTTTGATCTCAACCACAGACATGAGTGCAGCTACTTGTGACCTCGGAAGGCTCTGTAGAAGCTGGCTCCCCGCCATGCTGTATAGAGGGAAGTGGCTCCTCGGTCTGCGGCGCTAGTCCAGGATGAAGGGCAGAATTATGTTTCTCACTCCCACATTCGGCGCATGTGGCTGTGTACTAGTCTTTAGCCATATGTTTTGTTGACGTGCAACATTTATAGCAAATCTTGTTCTCTTTGAGGAATGCTTTCCTTTCCTCTATGGGTTTCTCGCGACAAGCCCGACATTTACGTAGTAGGTGGGGCTTTTGTGGATGGGGCACTGGCGATCAGGGTTCTCCTCTCCAGTTCTGTTCTCAGTAGTAGAGACGTCTGTCTTGTGAACTGAGATTTCTCTTTGTTTATTTGCTTTGAAAGACTTGACAGCTTTTGAGGTGTCCACTTGACTAACAAAGTTGAAGCTGGGATCATTCCTAATTTTAGCTTGGCGAAATATGAAGTCAACAAAGGTGCAAAAGGGAGTGAACGAAACTTGATAGCATTGCTTGTAGTTGGATCCAATCGACAGCCACTTCTCTTGCAGATTATAGGGCAGCTTTTGGACCACTGGATTTATTCCTCTCGCCGTGTCAAGGTAGTGAAGGCCAGGGAGGGTTCCATCCGCCTTCGCAGCTTGCAGTTCCATCAGTAGGTCACTGAACTCGTGAAGTTTCATATAATCTTTGTTGGTGATTTTTGGGAAGTTGGTGATGCTTCCACCATTTCAGGAGCACCATAGCACGCATCCAGTCTGTCCCAAATCATTTGCAGTCCCTGTTGGGGATGATCAATATTAACGGCCCTAATACGTTTTGAATGCTCTGCTGAATCTTTCCCAAGCCACTTTACCAGTAGATCTATTTCCTCGCTGAATGTTAGGTCGAGTCCTGCCACTGCGTTTTGAAAGGACCGCTTCCAAGCTCTGTAGCTCTCCGGCTGGTCGTTAAATTGGGTCATACCTGTGATAACCAGCGCACGCCGGGTGACGAATCTGACAAACTCGTTTATGCCTGATTGGTCGAGATTGGCGTTTTGTGGTAGATGGCTTGGCACGATGGGATGTGGAGGAACTTTGTTGCTGGCCGCTTGGTAAACGTTGTGATAGCTATGTGCACGATTGGGCGTCGAATGCATGCCTGGAGTGCGTTGGGACTGCTGAGCTGCTACTCTGCTTGGTGATGTATGGGTGAGGAGTCTAGCACCGGCTGGAGTGTTCTCTGTATTGAGACCTTGAGCTTGGATAGAGTTTCGTGGCAATGACTCCACACATAGTTGATTGCTCTTGTCCTGAGAGTGTAGATGTTGTGCCATTGTTGGATCTCTGTATAGCTGTCCAGTCGTATCTAAAGAGAACAGGGACTCTGCGTCTAGCTCACCCGGTTCATTCTGAGCATGTTCTTGTAGTAATGTGATTGAATGTTGTCTTGATTTTTCCACAACATATTGTTTGGTCCGTTCTACAGGGTTAAGGGGACTTTCTCCAAATTGGAGCTTTCTGCTGGATTGCTCCCTCTCTTCCACAGCAGCTTCAAGAGTCTCTGCTTCGGCAACAGCAGCAGCTGCTTCTTTCTCCAGCGACAGCTTCTCCATTTCTGCCTCTAGTTGCGCCTTTTCCATTTTAAGGACGATTTCCCCTTCACCGAAAGCAAGGCGTGCTTTCGCTGCCTCAGCCTTTGCACGTGCCCGGACTGCAGCACTCCCAGTAGATGCTATCGATGAACATGGGCCGTGGGATTTACTTTTTAATGACTCTTCTTTGTGGTCCATTTTCTGTGTCCAACGTATAACTGATACTATCTTCAGCAATGAGGCCGTCGTTTCACTGTCCTGCCTTCCTAAAGTTCCCTGAACACGAAGGCAGTAAGTTCAACACCTTCCACGCATCAAGACTCTGGACACCAGCTTGACCACTCGACTCCAGGTTTATTGACAATTGAAAGGGTGAAAGGAACTAGTAAAAAGAGAAATCATTGCACCCGTGAAACAAAGTACAGACTGTATTAGTAGCATGGTTTCATTGAGAAAAACCGAGTGGGAAATTGAGGATCTGCATTGACCCCAAACTGTTGAATCGAGCACTTAAACTGAGCCATTTTCCACTCCCAACAATAGATGACATCTTACCAGAACTTGCAAATGCAAAAGTATTCACCGTTTGTGATGTAAAACATGGATTTTGGCACATTAAACTTGAGGAGTCAAGTTACCTCACAACCTTCTCAACCCCAGTTGGACGCTTTAGGTTGCTCAGGATGCCAATGGGCATAAGCCCAGCGCCAGAGATCCTTCAAAGGAAACTCACACATGCACTGGAAAACCTACCTGGAACATACATCATTGCTGATGATTTATTAATTACAGGAGAATGGACAACCCAGGAGGAAGCTATCCGAGACCATGATGTGAAACTGAGACGCTTCTTACAGAGATGCGCAGAGAAAAACATAAAACTAAATTCAAGCTGCGACAAACAAAAGTACCTTATATAGGACACTTACTGACCGCTGAGGGACTGTGTGTAGACCCAGAGAAAGTGCGAGCCATCCGGGAGATGCCGATACCTTCTGATGTGAAAGGAGTACAGCGACTAGTGGGTATGGTTAATTACCTATCAAAATTCTATGAACACTTGTCAGATGACTGTGAAGTTTTGAGACAACTGACACAAAGAAAACATGTGGGAATGGTCAGAGGTCCAGGAAGGGGCGTTTGAGCGACTGAAAGAAAAGATAGCCAACGCTTCAGTCCTGAAATACTATGACCAGCGAGAAGCTATGACGCTGAAGAGTGATGCTTCAGAGACAGGACTGGGAGCTGCCCTCATGCAGGATGGAAAGCCAGTGGCATATGGTAGCAGAGCCCTGACACCAACAGAGAGGGGATATGCTCAAATAGAGAAGGAATGCCTCGCAATTGTATTTGGAATGGAGAAATTTCATCAGTACACCTATGGAAGAGAGGTGGCCGTCCAAAGTGATCACAAGCCCTTGGAAAACGTACACAAAAACTTTTGCTCAGTGCACCAAAGAGGCTAGAACGAATGTTGCTCAAGCGACAGAAGTACAATATACATGTGACTTATATACCAGACCGGGACATGTTGGTAGCTGATACTTTGAGCAGAGCATATTTACCGGACTGTCAGGAAGTGGACATGGAGTCAGGGGTGGAAACTGTTAATATGATTGAGCACCTGCCCATCTCGACTGAAAGACTCACCTTAATTCGATTAGCGACAAAAGAGGATAAAAAATTACAATAGCTGATAAATCTGATCCGAAAAGGGTGGCCAAAGAACAAAAAAGACATCCCAGCGGATATCCATATTTCTACTCATTTTCAGGATGAGTTAAGTCATCAGGAACGAATTGTTTTCAAAGGCGAGAGAGCAGTGATTCCTGATGCACTCTGGAGGGATACGACTTGTCGCATCCACTCTTCTCATCTCGGTTTGAAGGATGTCTCAGACGTGCGAGAGACTGTGTATACTGGCCGGGAATGAATCAATAAATAAAAAACTAGACTAGACTAGATTGGCTAACACTAGCGAGTGAGATGACAAGCACAGGTGGACACAATAAACTGAATGAGTCAGTTACACGAAGCAACACAGGGAAAAACATGAAAGTAAAGTTGAAAATCGAAAACAACAAAGTAAAACCATGTCAGTTAGATTCAATAACTAGAAATGTTAACATCACCGGGATCTTTGTATTGCGGATCTTCATCAATGTTTCTCGCCCCGTTTTTGAGGGAGCTGAAGCACACCTATTATTAATCCCACCCCTCAAACTGAATATGAAGAAGAAAAAAACAAGTTGATATTCTATGTCCGTTTTAAACAACCAGAAAAAGTGTAAACCCATACAGTTCTTGATTAAAAAGTAATATTTTAACAACAAAATACAGCCCCCCTCCAACATTGCTTCGAAAAAGTTTTGCTCCACCCAAGCCTTAATTCGCACCTGTCCCGACTGGGCTCTTGGTGCTCTATCTGCACAGAGCCTTCAGGGACAGGGCATAAATACTCACTTAAATTATGCTAAATTTGTTTTTGCAGGACCACCATTAAATGTGTGGACCTTTGTGTATGCATGCAACATGTATTGGCGTGAATCCACAAATGGTCTGCAGACGCACAATGCAGACACTCTGGAAGAGCTCTAAGTTGTCTTGTGTGCTTTTTTTATTATATTATTTTTATTATTATTATTATTCGCCACAGACACGATTCAGTATTCAAGGTGAGTCTGTCATTTTACATAATCAAGCTGCCATCTGCCTCACAGTTCAAAGGTGTGTTCGGCTCCGGCCTTCCTGTGCGGAGTTTGCATGTTCTCCCCGTGCCTGCGTAGGTTTTCGGATCAAATTATTTACAGTAATACCCCGGTTATCGCAGTTAATGGGGACCGAGACCACCCGTGAAAACTGAAAATCCGCGAAGTAGCGGCGCCCCTTCAAAAATGCTTAAAAAAACCTATACAGGTATACAGTATACCCCCCTGTATACAGTACACCATATAGAATACGGGTAGAGAGAGAGAGAGAGAGTGAAATTCATGTTATAACAAAAAAAAAACTAATTATTAAAACTTTCAATTACTTCTTTTTGTATTTATTTAATTACTTCGACTTTTACCTGCTGGTACGCCATCCGGTGTGCCCTGTGAAATGAAAGGTGGCATTCTTCATTTATTTATTCATTCATTCATAACTGACAGCCTCGCGCTCCGCTTGTGCCCGGGCGGAAGAGGTGCTCCTCTTCGGCTTAATTGTCACGCACGCCGGACCTGCTCCCCCGAAGCGTGTCTCCGTTCGGTTGAACTCGGTTTCATTTCGCCCCGCTCGTGCCCGGGCGGAAGGTGCTCCTCTTCGGCGTAATTGCCACGCACGCCGGCCGACCTCCTCCGGAGCTCTCGCACGGTCCCGAATGGAGCGAAATGTCGCCCCGCTCGTGCCCGGGCGGAAGGTGCTCCTCTTCGGCTTAACTGCCACGCACGCCGGCCGGAGCTCTGGTACGGTCCGAACCGCACGAAACGTCGCCCCCGATCGTGCCCGGGGGAACGTGCTCTTCTTCGTCCACTCTCCTCTTCGCCCACGCTCTTCTTCGGCGCACGCCGGCCGTCTAACCGCTCCGGCGCCCCGTCGGGCCGCTCGGCGAAACTACAATGCCCCCGCGGAGCAGAGCGGATGGAGAGCCCCGATCGTGCCCGGGCAAAAAAGTTTTTAATTTTTGAATATTTTTTAGACCCGCGAAGCACTGAACCCGCGAAAGGTGAACCGCGAAGTAGCGGGGTATTACTGTATTTATTTTTTTACAGGCTCAGGTTCAGGCTTCTTCTCCTCTTTTTTGTTTTCTGTCTTCTCCTGAGGCTTGGGTGCCTCTTTTGTAACCTTCTGTTTCTTTCTTCAACCTTCACACCTGTTTCTTCCCACATTCCAAAAACATGCACGCTAGATTGATTGCATACACCAAATCAAAAACAAGGCCCAGGGGCCAGATATGGCCCGCGACCTCATTTTATGTGGCCCGCAAAGGGCAAATCATGTGTCAACTTTCTGTTTCAACCACATTTACTTCACTTTTAATAACATTGATATGAATTATTGCAATTTATTTGTTACCAATCCTCCCCCTTTAAAATAAATAGAACATTTGTCGAACAAAGAATTACTTACTGGCTTCTAATTTCAAAATTGACTATCAATTTGTTTTGTGTATGTGGTAATGTCATAACGGCCCTCTGAGGGAAACCGTAACTACGGCCCGTCCACAAAAAAAAGTTTGAGATCCCTGCTCTAAATCGTTCCTAGGAGTGAGTGTGAGCGACAAAGGTTGTTTGTCTTTGTGTGCCCTGCAATTGGCTGGCAAACAGTTCAGGGTGGACAAAGCCGGCAGACGGGGCACTTGTGTTTGGCAGGGGGTGAGGGGGGTGGTCCCGTTCTCAGAATGAGGTGAGTCCATTAAAAACGGGAACATCCATTTATGCCTGGACCTGGATCATATTGGGGCTGGGATAGGTTCCAGCAAGCCTGCGACCCTCGTAAGGAGAAGCAGATCGGATCATAGATGGATGGATGTAATTTATCACAACACCCAACATTTTATTTTGTGATGCTCCACAAAAAGCTAATTTGCATTGTCATCGTTATAATGCTAAATGGCATTGTTTTTATGTCTTAATTTAAGACAGTTCATTAATGATGTCTTGATGGACTTGCAGTGGCAAGTCTAATCTGTAAGAGCCCTGGGGGAAAAAATAAATGGAGGTCCATTGATCCAGTGTTAATCCCCATTATATGAGCATCTTGACACCAATAAAATTGTGAAATGCATGGCTGTTTTTTACTTTCAGAGGTTTATATGGATCAAATATCAAATCAAATTCAAATAACATTAAAAATCAACATTTACAGTTTTTCTTCTTAAGATTGAATTTGTTATCTTTAATTGTAACTAGAGGGGCGACTCTTGTTTATTTTGTGAATTCGCATTGTAACAGAGAAATAATCTTCCACACAGAAAACTTCACTCAATTTTTGCTGAATTTATTACATCATATCTGTGAATGATTCACATATATGCACATAGGATCCTATATCAAATAAGAGTTGTTCCTAATAATGTTATGTAAGGCGGCAGAATGAACGACAGGTTAGCACGATGGCCTCATAGCGTAGAGGTCCTGGGTTCGATTACGGCTCCGGCCTTCCTGTGTGGAGTTTGCATGTTCTGCATGCATTGCAGGTTGATTGGACACTCTAAATTGCCCCAAGGTATGAGTGTGTGCGCAGATGGATGGTTGTCTGTACGTGTGTGTGCGTGTGTGTGGGGGGTGTGTGTGTGTGGGGGGGGGGGGGTGTATGTATGTATGTATGTATGTATATATATATATATATATGTATATGTATATATATATATATATATATATATATATACATATATATATATATATATATATATATATATATATATATATAGGCTCCTGCGACCCTCGTGAGGAGAAGCGGTTCAGATAATGGATGGATGGATATTATTTAAATATATATGTTTTTCATTTAAATCAACATTAGGCTACTTTCCAAACATAGGATATTTTTACATATTCCTCCTGGAAAAAAAGATTTGATTTTACAAAATGTTTAACAGTTTTATACTGTAAATTAAAACAGACATCAGCAAAACCTTTAATGTAGAGACGTTACTTTGGATAATTCAATGATTAACGGTAATTCTACGTATTTAGTATAATGACTTGCAATTTTAGATTTTATGGGTTTTTGACCGTTGATATTTGACCGTTTTTAAAACCGTAATTTCTACTTTCTTTTTTTTATTAAAAAATATAATTTATTAAAAAAAAAATCAGTTTTAGCGGCCATTGGCTCAGTACGATCCGAGGAGTGCAGTCGTCAGGATTGTGCAGAGGACTGACAAATCAGGGAGTCGATTTGTGCATCAGGGGCGGCACGGTGGACGACTGGTTAGCACGATGGCCTAACAGTGAGAGACAGCAGCGGTCGTGGGTTCAATCCCGGCTCCGGCCATCATGTGTCTGTGTGGGTTTCCTCGGGGTACTCCGGTTTCCTCCCACATTCCAAAAACATGCATGGCAAGCCGATTGAACACTCTATATTGCCCCTAGGTATGAGTGTGAGCGTGGATGGTTGTTCGTCTCTGTGTGCCCTGTGATTGGGTGGCAACCAGTTCAGGGTGTCCTCCGCCTACTGCCCGAAGATAGCTGGGATAGGCTCCAGCACCCCCTGCGACCCTAGTGAGGCGAAGCGGTATTGAAAATGGATAGATGGATTTGTACATCAAACAAGAGATGTCGCTGTTTGTCTTTCTATCGCCAATAAATATGTTTTATCACACGTCTTCAACAGTCTGTGGACATTTTTTCATGAAAAGGCTGCGTGTGCCAAGCAAGCGATTGAAGTACTTTGTCAGTTCTGTTGTCTAAAATGGTAACCGATTGCCACCAAAATTCATTACTACTCTTGTCCACTTCAACCTGTGGAAGTAAGTAAGCATAATAGTTTGGAATTATTGACATCAAACGCGAGCTCATGTGATCACCTCCTCAAAATCAAAAATACAGTGCAAATCTCTTCTCCACTTACACAGGCTGACGCGGACAAGAGCGTGAAAGCGCACACGAACGTTGACTGGTTATATTTCAGACAATTAGCTACGCTAAAGTTGTGTCAACTCTCAGGAGGCAGACGGCGGCTGACAGCGGCCAGCGGGCGGGCATGGATCTTTAACATCATCTGACATCACTAGCATCCACCAGCTTCGGCATGAGAGTGAGTGGGCGTCAATTTCAGATAAAGAGCTCATCGAACACCGGGGCCGTCTTCTTGAACGGTGCGCATCGCGGAGCGACATGTGCTTTTTACTCTGGGCCGCTTCCGGAGCGTCAATGTTCAGTGGACAAAAAGTTTCAATGGGGAGGCCAACTCCAAAGCTAAGTGTGGCCACATTGGAACTATATTTCGTCTGTTTCGTTTCAAATTGGATGACATGTTGAAGGCTGAAACACTGGGGTCAATCCTCATCCAAATAAATGTGCACATCTACTCATTCCCCCTTCAGTCTCTGTAAATATCCCAACTGGCATTTTATGCACGTCCTCCCAGCCTCATATTTGTAACTGTGCAGGTACCTTATGCTCACTTCCATATTTCCTCATTATCATATAAATCGGCCACGGAGAGGTTAATCCTTATATGTTGAAGTGGTCATAGGGAGGGATGTCCACATGAATTTTGGTGCCAATTGATCACGTTTTTGGACATTATAAGCAATGAAAGTACAATGATTTCCAATGGAGAGTTTGTAATCGTTCCCTTCAGTGACTCTCGCAGTGAAATAGGGAGAGCAGAGGGGGAATGGCCATATTCTTCATTAAAAGTATGTGTTTTTGAAGTCGTCAACAAGGTTATCGTTAACGAAAATGAACAAAATAACGAAAACTAATAAATAAATAAACTTTTCTTTTACGGAATAAAATAAAAACGGGATGGCTTTGTGACAATAAACTAAAACGACATTGTCTGCTCACAAAATTAAAAAAACAATAACAGTGAAGAAAATATCCTTCCTTTTCATATTTGTAATCTTTTTGTGATAATTTAAAACGTAAATCATGGTGCCGCTGGATTTACGACGGTTGTTTAACCGTATGGCACCAGGACGTCCTAAGTTAGGTAATGCGTTGATAATGAGTCTCTCTCTCTCTCTCTCTCGTTTTTCTTTTGCTAAGACTGGAACCAATTCGAAAGAAGGCTATATACCAAATAAAACTGCGTTCACACAGGCACAGACAGTCATAAAACTGTTTTTGCTGCCCTTCTCAAAAGGTTTGACTTTTTTTCAATTGAGTTGCACGGGTTATAGGGAGAGGAATAATAGAGGAGTAACTTTTGAAAGTTTTGCAAAATTTAGAGCAGCATTAATGCATTGCACTTTTCTTGGACTTATTGCACATGGGATTAAGTTTTATTTGCAATGGTTATTCAGCATTGTTGTCAGTAAATTAAGAACATTTTCAAGTGTTATCTTTTTCGGCACGGTGGCCGACTGGTTTGCACGATGGCCTCACAGTGAGAGACAGCATCGGGCGTGGGTTCGATCCCGGCTCCGGCCATCCTGTGTGGAGTTTGCATGTTCTCCCCGTGCCTGCGTGGGTTTCCTCCCATATTCCCCAAAAAAACATGCATGGCAGGTTGATTGGACACTCGAAATTGCCCCTAGGTATGAGTGAGCGCGATTGGCTGGCAACCAGTTCAGGGTGTCCCCCGCCTACTGCCCGAAGATAGCTGGGATAGGCTCTAGCACCCCCCGCGACCCTAGTGAGGAGAAGCGGCATAGATAATGGATGGATAGATAGTGGATGGATCGTTTTTTAAAATTTTTTTATGAGCAATACTTGTTACCTTTAAAAAAATGCACCTGACAAATACACCACGTTACTAAAAACTAAAATTAATAAAAACTAAACTAAAATTAATATAAACTAATAAATCAATACTAAAAATGAGTTAAAACTAACTGACATAGAAATAAAAAGTCAAAACAAAATAAAAACTAAACTAAAATGAAAAATCCCAAACTATAATAACTGTTCATCACTTATTTCCTAATCTCTCCAAAATGGATAAAAAAAGATAATAATTTCAGTTTCTTGATCACAAAATCTGGGCTTGTTCGTGAAAAACGGGCCGTCTTGGCTGATGAAAATTATACTATTACATTTTTTATACTTAACTTCAGCTCCTATTCAAATACGCTACACTAATGTGTGGCTAGGTTGCTGCATAACAGGAGCAATGACAATGAAAAAAAAATCAATAAATAAATGTGGTCTATTTTATTTTACCAAAATTAAAGCCCAATTTGGAATTTGTGCAATATTTTTAAAAACAAGTTCCGGTAAGGTGGAACAGCGGACTACTGGTTAGCCCAATGGCTTAGCAGTTCAGAAGTGCGGGATTCGGTTCAGGCTCCGGCCCTCCCGTGTGGAGTTTGATTCTTCTCCCCATGCCTGCGTGGGTTTTCTCCAGGTACTCCAATTTCCTCCCACATTCCAAAAACACTCATAGTCGGTAGATGTAACACTCCAAATTGGCCCCATGTGTCTGCATGTGCCATGATGTGTTTTTGTTTTTGTGTGCCCTGCGATTGACTGGCAGGCAGTTTGGGGTTTACCCCGTCTACTGCCTGAAGACAGCTGGGATAGGCTCCCGCAAGAATTTGACAACTTTGACAATTATTTGCGACCACAATGGTCAATGTGACGTTGCCTGCTCTGAACAGCAGAAAACAATCTGAGTCTAAAATAACTGCCACGCTTCAAATGTACCATTCTTTTATTTGGCTTGTATAGAAATAGAAATACTTACAAAATAAAATTAAGTGGCACCATTACTTGTATAACTTTTAATTTCAGAAAAATAAAAACTCTTGATGCATCTTAAAATATTGTCTCAGGAAATATAAAATTTGTATTTGACCATGAGGATCCAGGTCCTTTATCATTAAATAAAATATTTGTTCTTAAAATAAAGTACATTTACGCTAATAATAACAAATACATGAACGAGTGGTAAACGATGTATCAAAATAGAAATACGAAAACTAGTGGTGCAAAAGAATCCTGTATTTCCCACCAAAATCCAATACATACACATTTAAGAAAGCATAAAATGTTTCTTTGTGTTCACCTCGCTAAGTTTTCCACATATCAATGTTTCATAAAATAAAATATGCTTTATAATACTGAATAAAAATATGCTAAGTCAAGCAGATTTAAAATGTTGCTGAACCTATTAAAATTTCATTTCATCAGAATATTGTAAAAAGCAATACATATTTTTGTGGGCTTTTGTGGGCACACGCGTAGGATATTAAAATGATGTGTAGAGTGATCATTGCCATTAAGCCATACTAAAAAATAAACAATATTTCAACCAAGCTACAAAAGGTTCATTGAACTAAAAATGTGTGTAAACATCTGCAATTGAAAATATACTTTCTCAAGTCAAAAAAGGAAAAAATACTTCAGTCTGTTGTCATTTAAAATTTCAAGAAAATGTATTCTATACATACTGTTAATGTGTCGGATATTTCTTCGAACAGTGTCTTTGTGTGTCAACACTAATGTTTAGTTCCCCAGTTATCGTCAACCGTCTTTATTACCGTTCATTCCTTTAGGCTAGGCATGTCCAGCTCCAGTCTTCGAGGACCACTGTCCTTCCCGTTTTTGATGTGTCCCTCCTACAACACGCCTGATTCAAGTGATCAGTGAGAGGAAAAAACCTGAAAAGGATCCTGACCATTTCAACCAGGTGTGTTGCAGGAGGGATGCATCCAAAAGATGTAGGACAGCTGCTCTTGAGGCCAGAGTTTAGACAACCCTGCTTTTGGCAATCGGGATGGCTCATCCAGTAACACACCTACCTGTATCATAACTCTAATGAGCTTAGTCACATACATATTAAGTACATTTGACTAGAGCAATTGATAACTATTTTCAGAAAGTCTAGATGCTGAAAATATTTCCCCAAGTCACAGTACATTCTTTTACGTGATCCAACAATTCTGTTCCTTTTCGTCCCACAGCCTCTAATATACATGCATGTAATCCTATGTACATATTACAAATCGATGACGATTATTGATTCTATGAAACCAATATGAAGAGTTCCATTTTTATGAAAATATGCGTATAGCCTGAGTAACGCTAGTGTGGCAAACAGGGCATTTAGGCTTTCTTCGTTCACAGATACGATTGGCACAGTCCATACAGAAGAGGTTGTGTCCACAGGGGACCAGTGCTGCAATGACCTCGCTGTCAAAGCACACTGAACAATCGCGGCTGCCTTTGCGGCTGGTGGATGAGGAAGAGGAGGAAGAAGGGGAGACAGAGGAATCACATGGAACGCAGGGAAGGTGAGGGTTTGTCAGGGAGGCAACTGTGTTGACATAGCCAGGGAAACTGTGCAAGTCTTCACTTGGGTCAGTGCAGACCCTTCGTGGTAACTGGTTGACGTTGGTACCAGTGATGAGGGGCGGTGACATCCTAGACTGGGATGTGTTTCCATTCATTCGTCTCTGATTCACCATCACACCATTAGAATTGGCGGGAAAAATATCCGGTGTGGAGACGGGAGAGCTGCCTCCAGTCAAATAGGGGTGAATTTGATTTTCGAACTGGGACCAGAAAATGGATGGTTGGGTTGGCGAAGGTTGAAACCCCGGTGTGGAATCAAAAGTCTGATCAGTACAGTCAAGAGAGATTGCCTCACTTCCACAAACAAACCCATTGTCCTTTGTGCTGAAACTGATATTGTTGTTATTGTTGCAATTAATGTTGGTCGTGTAACTCAGTGCAGGGCTGGGCGGGCTGTAGTCTGCCATGCGGGAATTAATACTAAAGTAGGAGTCAGTGGAGGCGCTTCCGAGGGAGGACGACGAGTCATTGCGGGACTTGAAGAACGGCTTGCATACGGAGGTAAGTGTCATCCCGACGCTGTGCTTCGACCACACAGTGGAGTGCCCATTGAGATCAAACCCCACATCTGTTCCATTGGCATGGAAGTCGTTTTCATCTTGGACCTCAATAAGACCCCCTGTTCTCACTGCAATATGAGCTTCAATCTCTTCACGGGCTCGGTCCACATTTTCAGGCATCCCTGCCACCTCAAACACAGGCTCCTTGTCCCGACTAGGAGTCACAATGTAAGTGTGGGTCTGTTGCTGGATGTGTTTAATTGTAGCACCCTTGGGGCCTACAACAAGTCCCACTACACGGAAAGGTACTCGCACCTGGATGGTAGTTTGTCCAGGTAGGTTAGGAGTGCCAGGGACTGAAGTACCGCTGCTATTTGTGCCGGCATTTTTGTTTCTGGAAGCTCGAATCATGGAGAAATGCTCTGCTGCTGAGATGATCTCTCTCCTGGCCATTGCCACATCCTCCCTTCTACCCGTCACTACAAACACTGGCTCCTCACCTCGTACTGGAGTCTTAATATATGTGTTGGTCTTTGCTCGCAGTGCTTTAATCTTGCAACCTGAGCAAAGGAACAGAAGGTGAAAGTCAAGGTAGGTTCTAAAACAACATTGGGTTCAAATTTTTGTATATGATATATTATAATCATAAAATTGTTACTTCTTGTTTAATATTAGTCTC
This sequence comes from Idiotropiscis lumnitzeri, assembly GCF_059441095.1. Lineage (NCBI taxonomy): Eukaryota > Metazoa > Chordata > Actinopteri > Syngnathiformes > Syngnathidae > Idiotropiscis > Idiotropiscis lumnitzeri. The sequence continues at coordinate 3,476,464 of NC_142395.1, read as the reverse complement.
TCAAATGGTTGATGGCCTTAGAAATCTGGTGAAAACTATTTTATTTAAGAGGGTCAAATTGAAATCACACAGTGTCTGAATATGCAACAGTGCAAAAGTATCATCATTTAGTCGTTTTTTCTGGGGGGGGGCATCACTGCTAATCTAATGGAAAGAAAAAAGCTTCATGATAATGTCATAATTTAGTACTAATGCAGTAAATGTCTCATTTATTATCGAAATGGGACCAGCTGAGGACACGGTCTTGGAAGATTGAAATAATCAGATGAGGGTGATGTCAATCTGAATGAGGGACAGCCCACTTCAAGAGTGGTTGGGGGCGGGAGGCGGGCTGGGGCATATTTTTCACTCAATATTTAACAGAGTTTATCAAAATGCCGACGGACACATGAGAAAATGTCTCTTGCATGCAGTGAATAATAACTGTCATGTGTTTTTTCATTTGATTTCTGGAATCACCTCCAAAAGAGATCTGTCTGACGGGGAAATATCTGCCTTCCAATGCATATCGTGTAGTGAAGGGAGGTGGTTCTTTGCAGTCCCTTTGTTTTTCTGAGAACAACAACAGCAGCAGTGACGGTGGCTAAGTTGTAGAGTGGATTCCGCATATGTAACCTAGCACTAGTACCGCCCCGCAGCTGGAAAAGAGCTCAGCTGTGTGGTGAGGTAAGACCATGACCGTTGTCCCAATTTGATCTTGCAGAATCGTCATTGTAAGACTGAGATCGATCTACGAGCCTTTGGGCAACTATATCGTGAGTAAATAAAGAGACAGCTGCAATCGGTGACCTACATATGTCAAAACACACTATCACTGAGAGCAGTGCACTTCAAGCTAAGAATGGCCATTAATCAACCTTTATACAATGTGGCACTATTTTTTCACAAGCTTTTTAGAAATATATTTCATATGGGTGGCTAATTCTGAGGCTACACACACTTGTAGAAAAGACAATAACTACAATTAATAGTGTTTAATCTCATTACAATTTGGAACTCCGGTTCGTGGTGCATTGACTCAGCACAAATACTTTAATGTAGGTTAAACGCGATCTTCCTTAAATGATTATGCCCCAGCGCCCTGACAGATTTCGCTAGACAGTCACGAGAGTTCAAGAGTCATTGAACTAGTTGTCTGGGGTATTAGAGGCGTCCAGCATGCATCAAGAGTGGTGCTATAATTCTCATGCAAATGTGGTACAGTAATACCCCGCTACTTCGCGGTTCACCTTTCGCGGCTTCAGTGCTTCGCGGGTCGAGCGGCACGAGGGGGCGCTGGAGCGGTTAGACGGCCGGCGTGCGCCGAAGAGGAGAGTGGACGAAGAAGAGAGTGGACGAAGAAGAGCACGTTCCCCCGGACACGATTGGTGGCGACGTTTCGCGCGGTTCGGATCGTACCAGAGCTCCGGCCGGCGTGCGTGGCAGTTAAGCTGTAGAGGAGCACCTTCCCCGGGCACGGGCGGTTCCAAGCGGCCCCTAAGTTTAACCGAATGGAAGCTCCGGAGGAGGAGCGCATGCTCGCGTCACAGTAAGCCGAAGAGGAGCACCTTCCCCGGGTACGGGCGGTTCCAAGCGGCCCCTAAGTTTAACCGAATGGAAGCTCCGGAGGAGGAGGGCGGGCGTGTGTCACAGTTAAGCCGAATAGGAGCACCTCTTCCGCCCGGGCACGAGCGTAGCGTGAGGCTGTCAGTTATGAATGAATAAATAAATAAATGAAGAATGTCACCTTTCATTTCACTGTCATGATCCGTGCCTGTCATGCCGCGTGTGTTTTTGTTTTTTCAGCTGTGTGGGCGTTCCTCCAGCGATCGTCTCGCGCCATGCCGTCAGCTGCTGCGAGACGCGCTGATTACACTGACTATATTGTGATTATAATAAATATCTTTGTATCACCACCTTTTTTCCCCGTGTCTGCGTTTGGAGAGTCCTGCTCAATCCTCCAGCTCTGCTGGAGGATCATAACATTCACAGGGCACACCGGACGGCGTACCAGCAGGTAAAAGTCGAAGTAATTAAATAAATACAAAAAGAAGTAATTGAATAAATACGAAAATAATGGCTGGGGAATTAAAAAATAAGTTTTAATAATAATTTGGTTTTTTTTGTTATAACATGAATTTCACTCTCTCTCTCTCTACCCATATATATATATATATATATATATATATATATATTTTTTTTTTTTTTTTTTAATTATTTATTTAAGCATTTTTGAAGGTGCGCCGCTATTTCGCGGATTTTCAGTTTTCGCGGGTGGTTAACCGCGATAACCGGGGTATTACTGTATTTGCAATTCTTTGGCTGTTGTCCCATCCTGCTGCTGTTGAGGTGGTTCTACACAACACAATACTAACCCAATACAGCATTTGAGGGTCCGATTTAAACAGGACAATAAGCTGTGGAGGTGCTACTCAACACAGTGTCCTGACATGCAACGAGCCGGCTTGCCCAATAGACAATACAGGGAAATGCAGCACGTGGTGGAGCTTACAGGGGTGCCACAAAAATTGGGAAAATTCAACTTTACTAAAATTATAATTAAAACTAGTTATTACCATGGTTGGCAATAATCAGTGGCAGGGTGGGGTTGGGGCCTAGTGTGGGGATGGGAAGACTTACTTAGTGCAGCAAACATGAGAATCTGGGTGGAAGGTGGTCCCCAAGTGTGAACTTCATAGATCTGTGATCTCACGATAGCCAATTTTACATAATCTGTCCATGGAGGTTTATTTGCAGGTCCTTAAAACGTACTTTGCGCATCACAATCTGCCGCAGGCAACCAAATCAATCAGCATTTAATGGGAATAAGAAAATCCACTTTGATTAGCTAAAAAACAAGTGAGCTGTGTTAACACCCACAACGGCACAATATTGAATTTATTATTATTTTTTTTAATAAATGTGCCACACTGCAACGTCTTGCACGGGTCTGCAAAAATTCCACAACTTAGTCTAGCCTGCCACTGTGCATACTTGCACCGCGCAGAGTGCCAAACTTGTTCTGGGCATGAAAACAGAGCCCTTTATGTAAATTCAAACTGTTTCTGCTGAGATAAAAGGAGTGATGAGAAAATTACCCAAATAATTTGAAAGTACAAGTTAGCAAGGATAGAGTTGGACAAAGAGGTTTCATAAAAGAAAGACTGCAACAGAACAGATTGTGCAGGACTGAATCATCCACACGAGTCCAAAGACACAGTCGGAAAGACACTGCTTTATGACTAAGACACTGGTTAACTGTGGGAGTCCGGAGATTATTCACTATCGGTGGCTGTGTTTCGCAGGCAGAGCTGTGGATCATTGAGTTAACACTCTAAAGGATAATGTAAATGGCAGTCAGCCTGAAACAGAACAAGGGGTAGACTGCTAGGAGTCACTTTTGTGATCCTGGCATGGAAGTCCATTGTTTCAGAGGGGTCTCGTTCACACCTTCTGTGGTGCAGCTGTGATCCAATCTTCATGCATTCCTCTCATGAGGGTCTGGTCATTAGCATGGTCTAAACTTCGGTTACACTTAAAGGATTTCATACTTTTGACTATTAAAGGAATATAAGAGTTTGAGCTTAACATAGTTCATTAGATGTTGGTGCATCCAATGTATGAAAATGTGATATTGTAAAATGCTGAGAGTGTGATTGGTGGAGCGAAACTGGTTGCGGGGGTTGTGCAAGAATGGAATGTTTTAGAAGCAGAAGGTGCTGAGCGAGACGAGATGACTCCGGGAGCATTGGCTGAAGGAGCGGCCATCGGGGATCGCACGCAGGAGGAGCCACGGGATTCGGCGGGAGGAGAAAGACCAATGAGAGCGAGCTAAAGTTAACTGCAATACACATAGCCAATAGAATCATGCCAGGATGCCTTTGTCTGTGCCATTTGCATGTTGTATAGTATGAATTACTGGGCAACTCGGAGGTAGAACACATTCGCTGGTGGCAAGAGAGGTGTAGAGTTGTATTGAGAGGGACCCGAGAACCAGGTGCCATGTAGAAATTCTGTATTGGGTATAAATCCACTTTGTGCGTGAAAATGCCGGCTTCCTGATACCTTTCTATTGCAGAACGAGCGCGCATATTGTTGGATGAGTGAGAGTTGGGTAAGGTCGCAAATTGGAGTCAGATTACTTATTTGAGTTTACATTGGGTTAAAGTTAAATTCTAACATTGATATAAAGATAAATTCCAACAATTTATGGTGAATGAATAGAATACTTAAGAATTGAAAAATCTATTTGAATGACTAACGTTCAATAAAATATTCCGAAACATGTGAAAACATTATTCATTTAATCTCATGTTTAAACTGCAGTGACACGTTTCTTTATATTTATTCTGGATAAATCGCAAACATGAGTACATTTAAGAGTGAACCCCAGTTGAAAATATTCTGTGGATGAATCAGTCTGTTTTAAGTGGAGGGAAGTTGCACATTTAAAATAAATTGACACTTGTGACAAAATGAAACAGTTACTATACTGTAGGTTTAAATGTAAACTAATGACGAACCAATATTACTTTAGATCAGGGGTGGACAATTAATTTTGCAAAGAGGCCGCAAGAAACTGGGCCGCTTGCTGAGGGCAGAGCCAGCCTGCTAACCTCGACTTTAAAGTATCTGGCCAGCCAAGATGGCCCATTTTTCAAGTACAAATTCAGGTTATATATTTTTTGATCAGGAAACTGAAATTAGTTATCAGTTTCTTTTTTGTCCATTCATTTTGGAGAAATTAGGAAATAAGAGACAACTTCGAAAACGCCTACTTTTATTTTTAATGAGGAATATAGCCCCTCCCGCCTCCAGTCTTCCCATGTATTCCGTGAGAGTCACTGAAGGGACCGATTAAAAACTCTCCAATGGAAATCATTGTACTTTCATTGCTTATAATGCCCCAAAACAGCGATCATTGGGCACCAGAATTCATTTGGACATCCCTACCTATGACCACTTTAACATATCAAAAGGATTAACCTCTCTGTGGCTGATTTATTACTGTGGAAGTAAGCAGATGCACTGGCAGGGATACATATATGAGACAGAAGCGCCCCGACTAAAAGCACACAAGATGCTCCGCGGTGTGCAACGTACAAGACAGCTCCGGTGTTCAATGAGGTCATTAACTGAATTCGACGACCACTCAATCTCACGCCGAAGCTGGCGGCTGCAAGCAGTGTTGGACAACGCATGCACCTGTTTGGGAGGCAACACTGCACCATGAAGAGGCAAGCTGGACAGTTAGACGCTAATTTTGTTGTGCTAACGCCTTTTGTTTTAACGGCCTGAAGCTGATTGTTATTGGCCATGCCATTATTCTAAGATCCATGCCCGCCTGCTGTCCACTATCAATGGCTGTCTGCCTCCTGAGAGTTGACACAACTTTAGTGTAGCTAAATGTCCCAAATATAACCAGTCTGTGTTCATGTGCACGTTCTAGCTCTTGTATTGTATTGTCCGCTTCAGCCAGTGTAAGTGGAGATCGATTTTTCACCAGCAATACAGCGCCTTAACCACGTTCCAAATAAACAGTTTTTTGGAGCAAGGACAGCATAGTGGTCATCGGGTCGCAGTTTTCGCAACAGAACTGACAATTTGAGCAATATTACCTCCCTGCTATGACGTACACGGTGAAACCGGAAAAAAAAACAAGGCGAGCTCCAAAAGGGGGCATGACAATTTCGCGTAAATATCATCACCAAAAAAAATTAAATCACTAATCTTTTGGGGGGCATTTAGGCCCTGATGTCATTTTGTACATGCAATCCTAATATAAGTCCCAATGTTAACGTTGTTAATGTATTTAGAGAAAACAACCTTAATATGGGAACCTTGGAAGTATGATATTCCTTACAGTGATGTATAACGATATAGCAATAACTTATACCTATAAATACATAGTATAATTACATTAAACATTACACGTACTACATACAGTATATGAAACTGTAGATTTGTCTACAGAAATATAACACCAAATCATCTTTGTCACTGCTTCCCTCCACTGTTAAGGAAATAAGACATTGCAAAAAAAAAATTAAATAAATAGCACCAATTTTGTCATTTTTCTACTCTCGCTGTTGTTGAAATGCGCAATATAAAAAGTTGTATTACTTTGCATTACATTTTATTGTATTGTATTAAAATAGTTGCTGGATGAGTCGAAAAAGTTGCTAAAAACAGCGAAAATGTCGCCAAGTTGGCAACACTGAAGACACAAGTCATATACATCTCTTGGGTGATACCTTGCTTGAAGTAGAGTCCATACTTGTGCACATATAATTTGTCGCCTCGGGCGCCACATCCGGCAGGGACGGACACTCACTCACCTTGTCTGCCCACAATCTCGGCCACATGCTCGGAGCTGGCTACTGGAACGCACTCAGTCATGTTGACACTCTTTTTCGGAGGCTGCTCGCTGTCGTCGAACAGCCAGTTGTCGTCGTTACCCAACCCAAGTAGAGAGAGCTGGTCCAGGGCGAGCTGCAGGGCTCTCTGGTCGTCCAGTGCATCTCCCTGCACGGTGCAATCCGCGAACAGTGAGCTAGGCATTTTGGGAACCGAAGAAAAAAGGAGTGTGCAAAAGGAGAGACCGGGTAAAGAGGAAAGGGAAGGAGGCGGGGGAAGGCAACTGAGCCAGTTTTCAAGAGACAGCCGGTCAGTGCAAGTAAATCAGTGCGGCTGAAGACGTGGACAACAGTGGAAGGGAACAAAAACAGCTGCCCACTTTGTCTTCTCAAATACCAAAAAAGTCCCGATCCAATCCCAATCCAATAATAATGACAGGAAAAAGGCACGTGGAGTCCAGGAATATAAAAGCATTAATCCTTCCTGACAAGGGTCCTCCTTGTCCTTAGTTTCCCTATTGCTTTTTTATAATAAATCCTTCTGCAGCCAGACAGTGTCGTGTGCATGACGTCATTGGCTGGGCAGGAACGATGCGGCGCGCTGGGGTTTTGTTCGCCTATCTGCAAGCTTGATTGGCTGTTTACGCTTGGAGTGGGCGTGGTCGCTTCATTCTTTGACGCCCATTCTTCCTTATGTCCCATTGTTTCATAAAGATTGCATCTTTTTGTACACTGTTAGTTGTTGTTTAATTTTGTATTCTTTCACTTTTATTCTTTTTCACCTTAAATTATTTAAAAGGACAGTTGCTTGGCCCAAACATGGACACTGATATAATAAGTATGAGTAAAAATTATGTCAGCACGAAAATCGACCCCCTTAATAAATTCAGTCGTGATTTTAAGCCAGTGTCTCACTGAGCGGCTAAGGATCGCAATTGTGTGCGCACGTACTAAAAGTTTTTCTTTTTTTTGCTGGGGGGTGCAATGCTGAAGGGGGCGCGTGTGACACTGGGGAACATGCTTTTTTTCCACCGTACTACAATAAAGTGTAATTGCACATCCATTCCAGTAGTGGGCAATGGCGCTCTTCTTGCCCATTGTGCGCAGCGTGTATTAACTCTACAGTTTAGGTTTGATTTGCAACAAAAATGCTATTATTTATAGTTGCGGGGGAGAGTGGGTGGTGGTGGGGGACGCAAACTTTTCTTGCTAGGGGGGCGTAGCAGAAAATAATTGAGAAGCACTGCGTCATGTCAAGTCTCAAGAGGCAGACGGCAGCTGGCAGCAGAAAGCCTACAGGCATGGATCTAGTGGCCATCCCCTCCCAGGCTAAGAGTGGGACAACGGCACAGCGAAGAGGAACAATTAGCTTCAGGCCGCTAAAACTAAAGACGTTAGCACAAATAAATTAGCTACTTACTGTGCACCCTGTGGCTCCATGTCGCAGAGGACTTCAAGCAATCGAGTATGTTCATGCCCAATACCGCTTGCAGCCACCAGCTTAGCTGAATGTTGATTTCAGATAAAGACCTCATCAAACAACGGGTGTGGTCTTCTGGAACAGTCCACATCGTGGAGCGACATGTGCTTTTAGCCGGGGCCGCTTCAGGAGTCAATGTCAGATAACGAGCCTCACGACCACACTAGTGGTCGTGCCTTGGTGAAAAGTTGGACTTTGAAAACATCCAGCATGTCCGCACGCAACCGTATTGAGTATATACAGTGCAGAAATGCATGGATTGATGGATAGATAGTCATATGAAAAATTCAGAGCACAAATGTTCCAGCGAGGAGGCAGACTCCACAGCCGAGTGTGGCCGCATTGGACAAATAATTTGAAAATGAGTGTACGAGCAGCCTGGAGCGTGCTTATTTTAAAAAAGTAAGTCCAGCTAACGCTTATTGCTGGAATTGTGATATAAAATCACCCATGACGTACTTTGTCATCTGAAGAATCGCGATACAAAATCACACTCAGAAATACTGTCAAAGCTGTTATGTTCCAAAGAAGACATGGTTTCTAGTTGACGGTGTGTTCTTGGTATTGTTGCCTACAGTCAAAAAAACGGGGCCATACCTCATCCAAATAAATGTGCACGTCTACTCATTCCCACATCAGTCTCTGTAAATATCACGACTGGTGCTTGATGCCCTGCACGTCCTCACTGTGATCAGCAAAGAAGCAGTGTGCACAACTGCACATCCACAAAGCCTCATATATGAACTGTGCTGGTGACTTTTGCTCGCTTTCACGTTTCCTCATTCCTCGATTGTGGCTATGTAAAGCCCTTTGAGACTGTCTGTGATTAAGGGCTATACAAATAAAATTGACTTGACTTGACTCATTCTCATATAAATCAGCCACAGAGAAGTTAATCCTTTTGATATGTTGAAGTGGTCATAGGTAGGGATGTCCACATGACCTATTTTGGGCGTTATAAGCAATGAAATTACAACGATTTCCAATGGAGACTTTGTTGTCGGTCCCTTTCGTGACTCCCATCGACACATGGAGAGAGCAGAGTGGGGAATGGCTATATTCTTCATTAAGGGTATGCATTTTTTAAGTCATCACTTATTTCCCAATTTCTCAAAAATTAATGCATAAAAAAGAACATGACTAAAAATGTAAAAACTGAGCTTGTTAGTGAAAAATGGGCCATCTTTGGCTGGATAATTTCCTTTAATGGCATCCGCCAAACAGGTATGCTGATGATATTGCTGGAGCTGAGCTGATTTGCTCAGAGAATGTAGAAGCTACAAAAGAAAATAGTTGATTATTTGATCACAAGTATGCATTGGAAACGGGTCATTGAATCCTGCTGCAGTGCGACCAGACTCCTTATTGGAACAGTCACTGACCCAGACCAAAATATTGACAAAGCATAATCTCAGGGGAGCAACTACCTACTTTCTGCTGCGGTGTATGCAGACACATTACAGGCGCCCGCCGCCCTCTCCACAAAAATGTAAATAAATAATTAAATTTTTTATATGTAGCCTATAAATTAATTTTTTTGGGGAGCACAACACTTTTATTTCAAACTTTTATTGAACATTTCATTTTTCAGCAGGTGATTGGCTTAATGAAAAACCCAAGAATATGTACAATAACTATTAATGTCCAAAAACAAATGTAGCTAACTTCATTATTTGCTCGCCAATTGTGGCTCTTACTACGCTGACACATCACAACTTACCTACTGTCTTTTAAACACTTTGAAAAGATGGTTTTCATCTTTCTCCCTTTTTCTTTTTCGGTTTTGTGCCCCTGAGCACTTTCTTTTTTGCTTCTCCATCGTTACTATTTTCAGACGTTTGAATTGTGAACACTGGCCGCTCGCGTACTCGAGTGCACGCGCACTAGACTATTAGTATTAGTGATTAGATCAAACCATTACCACACCCGTGAACAAACGGCTGTTTAATGTTGTGCAATGTTAAGCATGTTTGTCCCTCATGACTTGCAGTAGTTGGTCCATATACAGCTAGGAAGGTACGTGAGTGAGGAAGGTATTATGTCTTCTTAAATGAGCATCCAAGTTAATCCAATAAGCGTCATTATTGAACCAAATGAGGAACATTACTCGTCGGACCGGACGCTTCTGAGAAGTGCTAAAGATCGATACATCAAGTGTGCCGACGCCACAGATGGAATGGAATTCGGCAAACCTTCCCGACGCGTGGCGGAGATTCGTGTAGCACATCAAGCTCATGTTCTCTGGGCTGCTCGAGTGAAAGGAGGAAGCAACCCAGTGCAGCTATTTGCTTTTGTGGGTAGGAGAAAGAGGCCGCGACATTTTCAATACATGGACATTGACAAATGATGAAGCTAAGAAGCTTGACGCTTATTATGCATGTTTCAAAGAATATGTCATGCCCAAATCAAACACCATATTTGCAAGATACAAGTTTAATGAGAGACTGTAAGGTGAGGGGGAGTCCTTCGAACATTTCGTTACAGAGCTAAAGCTACTTGTGAAACAATGTGGCTACGCTAATAGTGACGAGATGGTGGGCGACAGGATTGTATTCGCCACAAACTCACATCACGTGAGTGCTAATGTCATTACAGCCCGACTTTTCAACAGACTCTTCACGCATGTCAAACTGAATCCAGCCACACGCCTTCTGTCAGGATATGGGGGAGAAAGACTAGACATTAAAGGCACATGTGAACTGAAATGCATTTCAGTAGAAAAGGCAGTCATCACTCACTCACATTTGACATTGTGAACACAGTAGCCCCTCCATTCTTAGGGTTGAGAGCATGCCTTGACCTCAACCTAGTCAAGTTGGTTATGTCAGTAGAGCCAATGAGCATCATGGAGGAATTTGCCGACGTAATTAAAGGGATAGGTAAATGCCGACTGCATGTAGACCCCTCAGCTGTGCCTGTTGTACACCCACCACGAAGAATACCCTTCATGCTACGAGATCAATTAAAACAGAAGTTGGATGACATGGAAAGAATTGGCATCATCACCAAGGTCGACCAGCCCACAGACGGGGTAAATGGACTTGTCGTTGCAGAGAAACTAAACAAGAAAAAACTCAGTTAAAGTTAAGTTTAAACAAGGCAATCAAAAGACCACACTACCCTCTTCCCACCTTGGATGACATCACTCCAAAGCTGGCCAAAACTCAATTCTTCAGCGTGATGGATGGCCGATCAGGTTACTGGAACATTAAACTGACGCATGAGTCATCCCTGCTGACGACTTTCAACATTATCTTCGGCAGATACTGTTTTCTCCGCCTGCCCTTTTGAATCATATCAGCTCAGGACATTTTTCAGAAAAAAATCGGTGGGACATATAGTGGGCTGAATGGTGTTGTAGCTATAGTCGATGACATTTTGGTGTTTGGCAGGGTGAGAGAAGAACACGATTCCAACATTCGCGCCATGCTGGAACGTACGAGGGAGCATGGTGTGCGTCTCAACCCAGAGAAAAGTGTCGTATGTGCAACCAAGGTGAGCTACTTTTGGGAAAAACTGACGAGATGGTATCCTGCCGGACCCTAAGAAGGTACGACCCATCAAAGAACTACAGACGCCTGAAAACAAAAATTAACTTGAAACTGTCCTTGGAATGGCATATTACCTGTCCAGGTTTGCTCCAGGTCTGTCCGACGTGAACGCCCCACTGCTAAAACAGGACACAGAATTTGTCTGGGACCAAAACCACGACAGAGCATTTCAACAAATGAAAGAGCTCATTACCAGAGAACCAGGCCCAATACTGTGTTACTATGACGCCACAAAGGAAGTGCGTCTGCAAGTGGATGCGTCAAAACACAGCTTGGGAGCAGTGTTACTACAAGAAGGTAGACCAATAGCATATGCCTCTAAGTCGTTCACGCAGACAGAGGTTAATTATGCTCAAATAGAAAAAGAACTCTTTGTTGTGCTGTTTGGGTGCAAGAGATTTCACACCTACATCTATGGCAGAAAAGTTACTGACCATAAACCCCTGGAGTCGATAGTGAAGAAGCCCATCTCTTGCGCGCATACTCACCTTCAACGAATGCTCTTACAGCTACAAAGATACGACATTGAAATCGTGCAGAGACATCCCTGTGGCCGACGCGCTGTCCCGTAAGCCGCTACAAGACTATGACGATAGTCTCAGTGAAGGCATGGACGAACAGGTTCACTCAGTGATAGAAAGCTTGCCAGTCAGTGACAAAAAGCTCTCGGAAATTCGTACAGCTAAGAGAATGACCCACATCTTAAAATACTGAAGCGAACTGTATTATCAGGCTGGCCGGAGAGAAGAGATTAATGCCCTACATCACTCCTTGATTTCTGGAACTATAGAGCTGAAATCTCACACTACGAAGATATCCTGTTCAAAGGTGACAAATCATCATACCTGCCATCCTCAGACAAAATATGTTGGAGAAAATTCACACGGGACACATGGGAATCAAGAGGAGCAAACAGAGAGCCAGGGACGCCCTCTTCTGGCCAGGAATGGGGAACGTGATAACTGCCAAGGCGGAAAGCTGCTCCATATGCCAGGAAAGGCGTTCATCAAACACCAAAGAACCTCTTATCTCTCACCAAATTCCAGAAAGGCCCTGGCAAATTGTCGCCTCAGATATTTTAACTTTGAAGGAAGAAGAGTTCATGATCATTGTGGAGTATTACAGCCGCTATTTCGACCTAGATAGGCTCCATTCCACCACTTCAGGCTCAGTCATAAAAAAAATGAAAGCTGTGTTTGCCCGACACGAAACTTATCTCCGACAACAGCCCCCAGTAGAGCTCAGAGGACTTCAAAGCATTTGTTGCCACTTGGGACTTTGAGCATGTTACATCGAGCCCCCAATATCCACAGACTAATGGGCTTGCAGAGAGAACTGTCAGAAGCGCCAGAATCCGTACTGGATAAAGCTGTCGCTCAGAAAACTGACCCATTACCTGTCCATTTTAGAGCACCGCAACACACCTGTCGACGGATTCAAGTCTCCTGCGCAGCTTCTCATGAGCCGACATCTACGCTCAGTGCTCCCTGTTACTGACCAACATCTAAAGCCCAGTGTCACTAGCTGGAGAACTGTCAAAACAATAAGGAAAAGCAAACAAGCTACTCAAAAGCTACACTACGACTGCAGTGCCAAGCCGTTACCCGTCCTTCAACCTGGAGACAACATAAGATATCAGCAGAAGACCGGCATGTGGAAACCAGCTGTCATCATCCGACCAGCAGAGACAGAACGCTCCGACATCATCCTACATCAACCGCCGACACCTAACAAGCACCAAGACCCAACCACCAACCACTGAACCAGTGTGTGACCAACCCACAAGCAATTTGGATCGGAACAAGCTGTAAAAGGGACCAGCACACCACACAACGACGAAAGCATGTTGCCAACTACTCGTTCAGGTCGTGTCATAAAACCAATACATATTCTTGACCTGTGATTTGAAAAGATTGTAGGCAGATCACTGCCATCTGTGCCTTTATTACATTCCTTGTTTGTTCATCGGTTCCCATATTTTTTTCACAATTGTTTATAATTAAGAACTGTTGACATACAATATGTTACATAGAAAAAAAATCTGTTGCACTCTATTGGTTATTGCACACTAGTGTTTTAAATATGTTTATTGCGCAGGCACCCATTTGACAGCAGTGAGGTTTTGCATGAACAAATGTGTATTGTAATATGAAAAAAAAGGGAGATGTGCAATGTTAAGCATGCTTGTCCCGCATGACTTGCCGTAGTTGATCCATATACAGCTAGGAATGGTACGTGAGTGAGAACGGTATTATGGCTTATTATACAAGCATCCAAATTAATCCAACGAGTGTCATTATTGAACCAAACGAGGAACATTACATTTAATACATAAAACGGCCACTCAAAAATTATTTTCCTCCTATCGCTTTGGTGCCCCCTCTAGCGTGGCGCCCCTATGCGCCGCATATGCCTCATACATACCTTTTGCGCCACTGCATAATCTGATAATCTGATGAATATAAAACAGACAGTGACATTTCATACCCTTTCTAGATTTCTATTATCCCTTCTCCACACAACCAAGTTATATGCATGTATATACAACACACTACTTCATTAAAAAAAATACTCCTGCCGACAATCCTTATACTGCACTTGCGAGTAATTAACATTTCTACCACAAAATCCTGAGGACGATGATGCTCTCGGTCAACAAAGTATGTTTAGAAGACAGTAAACCTTACTCCTTTCAACATAACACAATTGGACTGATCATGTCCTGTACTTACATACAGCTCGCATCATCTGAAGACGGCCAGTTTGTTGGGCCAGTGATGTCTGGACTCCTGCTTAAAAAAGCTTTTAGGGTAAATTTTCCACTGTCCCTTACATTTTAAGCCTTTTCTCTATAGTAAGCTTCTCTCGGGAAGAAAAAGCTTCATGCCCATTAAATCCAAAATATTGTGGTTATTGTTTTTCTATTTTCGGAGGTTGAAGAGGGCAACAGTTGAATTTTGGTGATGCTTAGTTGTAGCTTTCCAACATTAAGCTTTTTCTCTCTAGTGAATGTCCGGTCCTCAAAAGTCCTGAAGGATTGTATTACGATTACTGGCATTATTTTAAACACATTGAAGAAACAAGAAGCATTTATCAAATGAAACTAGAAGCACGGGTCACAAGAATGACTGGGATTGTAGTCCTGATGTTTACTGATTTATTATATTATTGTCATGTGCTAAATTTATAGTACTTAGTTTAAATGTGTCAACTTTATTGAAATTCTCAGTAGTGGGAACAGATTTGCACACATAGCATTTCCATGAGCTGCCCTCACATTCACAGCACTTCATGGACAAAGACGACGAATTCTCCACATTGGCTGTAGAGATGCAAACATACCAAATTGGGCACTGGAGGACTCACACAGACGCTATCGCAAAAAACACATTCCGAAAGACATAACAATTGGAGATCGGAGCACACGCACCTACACACTTGCACATACACAAATGCATACATACACCTGCACATACAAAAGCACATACACGTATACCTGCATATACATGCACACCGACAAGATTACAGAGGAATGCCAGCGGGGAGAGAGACGAAGAGACTGCCCGCCGGAGAAGGCCAGCCTTGGCGTGCCAGTCTTGGGGACCAGACGGGAATCAACTATCCAGACGATGACTAACCTGGGGAGGACCTTCCCTTGGACGTGGACCCGTGCCGTGGGAGGGAGCGAGGACGACCGATTCAACCGATTCAACCTACATTACCCTTGACATTATAAAAAAAAAGTTTCTATAAAAACTGGAGCTGGGCTGAAAGATGGCGCACATTTTTCGACTGTGCTCGCCCGAGTGCAGTTTCTCGTGAGATTAAGAAAAAGCCGCCCAGATATCGGTCTTTGTACTATTTCCTGAACTCCAGAAATTGAAGAAACTAAATATCGGAACTCTAATCAGTTGTTGAGTCTTTATTTGACCCATTTCTTCTTGAGTACAAAAAAATGAACACGCATTGGAGTAAGTTTGGCTTTTAAAGGCTGATTTACTAACTACTTCTCATTTCCACGGTGACTCCACTCCAACAGTCCCTAACCAGCCTGTTTTAGGTGTATCCCTAGTCCAACACTCCTCATTCATATTATCAGCTCATTAGTAAGGCTCGCAAAGCCTGACAATGATCCTAATGATTTGAATCAGGTGTGTTTGATTTGATTTGATTTGAAGTGTTTATTTTCACACACACATAATGTTGTATGCAAACAAAATACTGCGTTTACAATGTGAAAAATGGACTCCCTCTGAAGCTAAAAGCTTATGAACAGGGATCCAGCACACCACCACCGAACAAAAGATTTATCTTGTACTGACGTAATCAATTTGATATAAATGTCATTTATAAGATGTTTACAGTGCTGGGCAACGGCTCATAGTTTATAAAAAAGAAAAAAAAACAAAAAAAAAAACATGCAAATCAAGATTTCTGTGTGGTGCTAAAACAGATATGATGGAGCAATTCATGTACATTTCAACTTAAATGATAACCAATGATAACTCAGTAATCCATGTAAAAGAGAAAAGTTTAACTCTGAGTCATTTGGCTGCAAAATCTTTAGATACATATTTCTCCAGTAGCTTGTGTTTCAGATTTTTTTTTAAATATAGAAAGCGTAGCAGATTGTTTTATTTCATTATCCAATTCATTCCATATTTGTGGGCCCCTATAACATATACTGAATCGAGTGGATTTTAATTTTCCTATATTTCCCTTTCAAGTGCAACCTGTTCCGAGTACTATGTAGGTGAGAGGAAGAGTACAGTGGAATGAGTTCACACCATTTAGTATTCAGCCTGTTAACCACATTATACATTGTACATAGGTTATGAAAGATGTTACATTCAGGTAGCTTTTGGAGACCATACTTTTGGAAGAGGGCATTTGTAGGAGAATTATATTTAGAGTCAGATATTGCCCTTATGGCTTTTTTTTGTAATATGAGTAATTTGGCAGTGTATGTAGGGTAAGTATTATTCCAAATAATATTTCAATAGTTCAGATGAGGCTCAAACAGTGATCGATACAAAGTTAATAATGCCTCGAATGGGAGCAATTGTTTTAGTTTATAAAATAATCCTACTATTTTTGATAGTTTTTTAACCAACTCATCAATATGCTTTTTAAAATTTATAGACTGGTCAATATGGATTCCCAAGAATTTAGTGGACTCAACTTTGTTAATAAGTCTGCCATCAATAGTTATGTTCAATTCACGATCTCTGTATTTATGTTTATTCATGCTGAAGACAATATAATTTGTTTTGGTGATGTTCAGGGATAACTTGTTACATTTGAACCAAGTATTTACGTTTGATGACTTCTCATTAAAGAGTAGTACAAGCTGATCAATATCTTTATGTGATATAAACAGATTTGTGTCATCTGCAAAAAGAATTTCATGAATATTGTGCAAACAGAAACCAAAATCATTAATATACACAATAAATAAAAGGGGGCCCAGAATGGATCCCTGGGGAACTCCAAATGTGATGTTTTCCAGTCCTGAGTTTTCCCCATTTACATTTACATATTGTAGTCCATCCTGAAGATAGTCCTTGAACCACTGTAGTGCTATATGCCTGACACCATAATGCTCCAACTTCCCAAGTAAAGTAGAGTGATCAATCGTATCAAATGCCTTTGTGAGATCGGGAAAAACGCCAATACCAATTTCTCCCTTCTCAAAAGCATCGTTTACTTTCTCAAGCAAATCCAAAATGGCCATGCATGTATTGCTCTGTTCCCTGAAGCCATACTGTGAAGAAACCAGTATATTTTGTTTTTTTAAGTAGGCTACCTGTGGCGGTTCGGTGAACCGAGTGGAGAGGAGAGGAGGTTTTATTGGTATGATAGGAGGGGAAGCAGCGAGTTCGGGAGCCGGGGAAAGGTGGCTGGTGGAGGAGCGGCGCGACAGGGCAGACGAGCCTGCAGCAGCGGGAGAAGGCGGGCCGGTGACGGCGCAGCGGGAGCGGCGAGCGGGAGGCAGACAGGCACTGTGGCGGGAGGAGCGCGGGCGAGGAGATCGGCGAGGCGGGGAAGATGCCGGCGAGGAGGCGGAAGCGGTGAACGGCAGGCAGGCAGCGTAGGGGCGGCCAAGGTGCAGGCGGCGGTCAGGAACTCGACGGTAGGCAGCAGAGGAGCGGGCTCGGACGGGCACTGGGCGGCTGGAGGGAGAACGAGGACATTCAGAGGTTAACGACTAAAGGATAATGTAATCATGGCAGTCAATCTAAACAGAACAAAGGGTAGACTACTAGGAGCCACTTTTGTGATCCCGGCATGGAAGTCCATTGTTTCAGAGGGGTCTCGTTCACACCTCCTGTGGTGCAGCTGTGATCCAATCTTCCTGCATTCCTCTCCTGAGGGTCTTGTCATTAGCATGGTCTAAACTTCGGTTACACTTAAAGGATTTCATACATTTGACTATTAAAGGAATATAAGAGTTTGAGCTTAACATAGTTCATTAGATGTTGGTGCATCCAGTGTATGAAAATGTGATACTGTAAAATGCTGAGAGTGTGACTGGTGGAGTGAAACTGGTTGCGGGGGTTGTGCAGGAATGGAATGTTTTAGAAGCAGACGGTGCTGAGCGAGACGAGATGACTCCGGGAGCAGTGGACGAAGGAGCGGCCATCGGGGGATAGCACGACCAAGAGGAGTCGCCACGGGATTCGGCGGGAGAAGAAAGACCAATGAGAGCAAGCTAAAGTTAACTGCAGGATACACATAGCCAATAGAATCATGCCAGGATGCCTTTGTCTCTGTTCCATTTGCGTATTGTATAGTATGAATCATTACTGGGCAACTCGGAGGTAGAGTACATTCGCTGGTGGCAAGAGAGGTGTAGAGTTGTATTGAGAGGGACCCGAGACCCAGGTGCCATGTAGAAATCTGTGTATTGGGAATAAACCCACTTGTGCGTGAAAATGCCGGCTTCCTGATACCTTTCTATTGCAGAACGAGCGCGCATATTGTTGGATGAGTGAGAGTTGGGTAAGGTCGCAAATTGGAGTCAGATTACTAATTTGAGTTTACATTGGGTTAAAGTTAAATTCTAACATTGATATAAAGTTAAATTCCAACACGACGAATGCATGTTTCGGCAACCAGGCGAGAGCAAGGTGAACGACAACAAGAGCCAGGTACCACGGTTGGTCACGGGATAATCCGGCGTCTGGCTCCTGGCAGCGCTGAGCTTTAACCCCGCGGTGATTGCTGTTGATGAGCTGCAGGTGCGCAGGAGCCGACGCCCTCTCAAGCCGCAGGCGTGCCTGGCTGGAAACTGCCGGAGACCTGAAAACAACAATAACCTCGCCAGGCCCCCCAAACCCGAACCCCCACACTACCAGTCGCAAGTGGATTGCTCTTTCTAGTACTTTGGAAAGGGTTGGTAATATTGATATGGGCCTATAATTTTGCATTTCATTTATGTTCCCAGACTTATATACAGGTATTATTTTTGACACCTTCATTTGCTTTGGAACAACGCCGAGCTGGAGAGATAAATTTATTATATGAGCAAGTGGCTCAGCTATCACATGCACAATAGTTTTAAGAATCTTACTACTAATACCATCAGCACCAGTTGTGTGTGAACATTTCATCTTGTTTATAATATTGGTTATTTCTATTTGTCAAGTAGGAGTAAAATAGCATGAGTTGGGGTAATTCTTTTTTAGATAATATTTGTAATGTGAGCCTCCTGTTGTAGAAATTTGTTTTGATAGATTTTTTCCAACAGAGGCAAAAAAAATGTTAAAATTGTCTGGTAAATTATCTGCCTTAGTCGTTTTATTTGATTGGGTCTGCATTACGGCTTCAGGAAAAACTGGTGATTTTGCATTTCGGCCAATTACCTCATTCAGCACCTTCCAAGATTTCTTCTGATCGCCAGAAGCATTTTTAAATCGGTCAGAAAAATAGTTTTGCTTACTAACTCGTATTAGATTTGTTAATTTATTTTTATATCTTGTGTATTTGTATTTATTTATAATATTTGGACTTTTTTTATACTGTTTATAAAGTTTAGTCTTCTTTTCAATAGACTGTAGAATTCCTTTTGTAATCCAGGGATTTTTTAATTTCACTTTGTTTTATTATCCTTTCTGGAATAGTTTCATTAAAAGAAGCTCTTATTTCATGAGTTAGGTAGTCAAATGCCTTGTTTGGATCATTAGAACAATAAATAGCATCCCAGTTTTTTGTTTGGAGATGTTGAGTTAGGTTTTTAAGGGTTTTGTCAGTTAGAATCTGGACTTTTCTCTTGGTACATGGGACAAATGGCCTTTTGGTCCAGTTCATAAAAAACACAATGGGATAATGCTCTGTTATATCTGAATATAATACACCAGATTTACCTCCAGAGTTTTGTATATTGGTTATAATGTTGTCAATAATGGACCCACTTTTCTCTGTAACTCGGGTATATTTATCAATAGTTGCATAAAAGGATGAGGAGAAGAGAATATTTTGAAAGTCCATTCCTATTGTATCCCTATTTGATATGTTGATATTAAAGTCTCCCATAATAATGCAGTTTTTATTTGTCTGATTTAGAAGATGGAGAAGACTTTCAAGGTGAGCTCTAAATGAGCCATAGTCAGAATTGGGTGGCCGGTATATTGCTCCGATAATGAGACTTTTCCCCTTTGCCATTTTTATTTCGAGAAATAATGAATCAGAGTAACCATCATCAATAGTCACATCATTTCGCACTTTTACTAAGTAATTTGAATTTACACAAAGACAAACCCCCCCACCTATTTTACCAATTCTATTCTTGTAATGCAATATGTATCCATCTAAGTTATAAATATCTATATATGTTTGGTCATTCATCCAAGTTTCGCTACATGCAATAACATCAAGAATTGTGGCTGTACTAGCAAGCAACGAAACCAGCTCATCATGTTGTTTTTTAAGACTTCGCATATTTAGGTGCATGACTGAAAATGAAAAATCATTTTGTTTTAGATCTTCAGGGTTATAGTTGTAATTTGTAGTGTCATGATGGTACTGTTCAAATTTATCATACTCTCTACTACAATTAATATCAATTAATCCCATACCTTATATATATATATATATATATATATATATTTATTTATTTTTTAACCTATTCAGAACATTACAATTAATTGAGCCTAGGACCTTACTATTGTTTACCCTGCCCAACTTGATATGTTTGTATCTTCTATGGCCTATGTGGAGAATGTGTTTTGTCATATTTGTCCATGAAGTGCAATCTGGTTTGTCATCAGTTTGACCTGAGCAGACTGAATCTGTTTGTTTTGAATGAGAGTGTGGGTCATGAAAATATTATGTGTGCAAGTTTGAGGACTTACATTCAAACTAAGTAATGTAAATTTAGCATATGAGAATAATATAATGAATCAGTAAACACCATGACTACAATCCCAGTCAATCCTATCTATGCACAGTACTTCTACTTTCGTTTGATAAATGCTTTTTGTTTAATCAATGTTTTGTGGCAGACATTAGGACCATGCCTCTCACCCAGCAGGCATACTTTTTGGGGGCGTGTTCATGAAAATGTTTTTGGCGCAAATTTATGATTGTGCATTATTCCCTTGTTGGCAGTCTTCAAATAAAGACGTGTTTCCAGTCAGACGTGTGTGCATTCCGACTGCCACATTGGTGACCCCGACGCTGAATATGTTTCAAGTAGCTGATGAAGAGGTGTCTTCCTTGGCCATGTCGCCCCAACTCCCGCATCTTGCAGCCATAACAGCTACCGTTAGGCTACCGGAGTTCTGGCAGAGCGATCCGGCTTCGTGGTTACAGCACGTGGAAGCGCTTTTCCACCTTCGTGGAATCACCACCGATGACCCGAAGTACTACATGGTCGTGGCGTCGACCAACTGATTACACGTCGTGTTATCCAGCTATTGCGTGCACCCCCACAAAGCGGGAAATACGACGTGCTCAAGCAGCTTCTCCTTCGAAGGTTCGGTTTATCGGCCTCAGAGAGGGCGGACAGGCTCCTTTCCCTGCCCGGTTTGGGCGATGGCACGGCAGTGGATCTCATGGTCAAAATGCTGTCGCTATTGGGCTCGGATGAGGGCGGATTTATTTTCCCGCGACAGCTACCATCTCCGGTGCGCGCGGTGTAGGCTAACTCCGCTTGTCTGGCAACCGGCGATTATCGAGGCTTGGCTGAGGAAGCGAATCGAGTTCTGCTGGCTACAAGACGGTTCGCCGTGCAAAGTGTGGCGGCTGATTCCCCTCTTGAGGCGACATCAGACGTGGATCCGTCAGCGGTGGCGGGAGTGGTCGTTCGAAAGCGGCGCGAGAGAGCTCTCTGTTTCTTCCATCAGCGGTTCGGCGCCAAGGCTCGCCGTTGTGTCCCCCCTGCAACTACGAGGCTCCGGGAAACCCCAACGCCGGCGTTCAGTAGCGGCTGTGGGCGGCGGCAAGAAAAACGAGCTGCTTTTCATCACAGACTCATCGTCAGGAAGACGTTTCCTGGTGGACTGCGGGTCGCAAGTCAGCCTGCTTACACTCTCCGCCGCGGACAAGGCGGGCGGTGTTTGCGGACCACCCCTGTGTGCAGCTAACGGCTCGCCCATCATCAGCTTTGGTTCCAGGTTGATGTGCTTTCATGGAGGTGATTTCCAGTGGAGCTTTCTTGTGGCCTCGATCACGGTTCCAATTATCGGCGCGGATTTTCTGTGTGCACATGGACTGCTCGTAAATGTCCCTAACCGCCGTTTGATTGACGCTGTATCTTTTGCTTCTTTTTCGTGTGAGGCTGGGGGACTCGGGCCATTAACGCATGCAAATCATTTGGCATCGGGTGACATTTATCAACGTTTGCTGACAGACTTTCCGTCGCTAACTACTCCCGCTTTTTCCACCACCGACACAAAGCACGGGGTAAAGCATTTCATTCCCACGGTTGGCCCGCTAGTTTTTGCCCGCATGCGTCGCCTTGACGCGGCCAAATTGGCTATTGCGAAAGGAGAGTTTGCTACAATGGAGCGTTTGGGAATTGTGAGGCGTTCTAACAGTCCGTGGGCCTGACCCTTACACATGGTGCGTAAAAATGATGGTTCCTGGCGACCTTGTGGTGATTTACGTCAGCTTAACAATGCGACCACGCATGTCCGTTACCCGATTCCACAAATATAAGATTTTTCCGCTCGTTTGGCGGGCACTGCCATTTTTTCAAAAGTGGACTTGGTCCGTGGCTACCACCAGGTGTCTGTGCGGGCCGATGATGTACCCAAAACCGTGGTGATTACCCCGTTTGGGCTTTTTGAATTCCTGCGCATGCCTTTTGGACTGAAAGGGGCAGCACAGACTTTTCAAAGATTGATGGACTATGTTGCGCGACCTTGACTTTGTGTTTGTATATCTCGACGACATTCTGGTGGCCAGTCCTTCACCAGAGGAACATCTGTCGCACTTAGCAGAGGTTTTTAAGCGTCGTGATTCGCATGGCCTGATCGTTAACCCAGCGAAATGTCAGTTTGGTCTGCCTGAGATCGATTTCTTGGGCCACCGGATTTCAGCACAGGGCGCGGTCCCCTTTCCCGCCAAGGTGAAGGCAGTGGTGGATTTCCCTCGTCCAGCCTCGGTTAAAGCGCTGCAGGAGTTTTTGGGCATGGTTCATTTTTATAACCGGTTCCTTCTGCGTGCAGCCCACCTCCTGCAGCCTCTTTACGGTGCCCTAAAAAACAAGAAGGGTAATGATCCTATTGAGTGGTCTCCGCAGCGGGAACAGGCTAAGGACGCCCTCGCAGGTGTGACCCTCCTGGTCCACCCGATCGCGACTGCGCAAGTGGCTTTGACT
Source organism: Idiotropiscis lumnitzeri (assembly GCF_059441095.1). Classification (NCBI taxonomy): domain Eukaryota; kingdom Metazoa; phylum Chordata; class Actinopteri; order Syngnathiformes; family Syngnathidae; genus Idiotropiscis; species Idiotropiscis lumnitzeri. The sequence continues at coordinate 3,453,274 of NC_142395.1, read as the reverse complement.
ACAGATGGATCTGATATAGCTGTAGGGGCAGTGGTTGAGCAGCTTGTGGCGAATGTTTGGCAACCTCTTGCGTTTTTCAGTCGTAAGCTGCGGGATAACAAGCGCAAGTATAGCGTTTTTGACCGAGAGTTGTTGGCATTGTACCTTGCGACGCGCCACTTACATTCGCAATGTCGAAGGTTACTGAACCATGGTCGGCCCGCCAGCAACGGCACTTAGCGGCCATTTCTGAGTTTACGACAGACGTTCGGCACGTGGCCGTTAAGTGTAACCCTGTAGCTGATTGTTTATCGCGCGCGATTGTATATCCAGTCCAGCTCGGGGTTGATTTTTCAGAAATGGCTGCTGACCAGTCCGATGAGCCTGGTTTTTGATTCGATCCACTCCCTGTCACACACTGGCGTCCGTGCATCAGTCAAGCTGGTTGGGGCCAAGTTTGTCTGGCCCAGGCTTCGTAAAGACGTCAGGTTGTGGGCAGCGGCTTGTGTAGCATGTCAGCGCGCCAAAGTCCACCGGCACACCAGGTCAAACCTTGAACCTTTTCCGATTCCGGCAAGGCGGTTCGCCCATGTGCACGTGGACTTGGTAGGTCCCCTCCCCCCTTCGCAGGTTTTTACGCATCTACTCACAATGGTGAACCGGACGACTAGATGGCCAGAGGCGGTCCCTCTGTCCTCCACAACCACGGTAGACATAGCGCATGCGTTTCTGTCGTCCTGGGTCGCGTGTTTTGGCACGCCGTCCGATATCACCTCAGACAGAGGCCCCCAGTTTGTGTCCGAGCTCTGGTCGGCCTTGGCGGAGTCTTTGGGTGTGCGCATACACCGCACTACTGCCTACCATCCACAGGCTAACGGTCTATGTGAACGTTTTCACCGATCACTTAAAGCTGCGCTGCGGGCTGCGCTGCGAGCTGCGTTATCGGGCGATAACTGTGTTTTGACCGTCTTCCGTAGGTTTTGCTTGGCTTACGTTCAGCGCCGAAGGAAGATCTGTGTGGCGGACATTAGGATCATGCCTCTCACCCAGCAGGCATACTGTTTGGGGGCGTGTTCATGAAAATGTTTTTGGCGCAAATTTCTCTTGTTGGCAGTCTTCAGATAAAGACGTGTTTCCAGTCAGACGTGTGTGTTCATTCCGACTGCCACAGTTAAACATATTCAGTAAATATGAACCTGCTAAATTAAATAAATTAAATAATTGATCTTCTGTCCCGTAAGTGTTTAAAATAATGCCAGCAATCGTAATACAATCCTTCAATCCCCTTGTCGGCTTCATTTAATGAGGCCGAAAAATTTCTCACCATGAAAATGAAAACGCAACCTGTGGCAAAAAATGCATGCGGCAAGAAATATACTATGACCCCCTGTCTACCCCACCCCCTAGTGGAGTCGATCCCAATCAAAGTTATATTAGACAACAAAAAGTAACAAATTAACTAGTGCCGTCCCGCGATTAAATTTCTTAACTAAATAATCGGAACAATACCATAATTAATTGTACTAAATCACCTTTTTCAACTTGTTTGTGAAGCTTGTATCAGTCACTTGAATAATATATTGTAATTAACGTAAACCCACCAAATATTATATCTATTTCAATTCCCAGACTGTTGTAAAAGCTTTCTTCGAATATAATCTAAACCGTGGCATCCTCACAGGCATTGCCCCCAGAAACAATTCTCCAACGTATAAATTTAGTTTTGCCGATAATCACCACAATCCAGCAGTGTTGGTTCGCAATAATGTCCGAATGATATCCAGCTAATATGGCACAATATTAGAATTTGGCTTCGCAACATGGGCAAATCATTCCTGAATTAAAAAAAATTTTGTTTCCTGAGTTCAAATATCTAATTGTGTTTAGGGATTACAAACTAACGCTAATGCTCCAATTTTGACAGTTTTTTGACACATCTTTAAAGCAACCCAAATGAAATAGTACCCATTTATGATAAAAATAAAAAAATAAAAAATCCCCAAACTATAATAACGCAGATACCAAATTAAACTATTTTTTACGGAAAGAATCGTTGCTCTCCAAGACGTAGACAGCTCCAAGACCGCTGCAGTCTTCACCTCCTATTGTCTCCCGAATGCCTCCCTCCACCTCCAGGCCGTGCCCACACTGATTCTGTCAACTGGGGGAGGGTGTAGAGACAGTAAAAACAATCGCGGAGATGTGGAGCCGAGCCCCAAATCAGTCGGGCCCTGGGTCCACAACACCTCTAGCAGAGACACACACACAGAATTACCTCTTCCGAGTGACCCTTCTCGGGAAATTTAGTGATGTTCCCAAAACCGAAGAATTTGTAGTGGGTGTTGAAATATGATACCCTGATAGTGACACGGAGTATTCAACAAATATGGGGCCGAGATCTTTAGTATGATGACGCGCATCAATAGTCGATGTGATTTGTGGCTCGGCGAAAGTAAACAATTCATACCATTTCCGCTGCTCAGGGACAAGGCACACATGCGAGGCAACGCCGGTAGACATAACAAATATACAATCCTAATTTAAGATTTACTCCTGACTAAATTTGGATGAATGCATCTTGATAAACCAAATCATGTGTGTGATCACATGTACAATGTAATGTGTCAATAGGTGAATTGAATGGGTGGAGGGTGCTATACCACTCAGACCAGAGAAGGAACAGGGCATACCCACCGCGGGAGGATGGAGAACCAGGTTTCAGAGCTGCCCTCCGATGTTTCAGTTTAGTTCAGCCACTGGGAAGGAAGAGAGCACGACATATGCTCCCTCCGAAGGATGTGCACAGTCAAGTTCAGTCCCATCCGGAAATGCCACTCGAATTCCAGTGTTCGTTCAGTCTAGGGCAGTGACTCAGGCAATCTCGAGAGTCCACATGGCTCACTGGGAGATGCGGAAGGAGCTCATAGCTCGCCCCAATATCCAGCACCATCGAAAACTTGTCCATCCACCGTCCCCGGAATGCGGGGACCTGCCAGTCCTCGAACACTGAAGCTCCGTGGCCCCCTGTCATGGAATGGGGTACCAGCGGGTTGGTGTCAAGAGTGCGTTGGGAGGCAATGCAAGCATAGTTGGAGGAGTGGGTAACGGTGGCGCCCCGTGTGCTGGTGGAGCTCTTTACGACAGATATGGCACCGGACCAGAGGATGGCACATTCCAGAAAGTGACTCGTTATGGACAGCTCATCACCCAGTGACCCCACACCCCACAGCAAGAGCACACCCCACTCACAACCCCTGTCTATAACCACCCCTACCTCTGTTACCGCAATCCCGACCTCGTTGACTGCCCTGCTACGGACAGCCAGTCTGCTGTGGCGCCGCGTCACCCGAACCTTGCCTAGGAGCAGCAGTAGTGGAAGGAGCAGGTCCAATGGGAGCCGTATGCGTCGGCTGCTGCCTTAGCTGCTCCCCCTTTTTTTATTTTTTTTTTATTTTTATCTCTCTTGGCCTCCTAAACCTGCAAGTACAACAATTTTTAGGAACGCTCCTTAATCCAATCCCATATTTTCCTTTTCTGATGTCGTGCAAAATTATGTACAAAATGTGTTCTACTTAGACCGATTAGCATTTTTTCATTGATGGACTGTTTCGCGTGATGTGTGCAACCGGAAGGGACACACCCTTGTGGACGGCCAACTGGAACAGCTGTGTAATGACGACATTATTGGATGGGTCACTGCCAGAAGTCTCACTCCATTCACGTCTCGCCCTGGCCACATAGACCAGGCCTGTCTCCCCTTTCCCCACCTGAAAGATACAGCCCCAACGGGGCCAGAAATATCTGATGCACGGCACGGCCAATCTCACCTGACGTGTCCCCATTCAGCTGGTGACCGTCATGCTGGTCTGTAGGTCTGGCCTCGGCCTCAAGTAATGACAGTTCCTGACAAGTAAATTTTGTCCCGAATGTAACTCTGGCATCCCCCTACGGATAACCTACCCTTGCATTAAGTGAGTAATTTTTTCATAAAAACAGCGCCACCGCCCCCTTAACTGAAATTAACTTCAAGTATCACTGCTGTGGTGCCGTATATTATGGAAAAGTCTAAACAATACAACAAAATTCTGCCCTATCCTGGACTGGGTGTGTGTTATCTAGTCGCGCACCCAATGTGAATAATAATAAAACCTGCGGGGCACATGAGCAGCAACTATATCCTATATCTCCCTCCTTGTTGAGGAGAACCTCCGGTATGGGTGTGGTGAGGCACTATTTGAAGCGTTCTCCAGCCTTCTGGTCACACAGGTCTTATGTCACCTCAAACCTGTGGAGAGAACTGGAGGAGTGGCACTTGCCAGCGAGACGGGGTAAATTACCTCCCTTCTGAAACTTTCAGTTTTGCATAAATTTTGTGTAATAACGTCAATCAATCATTCACTTGATTTTTTTCTTTCTCCAATAACAATTTGAAAATCAGTACTTGGGAGTGCAATAGGGATTCAGGTTGATCAGACCTGTCCACCCATTGCATCCTACGTGCTGTTAGGGCTTGCCGGTGCCCTCAATCAGGTTTCTTTCCTGAGGCCCGTCCCTTAAACATTCACTCAAACCACATAGACACACAAACACTTTTTCTTTCACACTTTCCTTCACCAAAAAGATACTTTCCAATTCCACACAGAGACCCCTTCCTCTGCGCTGCCGCCTTGATTTCACTGAGATTTGTGCTGGCAGATCCTTAATTTTGCCTCAATTTAGCCAGCGTATGCCAAAGTTTACAACTGTGGGTCTCTTGATTTTCCCATTCAGTCCCCATGATCTCGTTTCTCCTGTTCCCCCTGGACGTGGCTGACGATCCTGCACCTAATAATCAATTTGAACCTTTCCAATCGGGTTTTAGAGCCGACCACTCTACTGAGACAGCCCTTGCTTAAGTTACTAATGATCTTCTCATAGCTATGGACGCCGACACCTCATCAATATTACTCTTACTCGATCCTAGCGCCGCTTAGACATCGTTGATCATAACATATTATTAAAACGTGTGTTGGCTTTTCAGGTTCAGCCCTTTCTTGGTTTAATTCGTATCTGTCGGAGAGGACGCACCGTGTAATTCATGGCAATGCGACTTCAGATCTTTGTAAGATCACATGTGGAGTTCCGCAGGGATCGGTACTTGGACCTCTATTGTTTAGCATCTACATGCTACCGCTTGCTGACATTATACGGAAATATAACATTAGTTTTCACTGTTATGCTGATGATACGCAGTTATACATGCCGTTGGATATAATGAATCCGCGCGCTTGCTATAAATTAGAGGCATGCCTTGCCGAAATTAAACAATGGATGTCTTTCAATTTTTTGCGTCTTAACTCAGATAAAACCGAGAAGCTCATCATTGGACCAGCGCGTCATCGGTAACTTTTCAAAGACACCACTCTGAGTATCGATAAATGTAATATTGCCCAAAAGGGTTGAACAAAAAATCTCTGTGTTATATTTGACGCAACTATGTCATTTCAAATGCACATTAAAAATATTACTCGAACTGCGTTTTTTCATCTGCGTAACATTGCTAAAATTCGCCCAATTCTATCAACGTGTGACGCAGAAATCTTAATCCATGCGTTTGTTACGTCTCGCCTCGACTATTGTAACGTTTTGCTCTCGAGTCTCCCCATGTCTAGTATTAAAAGTCTGCAGTTAGTTCAAAATGCAGCAGCTAGACTCTTAACTAAGACGAGAAAGTTTGATCATATTACCCCGATATTAGCCAATTTGCATTGGCTTCCGGTCCACTTGTGATGTGATTTTAAAGTTCTGCTACTTACTTTTAAAATATTGCACGGCTTACCACCTTTCTATCTTGTTGACCTCGTGGTACCATATGTTCCGTCCCGAAACCTTCGCTCACAAAATGCTGGTCTTTTAGTGATCCCGCGAACCAAAAAGAAGTCCGCAGGTTCTAGAGCGTTCTCTATTCGGGCACCAATGCTTTGGAATGCACTACCCTCAGATATTAGAGGCGCCACCTCAGTAGAAATGTTCAAAACACTATTAAAGACGCATTTATACTCTTGTGCATTTAGCTGAACTATTTGTTGGCCTTTTTGCTGCCGCTTTTTTTTTCTCTTTTATTCTTTTCTGGCCCCTTTTCCCCCGGTTGGGGGATTAGGTGACGGTGACCCACTAGGAAGTTTAAGGCATTGACCAACTGGGCATGCACCTGTTTCAGTGATGTCGTCTTCCTGCAGCGCGACATTTGATCAATTTATTTATATACTTTAGCATCTAATTTAATTATTTGTTGGCCTGTTTACTGCCGCTTCTTCTCTTTTCTGCCCCCTATTCCCTTGCTTGGGAATTAGGTGATGGAGACCTGCTTTGAAGATTACGGCACTGACGAACCGGGAAGGGACCTGCTCTGCCGAAGTCGTCTCCATGCAGCGCCTCTTCTGATTTCCTTATAGTTCAGTACTTCGTTGAACTACTTGTTGGCCTGTTTACTATTTCTGTTCTTTCTTTTCTGTTCCCAATTCCCCGACTTGGGAATTAGGTGATGGTGATTTACTTGGAAGTGGCTGTTCTGAATTTACACCAACTGACCGGAACAAGATTGAAGGCTCATCCTCGGATATGCTGCCATGGATATTACGGCCCTGGATGAGGACCCACTCCACTGAAGTCATCTTCCTGCAGCACTTCATTCAATTGACTCACATTATCTCATCTACTATTGCATAGCATCATTGTATGTGTTAAAAGTTGCCCAGTTGGCATCCATTGCAGCCTGGTCATCCTGGAAGGGGGATTCCCCCTTCTGTGGCCCCTTCTCAAGGTTTCTCACTTTTCCCCAAATGGGGTTTTTGAGTTTTCCTTGCCCTCCTGGGGGTTAAGATCGGGGATGTCGATTGTGGTTATGTAAAGCCCTTTGAGACTGTCTGTGATTAAGGGCTATACAAATAAAATTGACTTGACTTGACTTGACTGTGACGTCAAACACCTCATAGATGCGGATGTGAGCAGTCTGATATTTATGGAATGCTGTCATGTCAGGGTCCGCGTCATACAGTCATAAAACGTCTGTCGTCTACCTTTGTCACATTTAATACACATCAGTAAATAAATCATCTACAGAACTATTTAATCCAACTTTATATTTGGTAAACCAATCTCCAATTGCTAGATATTTCCCGTTCTAAGGATTTTCTTTCAACATGATCCTAGAATATTTCAATTAAAACCTATCCCAAAACCATAATCCCTTTGCTTAAAACTTTAAATTTTAGTAAGACTGGCGCTGTTCTGCTGTCCTTCAGGTGTCTCTTGTATGTTTTCGTATTTTAGTTTGTGTTCTAATTCCCTGCTAATTTATATATCTTATTAATTACTTTATTACCTGATATGGAAAGTGAAATGCGCTATATCAATTAAATTGTAATTCTTTATGTCCCAAAAAATTTTTAAATCCCAACTCGCCCGCACACACAAAGAGTGAGAGAAAAAGAGAGAGAGAGAGAGAGAGAGAGAGAACATGAGAGAGTTAGGGGCAGGGAAATCGAAAAGGGTCTTAATGTTTTGAGTTGATGTTTAGATGCACGGCTCTGAACAAAGACGTTCGTTTTCTATAGGACTAATTAATTCTACAAATTTAACAGGTCTTATCAGGAGCTATATAAGTGGCCAGTGCTTATGTTACTAAAAAGTCCTTAACAGCGGGTGACACATCAATCTTGCAAGGAACAGACGTCACTTTGACCCAATCAAGGCTCATATTTTCTTATGGGGAACACAAATTCCTTTATTGACCTTAATTTATGCCAATGGATCCCTAAAAAATCACTTCATGCAACATAATAAGAAGAATCAAATTAACAATAACCTACAGAGAGTAGGCAGCAAGGAAAGTAAACAAAACTATAGTAGACCAAACTACTAGCGATGTTTATCAGCCAAAGGGAACACAGACACACACACGCACACACACGCACGCACACCCCCGCCCAGATGTGGTTTCCAACACGAATTCTAATTAAGAATGACACCCAGAAGCAGTTTCTCTTACTCTAGTAATATCAATACCATAAATGTCAATTTGAACACTCATGACTCTCCTACTGTTACTGAATAACATGAAATTTGTTTTGAATTAATAATTACACTAATTAATTAGATAATTTATTTTAATCCAACCTGATTTTTATTCTTTTAAATTCTTGTTTCAACCCCTTCAGCACCTGTAATATATTCCCTCAAAAATTAAAATAAACATAAAAATATTATTTATCCCCACAACTGCTCCCTATTTTCTAAATAACTTAAAAATCCCTTTGAATGCAACTCCTCCGTAACCATATTTGCTCAGTTTTTAAGGAGTACACTATAATCCAAGGTATCAAAAGCCTTTTAAGGTAAACAATAACACTTACAAAATGTTCTTATCTAATACAGTTGATATTCCTTCCGTTAATTCCATACGTACCCTCAATGTGGAGTGCGTACTTCTAAATATTGTATCGCTCTATAGATTTGTCTGACCTAATTTTAAACAATTTTTTGAATAACTTACATCACAGCCATTGGCCTGTGGTTTTGAAAAATAAAATCATGTTTATCCCCATTTTTCTAAACTGGAATAACTTTTGCCATTTTCTTTTTGCCTGGAAACCCCTACATAGATGATTGACTACAAATATATGCCAAAAGTCCAACAACCAGTTCAATATCACCCTTTACCAATCTTGTCACTTGCACAACTTTCCACAACATTCAACATCTTCTTTTTCTCACGTGCCTCTCCTTCTTGTCCGCTTTCACAACCTTCTCAACCTTTTCTTCCAATTTTATGTCTGCCAATGCTGTCGCCACTGTCGCCAATTGATGCACACTACATCTGTCCTCCTCTACCATTGCCAATTCTATTTCCATTTTACCTTTCCGAATCCATTTAGCTTTATCTTTTGCCTCTTTCAATTGTTTGATGTCATTCAACATTTTCCTCTCTTTCTTTTGCAACTGCTTAGCCAACTTAATCATATCCCATGTTCCCGGTTCTCTGCGGAACAGGTCATCCTTTTGTAATTTCAAAAACACCTTCCGATCCCTCTGTTTTTCTTTTTTTATCTTTTTCTCCTCAACTCCACTCATTAATTGCGTCTCCAACTTCACATAATGTCCATCAATTTCTTGCCACACACCATCGCTTTCATACGGTTCATCGCAACCGAGCCCCATATCACACCTTTCTCCACTCATCCTGAACAATCCACCCACGTGCGTCCCGGCCAAATATCAAACAAAACAGTCCAAATTGTATCACACCAGTCACACCGCTTCCACTTTCACACTCTAAAATACAAAATCTAACTTTTTGTTGCTACACCGACTTTGTGATCAGCAAATACCAAATTTTACACCGTATCAGGACCACGAATAGTACCAAACTATTCCAAATAGTACCAAACTATTTGCGTAGGAAGTAAATACCAAATTTTACACCTTCCTACCGAACCGCGAATAGTACCAAACTATTCCAAATAGTACCAAACTATTTACGTCGTGAGTAAATACCAAATTTTACACCTCACTACTGTCCACAAAATAGTACCAAAACCTTCCTATTTCAGTAGTAAGTAAATACCAAATTTTACACCTTACTACCATCCACACATTTATTATACAAAATCCAAATTACCGCCCTTTTCCTCTGTTCAATTTAGTAGTCCTCAATTGTGCAGAATTTAGACTTTAAGTAACAGGCATTCTGCTTACCTGTTAGATGTGGCCACCAGAGGAAAACAGGTCCAATTTGCGATGTCCGTTTTAGCAGGTTGTCACCTGGTGTGGATGTGGACGCTGGGTTCCAAACCCTGAGGTTCTGTGGTTCTTTCCTGTGGTCTGTGGTCTCTCAAAGTCTTCCCTCTCATCACGGCAGGGTCACCAAAAATTGTTGGAATTTTAACTATTATCTGACTCCATGAACAAAACACGACTTACATTCATCCAACAATTATGCGTGCTCGTTTTGAGAGAGAAATGACCAGGAAGCCGGCGATTTCACACGGGAGCGGATTTATTCCTAACAGCAGATCTAGTACAAAGTCTGGGGCTTGGTTCCTACTATTACAGCTCTGCGCGTCTCTGTACCCAACAGATGACGACAACACATTCGGGAAAAAATTTACTTGTCAGGAACTGTCCTTACTTGAGGTCGAGGCCAGACCTACAGACCAGCATGACGGTCACCAGCTGAATGAGGACACTTCAGGTGAGATAGGCCGTGCCGTGCATCAGATATTTCTGGCCCCGTTGGGGCTGTTGTTGCTGTATCTTTCAGGTGGGGAAAGGGGAGACAGGCCTGGTCTATGTGGCCAGGGCGAGACGTGAATGGAGTGAGACTTCTGGCAGTGACCCATTCAATAATGTCGTCATTACACAGCTGTTCCAGTTGGCCGTCCACAAGGGCGTGCCCCTTCCGGTTGCAGACATCATGCGAAACAGTCCAATGAAAAACTGCTAATTAGAACACATTTTGTGCATAATTTTGCACGACATCAGAAAAGGAAAATATGGGATTCGATTAAGGAGCGTTACTAAAAATTGTTGGACTTGCAGGTTTAGAAGGCCAAGAGAGATATTTTAATATTAAAAAAAAAAAAAATTAAAAAAAAGGGGGAGCAGCTAAGGCAGCAGCAGACGCATGCGGCTTCCATTGGACCTGCTCCTTCCACTTCTGCTGCTCCTAGGCAAGGTTCGGGTGACGCGGCGCCACAGCAGACTGGCTGTCCGTAGCAGGGCGGTCAACGAGGTCGGGATTGCGGTAACAGAGATAGGGGTGGCTATAGACAGGGGTTTTGAGTGGGGTGTGCTCTTGCTGCGGGGTGTGGGGTCACTGGGTGATGAGCTGTCCATAACGAGCCACTTTCTGGAATCTGCCATCCTCTGGTCCGGTGCCATACCTCTTGCACAGAGCTCCACCAGCACACGGGGCGCCACCGTTACCCACTCCTCCAACTATGCTTGCATTGCCTCCCAATGCACTCTTGACCCCAACCCGCTGGTACCCCATTCCATGACAGGGGGCCGCGGAGCTTCAGCGTTCGACGACTGGCAGGTTCCTGCATTCCGGGGACGGTGGATGGACAAGTTTTCGATGGTGCTTGATACTTGGCCGAGATATTCCACGCGCTGTGAGCTCCTTCCGCATCTTCCAGTGAGCAACAACATTATGCTCCTTGTGGACTCTGAGTCACTGCCATTGACTGAACGAACACTGGAATTCGAGTGGCATTTCTGGATAGGACTGAACTTGACTGTGCACATCCGTCGGGGGAGCATATGTCGTGCTCTCTTCCTTCTCAGTGGCTGAACTGAACTGAAACATCTGAGGGCAGCTCTGAAACCTGGTTCTCCATCCTACCGCGGTGGGTATGCCCTGTTCCTGCTCTGGTCTGACTGGTGTAGCAACCTCCACCCATTCAATTCACCTATTGACACATTACATTGTACATGTGATCACACACATGATTTGGTTTATCAAGATGCATTCATCCAAATTTAGTCAGGAGTAAATCTTAAATTAGGATTGTATATTTGTTATGTCTACCGGCGTTGCCTCGCATGTGTGCCTTGTCCCTGAGCAGCGGAAATTGTATGAATTGTTTACTTTCGCAGAGCCACAAATCACATCGACTATTGATGCGCGTCATCATACTAAAGATCTCGGCCCCATAGTTGTTGAATACTCCGTGTCACTATCAGGATATCATATTTCAACAGCCACTTACAAATTCTTCGGTTTTGGGAACATCACTAAATTTTAAAATTTCCCGAGAAAGGTCACTCGGAAGAGGTAATTCTGTGTGTGTGTCTCTGCTACAGGAGTTGTGGACCCAGGGCGCGACTGATTTGGGGCTCGGCTCCACAGCTCCGCGATTGTTTTTACTGTCTCTACACCCTCCCCCAGTTGGCAGAATCAGTGTGGGCACGGCCTGGAGGTGGAGGGAAGCATTCGGGAGACAATAGGAGGTGAAGACTGCAGCAGTCTTGGAGCTGTCTACGTCTTGGAGAGCAACGATTCTTCCCGTAAAAAATAGTTTAATTTGGTATCTGCGTTATTATAGTTTGGGGATTTTTTATTTTGATCATAAATGGTTACTATTTCATTTGGGTTGCTTTAAAGATTTGTCAAAAAACGGTCAAAATTGGAGCGTTAGCTCGGGGCTTAATTTGTAATCCCTAAACACAATTAGATATTTGAACTCAGTGAACTAAATTTTATTTAATTCAGGAATGATTTGCCCATGTTGCGAAGCCAAATTCTAATATTGTGCCATATTAGCTGGATATCATTAGGACATTATTGCGAACCAACACTTGCTGGATTGTGGTGATTATCGGCAAAACTAAATTTATACGTTGAAGAATTGTTTCTGGGGGCAATGCCTGTGAGGATGCCACTGTCTAGATTATATTCGAAGAAAGCTTTTACAACAGTCTGGGAATTGAAATAGATAAAATATTTGGTGGGTTTACGTTAATTACAATATATTATTCAAGTGACTGATACAAAACCTTGAAAAAGGTGATTGAGTACAATAATGGTATTATTGCGATTATTTAGTTAAGAAATTTAATCGCGGGACAGCACTAGTTAATTTGTTACTTTTTGTTGTCTAATATAACTTTGATAAGGATCGACCCCTCTAGGGGGTGGGGTCGACAGGGGGTCATAATATATTTCTTGCCGCATGCATTTTTTGTGGCCACAGGTTGCGTTTTCATTTTCATGGTGAGAAATTTTTCTGCCTCATTGAATGATTGTATTACGATTGCTGGCATTATTTTAAACACTTACGGGACAGAAGGTAAATTATTTAATTTAGCAAGTTCATATTTACTGAATATGTTAAACATTGATTAAGCAAAAAGCATTTATCAAATGAAAGTACTGTGCATAGATAGGATTGACAAGGATTGTAGTCATGGCGTTTACTGATTCATTATATTATTCTCATATGCTAAATTTACATTACTTAGTTTGAATGTAAGACCTCAAACTTGCACACATAGGATTTTCATGACCCACACTCTCATTCAGAACAAACAGAGTCAGTCTGCTCAGGTCAAACTTTTGACAAACCAGATAGCACTTCATGGACAAATACGATAAAACACATTCTCCACATCGGCCATAGAAGATACAAACATATCAAGTTGGGCCGGGGAGGGCGTGACAGGAACGCGATCAAGAACACCAAAAAACATAACAATTTGATCTGGGAAAACATACACCACACAATCTGCACAAGATTACAGGGGAAGGATACGGTGAGACGGAGAGACTGCCGCCTGCCTGAAAAGGTCAGCATTGGACGTGGAAAGTGGACCGGGTCGGGGGAAGGAGCAAGGACGACCGATTCAACCTACATGACACTTGACATAGAAATCCTCCTATAAAATGTGAGGCTGGGCTGAGATCAGCGCGCCATTTTTCGATTGTGCTCGTTCGAGTACAGTTTCTCGTGAGATTAGGAAAAAGCCGCCCAGATATCTGTATTTGTACTACAGTGAACCCTCGCTACTTCGCGGTTCACCTTTCGCGGGTTCAGTGCTTCGCGGGTCTAAAAAATATTCGGGGGCATTGTAGTTTCGCCGAGCGGCACGACGGGGCGCTGGAGCGGTTAGACGGCCGGCGTGCGCCGAAGAAGAGCGTGGGCGAAGAGGAGAGTGGACGACGAAGAGCACGTTCCCCCGGACACGATTGGTGGCGACGTTTTGCGCGGTTCGGACCGTACCAGAGCTCCGGCCGGCGGGCGTGGCAGTTAAGCCGTAGAGGAGCACCTTCCCCAGCACGGGCGGTGCCAAGCGGCCCCTAAGTTTAACCGAATGGAAGCTCCGGAGGAGGAGGGCATGCTCGCGTCACAGTAAGCCGAAGAGGAGCACCTTCCCCGGGCACGGGCGGTTCCAAGCGACCCCTAAGTTTAACCAAATGGAAGCTCCGGTGGAGGAGGGCATGCTCGCGTCACAGTAAGCCGAAGAGAAGCACCTTCCCCAGGCACGGGCGGTTCCAAGCGGGCCCCTAAGTTTAACCGAATGGAAGCACCTCTTCCGCCGGGGCACGAGCGGAGCGCGAGGCTGTCAGTTATGAATGAATAAATGAATAAATAAATAAAGAATGCCACCTTTCATTTCACAGGGCACACTGGACGGCGTACCAGCAGGTAAAAGTCGGAGTAATTAAATAAATACAAAAAGAATGGCTGGGGAATAAAAAAATAATACGTTTTAATAATAATTTGTTTTTTTTGTTATAACATGAATTTCACTCTCTCTCTCTCTACCCGTATATATATATATATATATATATTTATATTTATTATATATATTGTATATTTTTTTAAGCATTTTTGAAGGTGCGCCGCTACTTCGCGGATTTTCAGTTTTCGCGGGTGGTCTCGGTCCCCATTAACCGCGATAACCGAGGGTTCACTGTATTTTCCTGAACTCCAGAAATCGAAGAAACTAAAATATCGGAACTCTGATCAGTTGTTATTGAGTCTTTATTTTGAATCTTTTCTTCTTGAGTACAAAAAACGAACATGCATTGGAGTAAGTTTGGCTTTTAAGGTTCATTAAGTAAATGATTCTCAATTTCTCGGTGGCTCAACTCCAACAGTTGATGCAACCAAGAAACAGCATGGGTCTATGGAGGACTGAAAGTGCCAAAATGTAATAAATAAATACACCATTAATTGTTTAATTAATTAATTAGATGTTTCATTTATTAATTAAAAATTGTCATTAATTAAATTAGCAATGATTAAATGTAAAAAAATGTATATAATTATTGCTGTATTTAATTAATTATTGCTGTTTTTAATGAGTTATTTCAGTTTTTAATTAATAATTTCAGTATTTAATAAATTATTTCTGTATTTAATTAATTATTTCTTGGTCCCGTGTTGCAGAGTTGTCAAACTTGCCCATCAAAGTTAGTGAGCAGGGCTCGACGCTGATGAACTCAAATCTTGTCTAAGCCATTGCTTTGGCCTGAAGTGGTTGCCAACATGGCGGCTACGATGATGGAGGACTTTCATGAGCTCCGTTGATTGAGCGGTCAAGGCTTGTATTTAGTTGTTTTACTTGAGTATTGAATTATTTATTCCAGTATTTTCACAAGACACTCGGTTAGCATCAGTCCATTATTGTGAAATTGATTTTCCTTGACTTGACGATGATAATGGCAATTTTAATGAAACATTTCATGTTGTTTTATTTATTGAATTTTGGCACATTCAGTCCTCCATATGAGTCAGCCCTCCCCGTTCAATAAATCATGGGGATTTGGTTCATTTCTCCCACTACAACGTGCAGTATAGCCATCTAGCTATGCCTCTAACCCAAAAAAATACACGTTCCCTAAAGTGTTAATGAATGTGTTTTGTGTTATTTGGCTACATTGTCTCTGTTGTGTTCCCGTGTGAGCGGCGCACATAGCAAGATAGCGGTAAAACAGACAAGCTAGGCAGTGCGTCCCCGGGACGCTATGGTCCGGCCCTCCAGCTCGGCTGGACGTCCATTTTCAGGGCAGGGGCAGGGGTGGATTTTAGTCTGACCCACGAATCGGCCCTCGTGCGTGTGATGGAGTCGCGAGGCGGCCAAATGTTAATCTCAAGAATTGCCTCAGAACCCGACAAAAGCGCCTGTCATTCCTGCTTCGGTTGCCTGACAGTGGTCGGGAGGGTGGGCGGGTGCAGGGGAGATCCCTCTCCAAGGCCGGAGTTACCTCTGGGATTACAGCCGGCGCACGTCGTCGAAAGGCAGAGAACTGTAACTCAATAACACGCCACAGGGAGACAAGGGGTGCACTGTAGCCTTGCTTTCATACACTTTCTCCTTTTGCTTCAATACTTTTCTTAATTCCCTCACACGTACTTCTCCCTCATCAGACCAACATACACGCACCTCTCCACTCTACTGCCCTCTTCCTCACACATAGGCACATCACAACCACACGTAACACACAAGCCTGTCAAAATACTCGCTCCACGCCACTACCAACTGTGCATACTTGCATTGGGCACGTTCGTGGAGAAGAAGTAAAAAAGAAGAATGAGACGAATAAGAATCTTCTTCTGATCTTCAATTAAACCTCTACGGCAGGCATCACCAAATGGATCCGGACCGCGGGATGGTTCGGAACGGACCCATGGCCAATCTATGATGAATTTTTTTTCAGGGCACATTCGCAAACGTTGGCGCTGCAATTCTAGTAAATACGAAAAAGGCGTTACTGATTTGAGCCAATCAAATCTTTTGTTTACGATCCACTGCCAATTGCGCAGCAGACCGGAAGAGAGTGCTGCTGACAGTATGCCTTGCTAAAAAGTTAGCGAGGTCGATGCGTCTTGTTTTAAATGAATGGACGGAGAAATTTAGTTTTGTTCTGGCTGCAGCCAATTCAAAACCAGTGTGCATCATATGCTCCGAAACCGTCGCAACATTGCGAAGCGGCACTACGAAACAAAGCACCGCCCTTTTTTGCAAAGTAATCTGCTGACGTTTGAGGTGAGCGCAGGCAAAAACATCGAACTTCGAGTGCAGTACAACAGATTTTTACATTTTCGTTTACATCCCAGCGGCATGCAAACGAATATTCAGTAAAAGTATCATGGATTTTGGGGAAACATAAAAAACGTTCAAGTGATGGGGAAGTTGTGAAGGAGTGCTTAAATGTGGTTGCACAAACATTATTTAAAGAAAAACACAAAGCCCAGATGTGTGAAATAATCTACCAAATCCCAATGGCCCTGACTTCGTTCCAACACAGATTTAAGTCACTGGCAGGGCAGTCACAAACTCATTTTTCTCATATATACATATATATATATACATATATATATATACATATATATATATACAAATATATATATATATAGAGGGGGCAATATAAAAATGTGTGCTGCCATATCTGAGAATGGTGTGGCCGCACATTCCCATTTCAGGTCGATACAGTACTGAAAAGATTGGCAATAACCCCTCCGTGAGCTGTCACCTTTCCGTGGTGGAGGGGTTCGCGTGTCCCAATGAACCTAGGAGCTAAGTTGTCGGGGGCTATTTGCCCCTGGTAGGGTCACCCATGGCAAACAGGTCCTAGGTGAGGGTCCAGACAAACCTCTAATCTCGTTGCACACTTGAGTGCAATGACAATAAAGGGATTTCTAATTTCTAAAAGCACGGCTCACTAAACCCCCTTATGAAGCACAACATTATTGGACCACGTTTTACCTTGCCCGGACGCGGGTCACCGGGGCCCCCCTCTGGAGCCAGACCGGGAGGTGGGGCTCATTGGCGAGCGCCTGGTGGCGGGGCCAAAAAGACAACGTGGGTTCCCCTTCCCATGGGCTCACCATTTGTTGGTGCCACAAGGGGTTGGGCGCTGTGTGAGCCGGGCAGCGGCAAAAGGCAGGGATCTTGAAGCTCTGATCCCCGGCTACAGAAACTCGCTCTTGGGACATGGAATGTCACCTCTCTGGCAGGGAAGGAGTTCCAACGAGACATAGTGGGGCTCACCACCACACACAGCCTGGGCTCTGGTACCAGTCCTCTTGAGAGGGGTTGGACACTCTTCCACTCTGGAGTTGCCCAAGGTGAGAGACGCCGAGCAGGTGTGGGCATACTTATTGGCCCCAGCCTTGGCGCCTGTACATTGGGGTTCACTCCGGTGGACGAGAGGGTAGCCTCCCTCCGCCTTAAGGTTGGGGGACGGGTACTGACTGTTGTTTGTGCTTATGCACCAAACAGCAGTTCAGAGTACCCACCATTTTTGGAGTTTTTCGAGGGTGAGCTGGAAAGCGCTCCCATGGAGACGCTCTCGTTCTGCTGGGGTACTCCAATGCTCACGTGGGGAATGACAGTGAGAACTGGAAGGGCGTGATTGGGAGGAACGGCCCCCTCAATCTGAACCCGAGTGGTGTTCTGTTACTGGACTTCTGTACTTGTCATGGATTGTCAATAACGAACACCATAAGGGTGTCAACATGTACTCTTGGCACCAGGACACCCTAGGCTGCAGTTCGATGATCGACTTTGTAGTCATGTCATTGGATTTGCGGCCGCATGTTTTGGACACTCGGTGAAGAGAGGGGCGTCGCTGTCAACTAATCACCAAGTGGTGGTGAGTTGGCTCCGATCGTGGGTAAGATGCCAGTCCGACCCGGCAGACCCAAACGTATTGTGAGGGTCTGCTGGGAACGCTTGGCAGAATCCCCAGTCATAAAGAGTTTTAACTCCCACCTCCGGCAGAACTTTGCCCATGTACCAGGGGAGGCGGGGGACATTGAGTTTGAGTGGACCATGTGTGTGGAGATGAGGTGCTGCTGACCTCGACTCTGGACGTTGTGTGAGTCGGTGGCGAGAATACTTCGAAGACCTCCTCAATTCCATCGATACGCCTTCCAATGAGGAAGCAGAGCCTGAGGACTCCGAGGTGGACTCACCTATCTCTGGGGCTGAAGTAACAAGTTAACAAGCTCCTCGGTGGCAACGCCCCGGGGGTCGATGAGATCCACCCAGAGTTGTCTCCCAGCTGGCTTGGTAACACCTGGGGATCCCTCCGGAAGAGCTAGAAGACGCGGCTGGGGAGAGGGAAGTCTGGACTTCCCTGCTGAAGCTGCTGCCTCCGCGACCCGACCCGGATATGCGGCGGATAATGGATGGATGGATGGACAGTACTAAAAAAAGGTCTTGGTTTTCATGGACTGCCTTTATATTAATGTGGTCCCATCAAACGAGAAAGGTCTCAGCTGCCACACTTTGTGATCATGTGGCACAATGTAAATTTACACCATGGGTCGCTAATCAGGGCCTGGTTTACTACCCAGCCAAGGATGCTTGCTCATCGAGCTCCGACAACCATACTCTCCTTGCTTCAATCCAATTGAGTTTTGTTCCACTTGGAAGTGGACAGTGTATGAACATCAGGCTTAAGACCACAGGGTTATGTTCCATGCAATGGATGCTGCATTTTCTTCTTTTGTTTTGCATAGCCAGATCAATTTATTGTTGTACTGCAGATGCAATTTCCAACAAACCTGCAAGTATGGGGCTCAACCAGTATCCAGTGTCTGTCATGTTATCAAAATCATAATAAACAAACTTTGTTATTGCCATGAGTCTAATAAGGGCAAGCTAACCTAAAAAAGGAAACAGATGGATGGCTAATAAAGCATTGTAATATTTTGAGGTAGCTGAGATGAAATTCCAGGTTTGTCATTCATATACAGTATTTATTTCCAGTGTTTGTTTTACATCACATCCAACATGAGACTTTTTGAGGCATTTTATTCGCCACTTCTTAACTGTATAACAGGCACTCATTGAATAATGCCGTCATTATGGATTGATCTCTCCCTCATCTTCACAGGACTTCTTGTATTCTCCAGGGTGTGATTCTTTTTCAGCAAAATGTTGGCAGTAATCCCAATCAACTTTAGCACCAGCATTGTGGTCTGGATGTACATCCATGCAATCCACAAAACTGCTGCCAGTGCTATCCAAGTCATCAGTATCAGAGTTGCAGTCTGACTCACTGTCAAGAAACTCATCCCACCATCTCATTTTATTGTTGTCAACCTCTTCATCTTTGTCATCCTCGCTGCTGGATCCCCTATTTAGGTCCTCCAACGGGACTTCCACATTGTCTTCCATCTCAACAACATTGTTGTTACCAGTGTTGACAGGCTGGATTGTGAGTTGCTGCAAAAGATGCCTCCTGCCACCAAAACTATCTACTAATCCAACATCCACCAGAAATTCAATGGGCTCCAAACCTGCATTCAATACCGGATTGACTGGCGGAGCATCTCCATTTATGATTAACCTTGGGTATAGGTTAAACTGTGGTCCTGCAAAGTCACATTGTACTTAGTTTTAATAGTCATACAGGTAGAGTGTCTAGTACCTTAAGAGAAAATGAAACATACGACTCACCCTCAGCAACATTGTTGCTTCTGTCTCCTCTTCCATCCATTTTTACTCCAAGAATATGTAAAAAGTTGAAATGTTTAAAATTGATGAATATATATTATATAGTATATAATACGAAGCAAAAGCAGGGTGGCAGTAAATTCAGCAATGCATCCTGAAGACCCTTCTTCTTGATGAGATTAAAATCGCATCATTTCCATTTTCCAGTTCAGTAAACCAGAAATGCTAGGGCCTTGTATCATCTTGGAAAGTTACAGCATATATGAGGCTTGCTCTCATCAGAGAGTGATCTGTATAAGTGAAGATTTACTGTTGCAAAAGCAGAAGAATGTGCAGTTTACTCACATGATGTATTTAAACATACTGCATCATACCGTGAATTTTCATTGGTCCAGATTAAGTCTTTTAATATTATGTCATTACCCATTGTTCTTTAATGACATCATTTATTATAGGCACAAGTTATTTGATCTGACTATGTTGCTGCGATGTCATCAGTTTGTTACGGCCTTTAGATATATTGAATAAAAACAAACTGCCAAGTAAGGACATAAGCAGATGTATAATAATGGTATTTTCAAGGATCAAAAATATATCACTCACAAGCAGCTAGGCTTCAGCAAACCGTGGCCGTTTAGCATATTCCAACAAGTTTTATGACACTAACAATAGAGTGCAGTTGGTTCATGCGATGCTATTCTGAATAGTTGTCATTAGCAAATAAAGCTTTCGTCTGCGCATTATTGGACATAATAATCTGGTGCTTGTGATTCACTTTGTGACACTGCCCTTTGTTCCTCGCCTCCTGATATGAATAGCCGCAATCGGAGTTAGCCTCAAGATTTTAGGTTTAAGCTAACATTCGACTGCTGCAAGTTTCCACTGCCTTTGAGTTAGCACCAGCAATAATAGAATGCAGTGCGTCCAGCATTCTGTAAAACATCGCAATTATCTGCCAAGTATTTATTTATTTATTTTTTTAAATATCCTTAACATTCACTGTTACATCCATAACGAGGGAGAATTCAGTGATATTTGTAACAAAATACAGACAAGCCGTAACAACTGGCAATTGTGGTTATGTATGAAAAGCGCTTTATAAGTAAAGTGTGATTGATGGATTGATTAATTCGTTGATACTGTGATAAATAGACAAGTGACCTCCATCTGTGCACACCATGCGGCTTTAAAATTACTGTTCTAATTAAAAGTAGTGACACATATAAACGTCTTCATTCAAAATGAGTCCTATTGGAATGACAAGTAAAAGTCAGAAGAGCCGTCCCCAGACCTCAGCATTAATAGCGGACAAGTAAGTTGAAGTTTTTGCAATTTTGCTTGGGGATAGGTATGGACATAAGGTTTTCACTTAGACTTAAAAAATAAAACAAAAACAAACATTTATAACTTTTTACTCATTCTCGTCAACCATCCGGCATTTCAGGAGAGGGAAGCAGTGCACCATTAACACTGTGTATCGTGGAGATGGGTGCTGCTGACCTCGACTGGGGATGATGTGAGTTGGTGGGGAGAATACTTTGAAGACCTCCTCAACTTCACCGACTCGCCTTCCTTTGAGGAAGCTGAGGCTGAAGACTCCGAGGTGGACTTGCCTATCTCTGGGGTTCAAGTAACTGAGGTGGCTAAAAGGCTCGTCAGAGAAAAAAAGCCCCAGGTATGGATAAGTTCAACCAGGTTGTGAGACTGTCATGGTTGACACGCCTCTAAAACACTGCGTGGACATCTGGTACAGTGACTCTGGATTGGCAGAACGGGGGTGGCGGTCCCCGGTGTGTCACAATTACAGAGGAATCACACACCTCAGCTTCCCTTTTAAGGTATATTGAAGGGTGCTGGAGAGAAGTGGCCATCGAGAGGTCGAATCTCAGATTCAGGAGGAGAGTGTGGTTTTTGTCCCGTCCTCGGAACAGTGGACCAGATCTATTCTCTGAGCAGGGTCATGCAGGATGCCCAACCAGTCTACATGTGTTTTATGGACTTGGAAAAGGCGTTCGACTGTGTGGCCCTGAGAGTTCGGTGGGGTGTGCTACAGGAGTACGGGGTACAGAGCCCCCCTAAAACGGACTGTTTGACCCCTGTACCACTGATGTTTGGTCCGCATTGCCGGCATGAAGTCGGATTTGTTTCTAGTGAGTGTTACACTCTGCCAAGGCTGCACTTTGTCACAGATACGGTACATTACTTTTATGGACAGAATTTCTAGGCGCAGTCGACGTAATGAAAGGGTCCGGTTTGGTGCTTTTTGCAGAAGATGTGGTACTGTTGGTTTCTTTAACACAAGAACAACCTAAAGACGGTCATTTGATACTTCTACCTACTGATACTAAAATTCTGTCCTTTGACACCACAACTTTTAGCTTGTAGCTGAGTCCTACAAAAAAAAGCACCAGGCACATAAAATAGCAACAAAAAAAAAAGTTATTTATTTTCGATTATGCATAAACTTTTGACCAAATGTTTAATAAACAAATGACCGAATGTTCAATAAAAACACATTGACTTAATTGGGTGAAATACAACATTTGTGGTGTCCTGCCAGATAAAAGAATGGATAGCTCATTAAAATGCTCAAAGCTCAAGTCATACAGATTTAGCATTTTTGTTTCTTATTTGATTGAGTCTAATCTGGTGGAGCAGAAATGACATTTTGTTTGTCTATTTGTTTTTGCTTAGTGTTCGTTGTTTTTCTGCATGTTCAACTATCTTTTCTTCCACATAGAGCCCCTTTCGGCGGCGGACAGCATTCATGTATTTGAGTGCCTGGTTAGAGGAGTCTGCCTTTTCTCCAAAGTGCAGGTATTCTTCCTCAGTGGTAGGAACCCAGTATGGATCGCTGCTGATCACCTGAGGAAGGAAGACAGATTGTGTGATTCCACAAACAATATTGGACATTAACAGAATGACGTTGTTATTAAAAACAACTTCTCTAAATGTCATTATATTATATCATTAAAATAAATTACTCTCATGTAAAAATCATTGAAAATCAGCATGGTGGGGAGAAGCTTAATGGCGTGATTGGCTGAATGTATGTGGCTGTAAATTCAGGCAACTTTTGAGTAATGACAGCTATTTTTGAAAATTAAACAAACAGATACTCTAGCCATTTAGTTTTCCCCGTAATTAAAAATTTTTTTGGGGCTTTTTAACAGTCAAAAATACGCTAATCCCTAATTTCTGGGGGCTAACTGAGACCACAAACCAGGGCTTGGCGATAAACCGAAAATTTACTAGTACCGAAATTTATTACATTAACCGACATCATTTTGCCCATGTCGGTAAATTCTGTTTAAAAAAAAAAAAAGTATTTTCTGTCTGCGGCTATGTTCATGCGGTTACAGCGCGTCTCGTCACATGATTCCACCAATCTAAACAAGAAAGAAAACTGACGACACGGTCGTGGCTGGCGATTCAAATCAAGAAGCGACTGACACGGCTGAAGACGAAGTAACGTTAGTTGAAGTTGTTCCTGTTGTGCTTGTCCCAAAAATGAATTCAACATCTGTCGTTTGGAAATGCTTTGGGTTCCAAAAAGGCGATGTTTGAGCAAAAGAACACGAACTGCAAAGTGCGTCATAAGCACCCAAAACCAAGTCCAACCTTTTCTTTTTCACCACCTACAACAAAACCATGCTGTTGACTTGGAACTTGTGCTACAAGCTCAAAGTGAGAAGCAAGGTTTGACAAGTGACAACAGCCCATAACGGAGGCAACATCATACGACAGAATGTCTCAGAGGTGGACGCGATAGCCTAGCACATTGCTAAAGATATAGCTCATCTAGCTACAGTGGAGCGCACTGGATTTAAACGCCTCATGAAAGTAGCCGGCAAGAGGTACAAATTTTTTTGTCGCAAACCGTACTTCCCAATATGGACAACATCGGGACGGGAGCTTAGACATGTCAAGCATTTTGCATCCACATCCGACTTGGGATCGGGTCGCAACATGGATCCCTGTTTGAGCCTGACTGTGCATTACATAGACGACAAACCCTATTCTCCTGTGCTTTGTGACATTGTTGAAGTCATGCAAAGCAAGCTATTTGGAATGTTTATACAAATGATTTTTGTACTTTTATTTTTCATTGAAAGTAATGTGTACCAGTTGGTCAATTAATAAAGCAGTTAATATGCATTTCCTGCATTTATTTTGATTTTGGTCCGTGGGGGGAATTTATCGCGCATTTATGACTTGAGGTAAAATCGCTCAATTTATCATGATATTGATTTGAGGTCATATCGCCAGCCCTTCCGGAACTCTAGCAAAAAGTGAAAAACCGCAAAGAAGAGGTTGACGTTTTATTATTCTTTTTATTTATTTGGGATTTACACCTCTATGACGCCTTTGCCAAAATCTTGATATTCACGTCACATATTTTGCTAATGATAAAATGAGGATATTATTATGGGTTTAAACGAAACTAAGCTTATTTTTGATTGCTTAATTACCTCCCAGTGACTGAAGACCATTTGCGGACTGGCAAGCCCACTGGTCCTCTTGCGGATTTCATCTGCAAAACCAAAACTCTCAGATACAGGCAAAACAGCCTTGATGATGAATATTTCTGTTCCTTCCTTCATTTCTTCATGAATGATGCGACCTTCTCGCTTTCCAAGAACACCATACACTCTACCTGCATATGGAGAAGATACCGGATACCGTAAGAAAACAACCGAAACATATTGTCAATGTCCATGAGTGTAAATCTATGAGCTCTCCAGCACAAATGTTTTACCAGACTCTTACCCAGAACTTCTGAGGTGGCCATGATTTCACAGGTGTACATCGCAGCCATAAGTCTCTGGGGCTGAGCCTGAAAAGCATGACGGCATGCCTCCTTCATGGCGGCAATCAGCTGGCCTGAAACATGCCCGTAGCAGTCTGCAGAGGGAATCTCTTGATAGGGTTTGGCTTGGTTTGGCTCAGTGGGGGTGACATCCAATGCATCAGTGCTTTCTGGTACTGTGCTAGCCCCCGAAAGCTCTTGAACGGGGGCACTCTCCTTCAAGATATTTTGATGTGGCGGGTTTGAAGACTGTACATCGCATCTTTCAATGGAGAAGCAGACCCCCATGAGAGGCTCTTCACACATTGGCCCTGACAGGGTTGCTAATTGGAAGCCACTGACAATGCTGTTGTCAAACTCTCGTGTAATTTTGGCCCGAGTTCCATCTTTCCCAGATGTCTCTTCTCGACATAGACATTGCCACAAAGATGGCCGCTGATAACCCATCTTATTTAGCAGAATGTTCGGGCCACACCTTAAACAAAACACAATTCACAAGTTCAAACCAGCAAATGCACGTGTCTAAAACAAGCCGGCTTTCTTAAAGGGGACATTTGGAAAAACAATTTTGATTTAATTCTTACAAACTATTTCAAATTTTGAAGCACATAATCGTTTTATTCAGACCACAATGACAATATTTTTTCCCCACGCAAAATTACTCAAAAATAAGAAAAAATGTTTTTAAGAAAAAGTATTGTGACATTACATCATCTTTTGAATTCATTCTTAATGTTTTATTTAAATAGAAATTATACAGAAAAAACAATTACAACTAAGTTAACATGGGTAATGCTTTAATGTCACCTCAGCAACTCTCACCAATTGAAATTATGTCATGCAGTTTGTGCATGCATTTCATTTGAGGTTAGTGGGTACATCAACCCTGAGCTGTTGTGACCATCTCAAAGTGTCCTTGAGCAGGATAATGAACCTCCAGTATCTCCCGATGTTGTGTAGAAAGCGTTTTGAGCACCAAGCCCATTTACTACTGACCAAGAACTGCCACTCAGAGCTGCTATTTGGATGTGTACTTCCTCATAGAGCTTCCGTTTGAACGCTTGAGCCCTCCTCCTCAAATACTGTGTGCTACACTCTAAGGCAGAAATGTACACATACATACCAATTGCTATAAAAAACAAAGAATTTCTGCTCTCTTTCATTAATGACTTTAGACGTGCTCAAAACTACCAAATATTTAATGAAATGGGAGTATAACCCCTATTAATGCCCATTTTATTATTTTAATTGTTTTTCTATTGCACTAAAAATAAACTAAATTATTTTGCCCTTTTTAGTTGTGGTTGAAAGAATTATTTTAAAAAAGTAGCACATGAAACAGACCTGAATGAAAATGTTGGTACAACCAGAGAAAAGATCTAAAGTAACGTGACCATAGGCACATGTTCAACCAAGGTTTCACCTCTTATTAACATCAGAGGTGTCGTCAAACTTATAATCAGTCAATTGGCATATTCATAGGGGCAACCTATTTCCCGTGATCTTTGGTGACATGGTCTGTACCAGACTAACAGTGATAGACCGATTATCGGGGCCGATATTCGGCATTTTGCCGATAATCGGCATGGGCCTTTTTAATAACTTTCAAGGCCGATATTAAGAGATGTTTTATTTTGGTTGGATGCAGCACACTTCTCTATCTATCTGCTGAGCTTGTCGCCCTGCCGGCAGAAGTAGATGGGCCAGCCCACAGCACCATCTGATTTGTTCCTTGTGCAGTGGGTAGCAGCCAATCAGCAGTAAGCTGCCTGTTTTTTTTTACCTCAAGTCACACGCACTACAACAGAGAGAAAATTTGAAAAAAACGTCAGTCTACTACAATGATTCTCAAATAGTGAGGCACGCCCCCCTGGGGGAGCGGTGCGATGCTTGGGGGTGGGGGGGGGGCGGCGTGTGACCCTGGGGTACGTTTTTTTTCCGACGTAGTACAGCTAAACGATCATTTGGGGAAATTACGATCACGGGCAACGCTGCGGTTTGTGCCCCGAGTTTACGCAGTAGGTCACGCAGTACTGATGTAAAAAAAAAAAACAACAAACAATTGTTTTCTTCTTGGTAGCGGGGGCATGACGGAAAATAATTGAGAACCACTGGTCTACTACAACTCACAACTAATAGAAAACGATTTGCCGTTGTAAACTTTAAAGAGATGTTTGTTTTCATTGAACTATATACATGCAGCTTAGCCTGGGAGCTCTGTACACTTTTCGTTAGACGTAAAACTAAGTTGTCTATTTTCCAAGATCAAAAAAAGCTTCAACATGTTGCAAATCACTAAAGTTGTTTAATAAACATGTGCATAAAGGCATTTAAAAGTTTTGCAGTTTTTATTTTTAAGAATTTTGACACCATTTCCCCTTTTGTTTCATCAATGAATATTGGCCTGAAATATCGGTTAAGGCCTCCACAAGAAATAATAATCGGTATCAGCCTTGAAAAAAGCACATTGGTCTATCACTAATACTAACCATGGATCAGATGAAGCGAAGAAGAGATTGATTTCAGGAAATTAGAAAGAAAATGAAACATTTTAAAGGTAAAGGCTTTCAGGCCATCTCCAAGCAGCTCTTTCTGTGATTACAGTTGCACATACTATTGAAAAACATAAGATTGATGAGACTGACAAGAGGAATCATGATTACAACTGAAAAGACGGATAACACAATTGCAACAAAAGAGCCTAGAACAACCTTATGTAAAATTAAAGGTGAACTCCAAGGTCTCACGTGATCCTTGAGGAGACCCAGTGCACCCTATTGGTGACCCTTGCAATATAAAAAAAAAATAGACGGATAGATTCACCTTTTTCACAATCCAAACTGCTTGTTATTTGAATTTCAGATTTGATTTGTTTAAATTCAATTCACAGCTTAAAGTAGACGAAATCAGGTAGTTGATATTAAAGTCTCTCACTTCCAGTATGTTTCAGTATTCTTGTCCTTGCTTGCCTATATATTTTACAGGTCATTTTATCTTCACCATATTATTTCATAGCTCACTGCTATATAGTCCAATTAAATCAAAGGCAAGCGTGGACGTGGCAGCCATATTGACTCGGAAAACTAAACTACTGTATTTTCACAGCCATAAGGCGCACTTTAAAGTCCTAAAACTCATCCAAAAAAGCCAGGGCGTCTTTTGAGGCGGAGCGCCCATTGTGTGGACCAAGTGCACCAAGTGCACCGCTGGGCTGACTGCGAACATTAACTGCCTGCACACTGCTTATATAGAGAGAAGGCAGGCGTGGCTAACGACAGCAGGCGGACGTGAGAGGGGAGATGGGCGTGAATGACAACGCAAAGGCACGCCCCCAGTGCAAAGCAGCCCCCAATGCCCCTATATGGGCAAACGTGTCTGCTAGCTCTGTTGTTAGGGCTTTCGCAAAAAGCCGGCATCATGAGGAGCCGCACTCAGCAGCAACACGGGGAATCTGACATTGACGAGAGGGAACCTGACGTGTTTGTGGGAGAACTTGCCCAGCTGTTTATTTCTGATACAGAAGACGATTTTGATGGATTTGTGGATGATGACTGATTAATAATAATGTGAGTACATTGTTAAATAGTTCAATAAAATACAACCAAACTCAGTTTTGCTCCTGTTGCCTTTTTAAAAACAGCTAGCCACGCTATCTTCAGTTTTAGTGTGCATGCATGTAAACTAAGGTATTGTATGGTAGGCTGGGAGGCGGAATTTTGCTGGGCCTACACTCTTATGATATTCAGATTATTTGGGGTGATAGTTTTAGTTTTGATGTAACACCGTGACCGCACATCGTTTGTTGATTAGTGACTTGCTCACACCGGCATTGTGTCGGCATCCCATCTGAGGGGCTGCGCGGCAACGAGACGGCGAGGCAGACTGATAATGACTCTCGTGTTTGGTGGAGAACGTGTCCAGCTGTTTATCTTGGATACAGAAGACAAGGACTTGGTGCATTTTTGGATGAGGATAACTTCAGCACGTTGCTAAAAGCTAAAATAAAGTACCACAGAACTCCCGCTGCCATTTTAAAAACACGCTAGCGCGACTGAGCAGCCAGCGCGACTGCTCGGTTGCTCGGTTTGTTTGCGCCCATTGATACGGTATCTATCTATGTATCAAATACAGAAATAGCACCCTCAACTGGTACTGCGCCCTTTGATACGGCGCGTCTTTTGGCCGTAAAAATACGGTAACTTTTTTCAAAGTTTTTTCAGATGGTCTCATTTGTTTTTTTTTTATTGTTTGTGCAGTGGTTTGTGGAGTGAATTTACACTCAGTGTTCCGTTCACAAACTTCCTGTGATTGACTGAGATAGACTACAACACATGTACTTTGTAATAATGTCTGTAAATTCATAAAGTCATGCAAGCAATGGAGAGGGCGCTGAGCTGGAGGCAGCAACAATGGGCCTCATTCACAATGCATAGAAATATTCTTACTCTACCTACAAATTGAATATATACACAAAATCAAACCACCATGCGCATGTTAGTGAATCAAAATTCAGTGTGACAAGTGACAAGCGATGCAGGCACAAAATTTTTTTAATTGGCTTGATTGCCTGAAAATGTTGCGCAACGCAATATTAAGTCAAGAGTACCATAATTTTTGTCCAGGGCTGTTTCATGACTTTGTTGTATAAAATAATTCTGCTGAACCACAATTCAAAAGCAATGTCTAATTTTCAGTTAGTTGGTTTATATTTACATTTGTGTGATGATTTCACAAATTAAAGTTGGGTATTTGAGAAGAGGGCTGAAACTGGATAGTGAGAGAGGAAAGAATTAAAAACCCTCTCTAGAGCACTGGAACAAAGACAAGCATTACAATTTTTAATCACGATGGCATCTAGAAAAAGAAAAGAGAATGAAAAAAAAAAATCAGTCACAAACCTGCGAGGTCCGAAGGCCCAAATATGCTCCACAGCATTCCTCCACTTCCTTCCCTGGAGCATGCTTTTCAGTTGGGCCTTGAGATCAGCAATGGCTTCCAAGGTCCTAACACTAATGTCTAGATTTCTACCTTCCCTCAAGGACATATTGATTTGTTCTAGAGTGCGAATTAGTGCTGAGCTGTTCTCGAGAAGACAGGTCACCTCTGAAAGGAAATATTCAAGTTAGCACGGCGTACTTGATGACAGACACAGTAGTGAGGATAACAAAAAGTATACCGCAATGATGATAATGTAATAATGACTAGCTACCGATGTTAAGAAGGGTTTATAGTTCAGGAAGATGACTGCAGTGGATTCTCTCAGATATTGACTGATTATGGTTGTACAAAGAAAACAAACACACATGGGTTGACTCAGTTTCAAGCCAAGCATATCTTCCAGATGTCAAGTTCCAAAATGGTAGAAGAGCAAATACCATCAGCCATCCATCCAGCCATTTTTTTTGTACTGCTTATCCGGGGTTGGGTTGTGTGGGCCGGCAGCAACATTAGCAGAGGAGCCCAGACTTTGCTTTTCCCAGCCACTTTTTACAACTCTTCCGTGGCATCCCAACGTGTTCCCAGGCGAGCCGGGAGACACAGTCTCTCTAACACAATCCTGTTTCTCAAGTGCTAGTGTCAGTACTAGATATAGTCGGGTTGTTAGATATGGTGGCTTCGTGCCTTCTGATGATGTCATGCTTTAATCACGTATTTCTCAAATATATTTCTTTGCCTCAGTGTTTTTTTTTTACCACTAGCTGTTCTATTTGCATATTTTGCTTTGCTCAATAAAAAAATGAAATAACAAAAGTGCATTACTGTCACATTGGCGCGGCAGCTCCTATGTCACTTCTGCCTATTCCGAGAAGCTGCTACCGCAACACGGGTGGAACATTTACGTTTCTCCTGCCAAACTTGCTACAATGCTGTGGTGCACTCGCGACCCTCGTGAGGAGAAGCGGAACAGATAATGGATGGATGGCCCCTTTAAAACAATTACCTATTTAGGACCCCACTACAGATACAGATACGGAAATGAAAATGGCAAACTTGGCACCATGCTACCCTGATATTAGACACAGACACATGAAAATTAATATCCGGGAATTTAGACGTGGGGCAAGTTGAAGTTAGAGATGGGCTATTCAATGGTTGGAAGGGTAGTATATCTAATGAAAATGGAATTTACCAATCACAACAAAGAAAGAAAATGTGGCAGAAAGGACTACAACTTGCCTGCGCATCCTGTATGTTCTAAACAAAACATAATGCCTACTTTGGTGAGTATTATTGAGGGCTATAGAAAGTCAATAATTGGTGCGTGTTTAGGTCTTACCCTGTGGCAAGGGGATTGCACGGACGCTGACAGTGGCTAGTTTATTTGGAGTAGTGAGTGTGACCAAACCACTGCTGTCAACATGAAGCGTCTCCGAAGAACGACAATGAGAACCTTCCTCTTTTGCCTAACAAACGTACATGAAAAAACACATGATGATTTTTACATGTTCAATGCTGTCAGCTCAAATACAATACTGACATAATCACACTTGGTTTGTTATTTGTTTTCATGATAAATCAAGAACTGTTCATCAGAAAATATTTTCATAAAGTGGAAAAAAAAATGTTTCAGAGTGTACAACTGGTCTGAAAAGTTAAGTGGAAAAAAGTCCATTGTCATCCTAGTCGGAAAGAAATTTTAGAGAACTGAGTTTTATCTTCCTGTAGATTTGAATCAGATTAGAGCTACCCTCCCTTCCTAAAAAAAGGGTTACAATTGTGAATGTGACATGGTTAAAAATCAACCACAGACTGAATTGAGTTGGACAGTTTTCAAAACAATAAACTTCTGAATCAAATAGGTTAAAAAAACTTGTGGCCATGTCCCAAATAAGACACAGTTCAGATTATGTAGAATACCAGAGAGCTCCACCCACCTGGTGAATGACGGCCACTTTTTGCTGCTTGCCAAGATCTTCATTCACCATGTCCACTTTAGGAGGGCGCACCACTGTCTCTCGGAATGGAATGATGGGGTTAGATGCGCTGATCTCAATTTTAGCAAACCTTTGAAAAACAGATTAAAATCTTGTTATATCACTACGTTAATTATTGCCAATGATGAAAGATGATTATTTGTTGCAGCATATCTTAAGCTATTAATTAAGAAGTTCACAAGTAGCTGTTTTGTTCAAATCTCTCCTTCCGAGTTTGTGCTCCACCTGTACTCGTGTGTGTTTGGGAGGGAAGAGGAGAGGCTGGAGAAGTGTTTCAATTACTTGTGCGTTAGGTTAAAGATTTTGAGATTGCCCTGTGGTCATCCACTCTTCTTTTTTTTTTTTAAATATTCTTTTTCCAAATTCAGTTAAAACTCCTTTAATATTGAACATGCTCGTGCAGTGTATATGTAATGAGAACCACTTTATAATACAGGTGAAGTGATGAAATTTGATTAATTTATGAGCCCTCACGTACATCGGTAAAGCCCAACCCTTGAGCTCCAGGAGAGAAAAAAATCTTGGCGCCATGCCTGCTGGTCAGCAATACTTTACATAGTCCCATCACAAAGAGTTTCAACTCTAGCATCCAGCAGAACTTTGACCACATTCCGGGGGATGCGGTCAACAGGGCCATATTCTGTACCCTCCATTGTTGAGACAACTGACCAAACAATGGATGTCATTTATCAACTCCTCAAAGTATTCCTTCGAACTACTCAGAACCCTTTCCTCACTTATCAGCACACAAATCTTTCCCGGCTTATTTGTTCTTGCCTGGCCAACGTATACGACTCCTTTTCTGCTTCCTTCGTGTCCAGCTTATTGTACAACTCATGTACAACTCATTATACACTTTGTTACCACCTTTCACTCCTGGTAACTTTCCTTGCACTCCAGTCGGTTCTCTGTCTTTCTCAGTTCTTGTATCAACTTGGCTCTCTCACTGTCCCATCTCTTAATTGACACCTTTTTATGTACACTATCCTGAATCTCCTCATTCCAGCATGTTTCTTTAAAATTTCTTTTGTCTGCCCAGAGGATACACCAAGCACCGTACTACCTGTCTGCAAAATACAGGGATCACCAATCTTTTTCAAATGGGGGTCTGATTAATGACAAGTGCTATCAGGATGAGAAACACTTTTGAAATAACACCATCCATCCATTTTCTGCCGCTCATCCGGGGTCGGGTCGCGGAGGCAGCAGCTTCAGCAGGGGAACCCAGACTTCCCTCTCCCCAGCCACATCTTCCAGCTCTTCCGGAGGGATCCCCAGGCGTTCCCAGGCCAGCCGGTAGACATAGTCTCTCCAGCGTGTCCTGGGTCGTACTCAGGGCCTCCTGTCGGTGGCACATGCCTGGAACACCTCACCAGGGAGGCGTCCAGGAGGCATCCTAATCAGATGCCCGAGCCACCTCAGCTGGCTCCTCTCAACGTGGAGGAGCTGTGGCTCGACACTGAGTCCCTCCCGGATGGCCGAGCTTCTCACCCTATCTCTAAGGGAGAGCCCGGACACCCTGCGGGGGAAGCTTATTTCGGCCGCTTGTATCCGAGATCTTGTTCGTTCGGTCACGACCCACAGCTCGTGACCATAGGTGAGGGTAGTAATGTAGATCGACCGATAAATCGAGATCTTCGCCTTTTGGCTCAGCTCCCCGCTTCACCACGACAGACCGATACAGTGTCCGCATCACAGCGGACGCTGCACCGATCCACCAGTCGATCTCTCACTCCATCCTCCCCTCACTCGTGAACAAGAACCCAAGATACTTAATCTCCTCCACTTGGGGCAGGATCTCTTCCCCGACTTGGAGTGGGCACGCCACCGTTTTCCGACTGAGAACCATGGTCTCAGATTTGGAGGTGCTGATTATCATCCCAACCGCTTCACACTCGGCTGCGAACCGCTCCAGTAAGAGTTGGAGATCACTGCTTGAAGAAGCCAACAGTACCATATCATCTGCAAAAAGCAGAGATGCGATATTGAGGCCACCAAGCCGGATACCCTCATTGCCTCGACTGCGCCTAGAAATTCTGTCCATAAAAGTTATGAACAGAATCGGTGACAAAGGGCAGCCTTGGCGGGATCCAACCCTCACTGGAAACAAATCCAACTTACTGCCGGCGATGCGGACCAAACTCTGACATCGGTGGTACAGGGACCAAACTGCCCGTATCAGGGGGCTTGGTATCCCTTACTCTCGAAGCACGCTCCACAGAAATGTCGAACGCCTTCTCCAAGTCTACAAAACACATGTAGACTGGTTGGGCGAACTCCCATGCACCCTCAAGGACCCTGGAGAGAGTGTAGAGCTGGTCCACTGTTCCACGGCCAGGACGAGAACCACACTGCTCCTCCTGGATCTGAGATTCAACCTCTCGATGGACCCTCCTCTCCAGTACCCCTGAGTAGACCATACCAGGGAGGCTGAGGAGTGTAATTCCTGTGTAGTTGAAACACACTCCGGTCCCCCTTCTTAAAGAGGGGGCCCACCACCCCGGTCTGCCAATCCAGAGGCACTGTCCCCAATGTCCATGCGATGTTGTAGAGGCGTGTCAACCATGACAGCCCCACAACATCCAGATCCTTTAGGAACTCTGGGCGGATTGCATCCACCCCCAGGGCCTTGCCACCGAGGAGCTTGTTAACCACCTCGGTTACTTCAGCCCCAGAGATAGGTGAGCCCACCTCTGAGTCCCCAGGCTCTGCTTCCTCAATGGAAGGCGTGTCAGTGGAATTGAGGAGGTATTCTCCCCACTGACTCACAATGTCCCGAGTCGGGTCGGCAGCACCCCATCTCCACTATAAACGGTGTTAATGGTGCACTGCTTCCCCCTCTGAGACGCCGGATGGTGGACCAGAATTTTTTCGAAGCCGTCTGGAAGTTATTTTCCATGGCCTCACCGAACTCCTCCCACGCCTGAGATTTTGCTTCAGCAACCACCGAAGCCAAGCCGGGGGGCAATAAGTATGCCCACAACTGCTCGGCGTCTCTCACCTTGGGCAACTCCAGAGTGGTAGAGTATCCAACCCCTCTCGAGAGGACTGGTACCAGAGCTCAAGCTGTGTGTGGAGGTAAGTTTGACTATGTCAAGTCGGAACTTCTCTGCCTCACACACCAGCTCAGGCTCCTTCCCTGCCAGAGAGGTGACATTCCATGTCCCAAGAGCTAATTTCTGTAGCCGGGGATCGGAGGGCCAAGGTCTCTGCCTCTTGCCGCTGCCCGGCTCACAATGCTCCGAACCCCTTTGGCCCCTCCCAAAGGTGGTGAGCCCATGCGAAGGGGGACCCACGTTGCCTCTTCGGGCTGAGCCCCATGGGTGCAGGCCCGGCCACCAGGCGCTCGCCATCGAGCCCCACTTCCAGGCCTGGCTCCAGAGGGGGGTCCCGGTTACCCGCATCCGGGCAAGGGAAATCGCCGTCCATATATTGTGGTCATCATTGGGGTTCTTGGGAGCCATAGTTTGTCTGGACCCTCACCTAGGACCATGGGTGATCCTACCAGGGTGAAAAAAGCCCCCAACAACTTAGCTTAGCTTAGGATCATTGGGACACGCAAACCCTTCTACCACGATAAGGTGACAGCTCATGGAGGGGTGAAATAACACATTTACTCAAATTACTGTATCTAGCTGTTTGGTGTTGAGTCTTCATCCAGCTAACCAATAACGCTTGTGAACGTTCGGTGAGACATGATTGATTGGAACTTGAGCCCTCAACATATTTGATGTAATTTTCTATCAACAGCAAGAGGAAATATAATTTTTTTAAAGGTGTTAAATGTGCATAAAAATTATGAAGCTATTAAATTCATGACAGAGAAAATATTAACTTTTTACTGCTGGAAATTGCAAGCTTTGTGTATCCCTATAATTACTTCAACTTAGAGCACTTTAGGGTTTGGTGCCCTACTTAAGTGCAAGAACTGTGAACTGGGATCTGCACAGTTAGAGGTAGTTTTATTTACCACTTTCAGTAGTCTCTCCACCGCACATATGACAAAGCTAAATTGTGTAGCCAAAAAGTGCCCTGTGTGGCTAAAATGCAAACTATCACAACAATATCAATTATTTCATAACTGTATTTTTAGGAAGTATATTATAGATGCTAGTTTTTTCATTAAAAACACATTACAAACGATTTTGTTTTGTGAGGGGTGGCTGAAAAAGATTCATTCATTTCAATGGGGAAAGATGATTTGAGACCAATGTTTTGGATACGTGTACGGTCCAGGCACTAATTTTATGTGTATCTCAAGACACCGCTGTACACGGTTTTAGTGTGAGGTGCCTAAACTTGTCTGACTTCCAGAAGCCAATATTCACTGCCTAATCATCATCTATGCAAAAGATGTGCTGATCTCAAATTCAAAGTGATACAATACCTACAGGGATCTGTTAGTCATTACAGTTGTTTACAATACTCAATTTCACAGACAAACTAGCATACCGGGCGAGACTCTTTGCCTTTAGCTAGCTGGTTGAGACTGTCATGTTTTTGTCAGTCGTGACCCTTTGGCCCTACAAGCCCAAGTCCTTATAGATGAGCTATTTTAAAATAATTTTCAGAAACAGACGTAAAGGAAAGACAACAGCTACTATCTCAATTATTATCATTGTTTTGCCAATGAACAGTACTCTCTGATGTCACCCACATAGTCTCACACTGACCGGTCTTTGAGGTCATCCAGGCAGCGTTGGAGATGAACCTCTCCAGCAGTGACCAAAACATGCTCGCCTGTCTCCTGGATTAGCACTTCAGCACAAGGGTCTGCTTGGTTCAACAGACGCATCCCACGCATCAGTTTTGGCATCTCGCCTAATGGATAAATGGAAATAAAAGGTTATTTAAATATTCTAAAAAAATGCATGAACAAAACAAAACAATAAAAAAAAAACAAAAAAAAAACATACATACTTGGGTGCTTTGGTTCGATGGCAACTCGTACAATGGGTGAGGCCTCAAAGTTGAGTGGGGTGAAGGGTGGGCAAGCCGGAGTGGTGGAAATAGTAGCCGACTTCAAAATATACTCTTCTAGACCTTTAATACCTATTAAAGTATGGGTGCAATTAATAAACACAGACCTATTTTAAAATGAACATGCATTTACAGGAAAGAAAATTGCATTGGTGACCAATCGGTATCATGATTGCCAGAAAGGGTTTAAAAAGCCTTTATACATTTTTTTGGTCTACTGGCGCAATGTAAAGCGTTATCTTTTCAAAGAAATATTCAACTTAATATTTTAACGTAGAGTTTATGTCGATGATTAGGGCTTAGTTTAAAAAAGAAAATAAATTCATGCAATCAAATTGGCGTTTGTTGCTGAAGAAAAAAGGAGTTTGGTGAGGCCATGAAAAACGACTTCCGGACTGCTTTTCCGAACTGAATTTCTGGTCCACAGTACGGCGTTTCAGTAGAGCAGTGTGTCTCAATTATTTTCTGTCACGCCCCACCCCCAAAGAAGAAAACAACACTGTTAAAAGTTGAGCGTACACCGAAGCACTTATTACTCTGTAATTCATTTTAGCGATTAGCACGCTTAATGCCTTTCTCGTTTAAAATGCTACTTGTTCGTGGGGTTGTTTGTCATCACGCAGCTCGTTGCTGCTGCTGTCCACGGACTTAGATATAGCACAAATAAAGCTCATACAGCTGCGGCGCAAGATAGCTTGGCGGCTAGTATTCAAGTAGTGGCGAAATAAATTACTTGCAGGACAACGAGCGACAAGGCGGTGCATTTTTTTCCCCCAATCAGTACTGCGTGACCTATTGCATGAACGAGGGGCTGAACCGCAGCTTTGACGATCTCAAAATAGCGTTGTCTGAAATTGCAATTTCGGTCCCAAAACCATACATCGTTCAGCTGTACTACGGCGGAAAAAAGCATGTTCCCCAGGTTAACACACGCCCCCCTCAGCAGGTTGAAGTAACCGAGGTGGTTAACAAGCTCCTCTGTGGCGAAGCGCCAGGGATGAATGAGATCTGCCCGGAATTCCTAAATGCTCTGGATGTTGTGGGGCTGTCATGGTTGACATGCTTCTCCAACATTGTTTGGACATCGGGGACACTGCCTCTGGAATGGCAGACTGGGGTGGTGGTCCCACTTTTTAAGAAGGGGGACCTAAGGGTGTGTTCCAATTATAGAGGATCACACTCCTCAGCCTCCCTAGTAAGCTGTATTCAAGGGTGCTGTAGAGGAGGGTCCGTCGGTAGGTTGAATCTCAGATTCAAGAGGAATAGCGTGGTTTATGTACCAGCTGTAGAACAGCGGAACAGTTCTACACTTGCGGCAGGGTCCTCGAGGGTGAAAGGGAGTTCGCTTTACCAGTCTACATGTGTTTTGTGGACTTGGAGAAGGCGTTCGACTGTGTCCCTTGGGGAGTTATTTAGGGTGTGCTTTGGGAGAACGGGTTATCAAGCTACCTAATACGGGCTGTTCGGCCCCTGGACCACCGATGTCAAAGTTTGATCCACATTCCCGGCACTAAGTCGGATTTATTTCCAGTGACGGTTGGACTCCGCCAAGGCTGCCCTTTGTCATCGATTTTGTTTATAACAATTATGGACAGAATTTGGATGGATCGTGAGATTGACAGGCAGATTGGTGAACCATCTGCTGTGTTGCAAACCCAAGAGAAGGGCCTTTCGGCGCAGCTCTCGATTTACCAGTTGATCTACGTTCCTACCCTCACCTATGGTCATGAGCCGTGGGTCAAGACCGAAACAACAGATACAAACGGCCGAAATTAGTTGCCTCCGCAGGGTGACAAGGTTATCCATTAGATATGAGGTGAGAAGCTTGGTCATCCGAGAGGGACTCAGTCGAGCCGCAGCTCCTCTTGGTTGAGAGGAGCCAGATGAGGTGGTTCAGGCGTCTGATTAGGACGCCTCACTGGTGATGTTTTCCAGGCATGTCCCACCGGCAGTAGGCCCAGAGGATGACCCAGGACATGCTGGAGAGACTTGTCTCCTGGCTGGCCTGGGAATGCCTAGGAATCCCTCTGGAAGAGTTAGAAGATGTGGCTGGGGAGAGGGAAGTCTGGGCTTTCCTGCTGAAGCTGCTGCCCCCACGACTAAACTCTGGATGATTTCTTTTCTTGATTTTCTATTCTTAGCCTGATTCATCAAATTCATTAAACCATAAATCGATCCCTGAGGTCATGTTCAATGAAACATACTTTGTACATGATAAATTTAACTGCATTGGGTTCAATTCTCTACGTAAATATTCATATTTTTCCACGAATGCACCAGTGTTGTTTTCGTCAACGATGACATTTCGTGGCGATTTTTCATGACAATAACGGGACAATGATGAGCTAAATGTGGCTCTTTGATGACGAAAACATGAGGTGACGAACATGGCTTGTAACGAATTTTCGTTGACGAGACGAGACAGGACGAAATTGTTAGTGTATGGTCCATCAGCCCTTCCTATTGTACATGTAATCTGTCTTTGAAAAAATTGC
Source organism: Idiotropiscis lumnitzeri (assembly GCF_059441095.1). NCBI lineage: Eukaryota > Metazoa > Chordata > Actinopteri > Syngnathiformes > Syngnathidae > Idiotropiscis > Idiotropiscis lumnitzeri. The sequence goes on along the minus strand of NC_142395.1, from coordinate 3,414,122 downwards.
ATTGCCGGTGTTTCACCGGTGCAACCTATCCTTGTTTGGGCACGCCCGGCACCAGGACAACAAGCAAGGGCGCATGCGCTGGACACACTGTAGCACACACCGGGACTACAAAATACGAACATGTCTGCGGTCATTCAAAAAAAAAAAAAAACGTTCACGGTCATTCGTCTCGGCTCGCACACAGTCACACGTTTTTCTTTGATGGACCACGCGTTCACGGTCATTCGTCTCGGCTCGCACACAGTAACACGTTTTTCTTTGATGGACCACGGCAACAGTGACACTCGGTAGACTACTTTTCTTGTGATAACAGCAAGCTGTTACACGTAAAGAAGACATGATTGATAGTGTTTCTACTTGTGCTACTGTATTAGAAAAAGTCTACTACAAGTTTATGTTGTTAAAACATTTTTATTTTGTTTATTTGTTACTTTAAAGCCACAACAGTCGCCAAATATAATATTTTGATTCTTGTCTCATTTTGGAGCAATGGACATTGATTCCACTGTTGCCACGTTATCTGTTTGTAATGCTTAGTCGTCAATCAGAAAGTCATTGCTATTGGCTGGAAACCGTGTATGCCAAGTTTTAAATAAAATGGACTCAAACATTTTTGAGTTTTCATCAAATCTCCGAAAACTGGACAGACTTTTTTTTTTGCGTTTCCGTCGACTATAACTAGACTAAAACCTTTTTGTGTTTTCGCCGACCAAAACTAGACTAAAACTATGACAAGTAGGAATGACTAAATGTGACGAAAACTAATAAGCATTTTCGTCCAAATGACTGAGACTAAGACTAAATCTAAAATGCCTGCCAAAAACAACATGGGAATGCACCATGTTCCAGCATTACCATATTTTCATGGCCAAAAGACGTGCTGTATCAAACGGCGCAGCGTCAGTTGAGGGCCCTATTTCTGTATTTAACACTTACACTGGGCGTGCGCATGCTAGCACGCGCATGCCAGCTGGCGCATGCCAGCTCTTATGTCACATAAGGCATCTTTGTCAATGGCAGCACCTCAGATGCTATAAGAGCTCTCATGACAACACAGCTAATCAACAACGTCAGGGGAGGGATGTCACTGATCACCACACTCCTTAGAGTCATGGCTTTATATCAAAACCAAAAATATACAAGCAAACAATGAAACAGAAATAAAATTAACACAAAACATGCATCTCGCATGCCATTCATATCCCAAAATGAAATAAAAATAACAAAAAGATTACAGGAATGCTTCTGGGAGTCAATCAGCCTCAGCAAATCAGATGGCTGTTTAGAGAGATGTGAGTGATGGGCTTTGGGCAGTGTTTTTTTTTTTTTTTGCAGTATGTTGTCTAAACCTGTGATGTTTCTTGCTTGCAATAACGTGAATGATAAGACAGACTACGACATCGTGGACAGCTTCCCTTATGTCCAGCTTTCTCCTGCACCATCACCAAAAATATTCATATATTATATTATTATATATTATATTAATATTCACAATGTATTTGTCAGAGACAATTCGGAGCATAGTAGTTTTAGACTTTGATCAACAGGGTGTACTAATATGCACTCTGAAATGCCCTAACGGGATCATGCCTGATGGTCGAGAGAATCGCACGTGTATAGATCTATGGGTCTCAGTCTATAACAAGGCGTGTCGCATTACAAGGCACCTCGTTTGTTTTGGGGAATATTTGGGACTTTAAAAAATGCGCCTTATTGGTCGTGAAAATACGGTAACCACCATATGCAGCTTTGCTTCATTTGAGAACGTTTTCAATATGAAAGTAAAATTGGTACTCCATGATATCCTTAACTGAACTGAAAATCTATCAAACTGAACAGAATCGTGAATTGAATTGATTCGGGTCCCTGATAATGTGAGCTTATGTACATGTTAAGCAAAATTTCATAAACCTATGTCCCATGAAAGTGTCAAGGAAGCCATTTAGTAATTGCATGGAAGCCAATTCGTGGCATATCCAGTGCATTAAGATTTCTTCTTGATCTTACTTTCTCATTTCTGTCTTATCATGAGACTTGATTGCGTTATCATGGAATTGAGTGCTCCGCTCGCATTCTGCCAGCCATTCACATTGCTTGAGAGTAAACAGTGAAAATCTTTCTGGTGATATTGCTTGTGTCGAATCATCACCTGAGCCATCAAATATAATGTATTAGTGTGACGGAGCAGCTCCGTCAATAAGGACGGTACAGCATGGTCCCGGGGACGCAATTGTGCACACGCATGCACCGCACATTCCCATACTGATGCATTCAATTCCATCCCGTTTAATACATACGTACCCACCTGGCACCAAATCAATACCACATCAGTCACAGTTTTAATAGAGCGACCGAGGGTGCACACTTGGTAGTTTTATTATGAACGGAAGCATACATGGACACACACACGCGCGCACGTTCAATTTAACACTCACCAGTCACGAGACGCGGCAGACAACAGACACGACATGACACGACATAGAGGAAGACCAAACAGCGGGGGAGCTTCCGCGTTTCTTAAATATGTTTGTTTCGCGCGACAATCATGTCAGCTGATGCCCAAGGGGAGGGGCGAATCATATATAGAGTGAGTTGTTTGGAAAGAGAGAGAGATGAGAGGTGCTGCAGTGTAGGTAGTACTGGAGAGCGAGACTGTGACGCATTTTGCAACGTAGCTGACATGGTAGTTGTGGTTGAACTCCATTCAGTGGATTTGTAAATATATAGATTGACACCCTTATTTTTGTAAATTACTATATTGTCACTTTTTCTGGGTTTTTGGATTTTTTGGGGACTTCTCACTGTGTTGCACTTTGGAAGGGCTACACAATAAACATCACTGTTGCACATATTCTGGCTACGCCATTTGTTTTGGAGGAGTTCAAAAAGTAACCCGCGACAATTAGCAACATGAAAGCTACTGTCCAATGAAAAAAACATTAATAGTTTTATAAAAACACTGACTTTATTATTTATGTTTAATGGAGGATCTGTGCCCCTGTTATGTCGGAAGTTTTTTTTCTTTTCTTGTGAAACTGGACTTTTTTTTCACACTGTCACTGTGGTGTGCATTATGATGGGTATTTATTGAAATTTACACTTGGACAGAGCAAGGCTTAACAGGGGAGTGACAGAAAAGAGAGGACAGAGAGAAATCTGAGTAATTATCTAGGTTTGGTTAAGGCAGTGATTTTCAAATAGTGGGTGCGATGCTGAGGGGGGCGCGTGGGACCCTGGGGAACACGGTTTTTTTTGCATAGTTTTGGGACCGAAAAAGGCGATCTCAGACAACGCGAGTTTGAGCTTGTCAAAGATGTTTGTGCCCCTAGTTCACGCAGTATTGGTTTAAAAAAAGTGTCGCCCTGTCACGCAGTACTGATTAAAAAAAGCGTTGCCCTGTCACACAGTACGGATTAAAAAAAAGCATTGCGCTGTCGCTCGTTGACCTGGAAGTGATTTCTTTTGACGCTACTTAAATGCACCACGCCAAGCTATCTTGCGCCGCAGCAGAACAGTCTTTATTTGAACTATATGTAAGTCCGCACACAACAGAAGCAACAAGCTACGTGATGGCAAATAAACGACTCCGCAAACAAGTAGCGTGCTAAACGAGGAGGTGAGCAAGGAGGCACTAAGCGTGCTAATCGCTCGACTTTTAACAGAAGTCTGACTCGAACCGCGTTAGGGCGGAGAGCCAGCAGCTATGAAAAGAAATGTTGTGTTACAACCATTAAGTATCTCAACATAAAATAAGACGACAACTACGTAGCAATTTAGCAGACGCTCTCAGGCTGGAACTCGTAAATGGCTGACGTCATCACAACGAACAGGTTCGACGTCAAACGTATTGTAAACATATTAAAACTGTTGCTTTATGTTATTTATATAGAATTTGTGTTAAAAATCCCCCTGGCTCTTTTTGTCTTTTCTATATTGTGTACATTTTAATAACTGTTTGGTTTGTTCATGTTAATAAAGTTAAAAAATACAAAAAACAAAAACGTATGGTAAATATTTATCATCTCATCAATATTTGCACAACGGTACTGAGTTTCGAGATCCTCACAATAGTCGTTCTCAATTTTTTTTTTGTATCAAATTAGCTTTGTTAAGGGATATTTTACAAAGAACATGTACATTAGTGCAAAATGTAAAAAAGAAAATGGTGGTGGGGGACGCCAATTGTTTTCTTCTTGGTAGGGGGGGCCTGACAGGAAATACTTGAGAACCACTGGGTTAAGGCAAGCTGAGCCTGTAGGTACACAGTAATGTCATTTTCAGTCAACAGCAAATGGCAAAATGGCCACCTCCTGAGATGGATAATTTGGATATTTTTGCTGCTTAATTCATATTCCACAAACATAATATTAATCAGAAAACAACATCTAGTCTAGTGGAAGCGCATTAAATCAAATTGTAAGATATTTGACTTGACCCTTTAAAAATGAGAAAATAGATATACTATTTTAATCTAATTGTTATTGGTCCCAATTTCCATTCCCATGATCCGTTTGAGACATGCCGAAAAATCCTGGAGGACACTTCACTTAATTTCCATTGCTTTCAATGTAAAAATCAGTTTGGCAGCACTGTCACTGCAGTTGTTTGTTGTAGTCTATTAGTATATAAATATGGATGCATCATAAAACAGGTGATAAAAAGTAATATATTTGTTTACTGTACCTAGCACATTGCCAGAGGGCACCTCTTCTAGCTCTTCCAGTTCTCTGCCCATGAGCAGGTAGAGATTTTCAATGAAACAACAGGACAGATGAGGCACCTCAGGTAAACTGTCAGAAGGATTGCATCGCTCAGGCAGCTGGCAGGGACAAGAGAAGGAACAAGTGCACAAACCTGAGTTTCCAAGCAAATGCACTTCAAGCCACCCATCTACGCATGTCTCATTGTGTCATCAAGCAAAACAAATTAACTCACGGCCATACAAATGTGGCAGAAAAAGAACAAACTGGGGATTTGTTACTCAATGTTACAAACACCACCACTGTTGTAGATTAAAAACAAATACTCCAGAGAACTTTATTTATTTATTTTTTTGGGTGATCAAATGTTTTTATTGACTTATTCATTTTTTTTAATACATAATGAAAAAGTATCACAAGTCACAAGATAAACAAAGACATACATAAAACAATAGACGTACAAAATATTTTTTTTACCAAACCTTACCCAACATTTGGACCTCAAGATTTCATGATTTTTAATTTATATCAAAATAGGTAAAAAATAATAAATAAAATTATCTCAACTTCGAGCAAACATTTTAAATCAAAAACGTCTTCCAAGCCTTGCTTTAATTTACTCACTGCAAACGTCCAAATTTATTAATTTATTCTTTGCTGTTTTGCATAGTGAATTCATGCCACATATATTTCCCAAAAAATAAAGAAAAGTAATACCAGGGACAAATACATTATGTAAGGGGAGTGTCCCACCTCATTGCAATTTGTTTGGGTGCTGTTAAACCAGCCAATAATCATGTTATATATTGTGATATATCAATTGTGAATATATTACTTAAACATTTCAGGATTTAACAGCATAATCTCAGCTATTTTAAATGATAAATCAAAATCTTTTCGGTTTAGATCTTTTTTGAAAAGTGAATAATAATTTTTAAGACTTTTAAGGCAACATTGCATTTATAGTTTTCCTTTTTTTAATTAACTTGACCATTATTACTGCTTTGTAAAAATATTTTGTTTACCATGCTCAGACCCTGGGCAGGATCATACTTTGGTCCGAGTATGAATACTCTTTGTCCTTTCTTCACGACCCCGCTGTAGACTCTGGCAAATGCTATGAAGGTTTCCCTTTGCTCCTCTGCCTTGGACTCTTCCAGGACTTGAGTTTCCATCTCATCTGCAAAAAATGTGTAAACATATACTCAAAGTGTTACTCTGAGAGGATAAATTAGATTATACGTTGCAACAACAATATACAGTAAGTGTAAATATTTTTTATTTACACAAGTGAGCAATGGATATTTTCAATGTATAAAATTCTATAATACAAATACAGTAATACCTCGCTACTTCGCGGTTCACCTTTCGCGGGTTCAGTGCTTCGCGGGTCTAAAAAAAATATTCAAAAATTTAAAATATCAAAAAATATTAAATATATTATCTATAGCCGCTACACCGCCTCCTGCATCCCTTACGCCACCTCCTATAGCCACTACGCCGCCTCCTGCAGCTTCTCCTGCATCGTCTGTGTCAAGCTCGCTTGTAGCGAGGTGAAGGAGGAGGACCCAAAATGCACGGAAGCCAGGCAGGGTAACTTAAAAGGAAATTAATGAGGGAACTAAAGAGGGCAAACCAGGTGCTGGGAGAAAACAAATTGACGTGACAAAGTGCAAAATAACGAAGAGGACCTAAACGTGACTAAACAGAACAAAATGACGAGGAAAACAGGGACAGTGACAAATAACTTATGCGCGTGAACGAGAACGAGAACAATATCAGGACTCGGCCATGACAGTCAGGGAAAGGAAGCAGAGGGAGCAATGTTCCGACGCCAAGCAGTCGGTCCTGAGCGCTTAAGTAGTCCTGGTAATTATGAAGTCAATGTGAAACAGCTGCGTGACTGATGAGGAACCGGTGTGTGGCTGGTGGGCGCGTCTCTCCAGCCATGATGACACGGGACGGGAACGAGCGCTGGAGGAAACGCCCCCACTCAGCAGGGACAACAAAACAAAGAC